>NC_140961.1:92799733-92967233 GCF_056783735.1 Eptatretus burgeri
GTGGGGGGAGACAGTAGGCTAGGTCTGAGCCCGCCTTCAGAGCGGCAGGCACCACCGCACTCCCTCCAGACCTGATGGAACCACACGAGAGGCCGGCCAGCTTCACCTGCCGGCCTGTTGTGCTGCAGCCGCCTGTTCTGCATGGGCTTGCCTTGCCATGCCTCGTTTGCCTGCCTCTGCCATGACTCCATGCCTGCTGCCCTTGTTTGCGTTTGTCCCTGTGTCCATCCATCACCATGTGCGCCAGGATCATCCAGTTTTGTGAGGACTGCCCTGCAGGCAGCCACACATGGGGACTGCATTGTGCAGCCCATGCACCATATTTTGCATCCATCCAGTCCATTTTTGAGTTTTCCTACCATCTCCATCCATTCCCCTGCACAAAAGACTTTGCAATGACTTTTCCTTTTCCCTTTCACAGATCACAGGTCCTGGGCCATGGTTAATGTAATGGATAAGTCGAGTGAAAATTATAAATACGTGAACCCCCGCCTGCATGTTTGTTTTACTGCCGGCAGTTTTGGTTAAGTTGTCTGAATGAGTCTGTGAGAGTTTGTTGATTTAGTTGCACAGCGCATTGGGTTATTTTTTTTGGGACACGTATAAAGACATGTCGCACTCAGGGATCCGAAGGTAAAACATATTAGGGGAAAACTTACACATGCTGGTCACACAAAAACTTGACGACTCAGGTCGAGTCTGTCAAAAGGGGAGGGGGTAGTGTTACGAATTTGGAAATCAATCACACTCATCATTCAGGTTCCTTGAGCTCAGTTATGTCAATAAGTGCACGTTCCATTGATAGCTCACCTTCCATTGTTTAATGGGCAGAAATCGATTAAATGCGCTGTGATATAATTTAATAGTTAGGGAGCGATCACAACACAAAGGAAGATGCCCCTCCCCCTCTTCTGCGAAGAGGAAGAAGAGCCCTCCCGTCCCGTGATTCATGACGTAAACAACTCCCTCCCACCCGTCGTTGAGTGGGGGATGGAGCACGAGGGCATGAGTCACGCCGGGAGCAGGGGAGGGGCCAATAGGAATAAAAAAGGGACACTCTGCCTGGCTCAAGTTGGTTCGGGCTTGGCTTGTAGCAGGCCTTCGGGTTCTGCTTGGCTCGGGTTAGGGAAAAGGCTTTTTGAGAGGCTTTTTGAAGGCTTGTTAGCAGGCCTTCGAGTTCTGCTTGGCTCGGTTTGCTTTTTGGGCTCTGGCTTTATTCGGAATAGAGGTGGTTCACTTTTTGTGCCTGGTGGATCGGAAGAGAGTTGAGATGGTTGCTCGGCTCGAGCTTGTTGGCTGGTTGTTCATCGGAGGAGCTGGTCAGGTTGTCGTGGTTCTTTTTTGGCCTGGTGGTCGAGGAGTGTCGGCCTGGTTCAAGGGTGATCAAGCTGGTTCGAGCCTGTTGCTCTGCTTCGTGGCCTGGTTCGGCTGGCTCTTCTTGGCTCGTGGAGCTCTTTTTCTCCTCTTGGTTCCCGGCTTGGTGTGACTCATCGGCCTCATCTTGGAGGTTGTTCTTCGGGGAAGCGATGCATCGACGGGAAAGTTTGGCACCTCGTCTCACCAGCACGTGTTCAGAGGCGCGAGAGGATTCGCCGGAGCTCAGGAAGGATTGCAGCTCACAGCGATTGGATCCAGCTCGCTCTCGCTGGAGCCCGGGTCTGAACAGCTTGAAGACCACACGAGGTGGAGAGGTACGAGATAGGTTCTGGGTTTCAGCTCATCTGTCCCTCCGAACTGAAGTCCGTAGTAAAGGCATCAGCCACCATTTCTTTGGTGTGTGTGTGCGTACGAGTGTTTGTGGGCGGATCTAATAAGTAGGAAACTGTTAAGTGCCTGTGTTGTATTTGCTTTACATTTAATAATAGAACTCGGCTGTAGGTTTTTGCTCGTTTCTTTTTCCCAATCCCCCCATTCATTGCATTGCCTGTATGGAAATAAATGTCACCTGCTAGTTACATCCCTTCCTCACATTGACTGCCATGGAACATTCGGAATGTTACCTGGCTGATTGTAAGCTGATAAAATGTACATCTGGTCCGACATCTCTCTTCTTATAGTAATACATCTCTTCTTATAGTAATACATCTCTTCTTATATTATGTCCCATTTTATTATGGGTTCATCATCTCAAACAGCCTGTAATATTGGCCCACATCTTTCCCTTTCCAGGTTGTCCTTTGGCTGATGTTTGAATGCAGTTGTGTCGGGCATGAATTTGGAATTTGGTGAAAGCATCAGCAGTCAATAATTTACTCCCCATTAAAGACAGCATCAGATATTGAATGTTCACGAACTATTACGAACAGATGGGATATGCAGAATAATATATATGCAAGGAATGGTGCTCTTTGTGTGGCAGCATCTTGCAGCAGGTGAAGCTCCAATCAGACAGTTTATAGTCAAGTTGGGAATCAAACTTAGAGTAGACAGCCAAAAGGCAAGCCCATAAACTCTAAGCCAGCCTGTTGGAAATTTCCGTTTTCAAATGATTCATGAAAAAAGGGTTTCCGAACACAAATGATAAAAATACGACCAATAAATTTGTTTTAAATCAAACATTAATAGTTATCAATGACAAAGTTTATTATGTTTTCAGATCAGTTTCTCTTCAACTTGTAAATGTCTCAGTGACAAAAAAAGATTTCCATCCTTCCTACGCACAATTCCAAGTGATAAATACCATGCTACTGCCTTTGCTCATTTTGTGCATTACTTTAACTGGCTCTATGTTGGAGCTCTTGCAGTCGATGATGATTTTGGCCGCAGTGGTGTGGCTCAGTTTATTTTGGAGTTTACAAAGTTTGGTCATTGCCTTGCATTTGAAGATCTAATTCCAAAAGTGAAAGATGAAAATCACATTAAACAGCTTGGTAAGTTGGTGTTCTCATAAGAACACTAAGAGAAACACTTAGAATTTCCGGTTCTGGGTTTGGAGTGTAGGCAAGTCTCTCTCGGGGCTCTCTGCCGACTTTCTCAAAGTTAAGTTTCCGGTTGTTATATGTCCCGTTTTAACTGTTTATATTCTCACCCACATGTTTCTGTGTGTTCCTAGCGCAGTTTTGTTTAAAAAAATCGTGCTATTTTGTGAGTTTTCGTTGACCTTGTCTTTCCGGGTTCCTTGAGGACGACCCATCCTTCCCCTCTCTGTGGATGATCGTGTTTATTTGTATTCTCTCCCGATTACCTTCAATTCCTAAATTCCCCACTTTCCCAACGTCCACCATCCCTCCCAATTGAAACTCTGTTTCTTGTCTTAAATCCAAAACAAAACAACAAAAAACTACCTTTCTCCCTGCACACCCACGAGTCCCAATCCTTTTTCTTCTTCCTCTTCTTCTTCCTCCTTCTGCCTGGCACACCATCTTTATTCTACTGAGATGACCCTCTCTCACCATTACCTTCACGATTTCTTCCTACAACCTTCCATTCCCGAATCTTACCTATTCTTCAAAAATACATCAAAAATCAATAATCTTCCTTGTATCCTTTCGATCTATACACCTCCTGCAACAACGTGCCTCTCAACTCTTCCTGGTACTTTTCATCGACCCAGCACTCCCACCTCATGTTTATATGTGTACTGTACCATCCACTCCCACCTCATGTTTATATGTGTACTGTACCATCCACCAAACGGTGATGACTCCATCTACAACTCACTATCCGAAAACATGGACCAAGTTCTATCTTCTCATACAAACTCTCTCTTCCTCATATGTGGTGACTTCAATTGTCATCATGCCAGGTGGCTAGGTGTGGGTACCTCTCTCACCTGTCATGGTAGTTCAGCAAAAGCTGTCTGCGACTCATTGGGACTGACTCAATTGGTCAATTTCCCGGCCCGGATCTCAACCAATGGTACTCCATGTCTTGTGGATCTGATTTTTGACAAATTTCCCCGAAAATATCTGCTGTTCTTCCTCTGCTCCAATCAGTTCTGCTGACCACGTCCTTGTCAAAGTGGACATCTCTCTGGCTATTATCATAGAACCACCTCATGGCGGTCAAGTCTGGAATTTCACTCAAGCCGACTGACAGGGTCTCCAAGCAGCCATCAAACTTATAGACTGATCTCCTATCGCTACTTTCTCCAACATCAACTCATCCTTGGAATTCTTTCAAAGAAACTTGCTCTCCCTCTTGCGCAGATTTATCCCCTCTCGTGTTCAGTTGTCCTACCCTTCCTCACGCACTTGGTTTACTGAAGCTTGTGGCGAGGCAGTTGTCCTGAAACAACTTGCCTTTGCCTCATGGAAAGCAAACCCATTGAGGGTAATCTGAGTTCCTTCCATAAAGCTCAGAACAAGTGTGTGTCTACCCTCAGGAGAACCAGAAAACAACATCTTTCTAAGCTCAAGTCTGAACTTTCAAACCTCTCTCCCTCCTCCAAATCCTGGTGGCGTCTAATCAAATCTGTTTCTGGTGTATGTTCCCCCTCCATCCCTCCCTTACCTCAAATGCCCGCACTGCTGATGATGCACGTGAAAAGGCTGAATGCCTAAACTCGGTGTTTGCATTGAAATCTTGTGTCCAAAACCCATTGCTTTCTCTCCCCACCTTACGCAGTCGCACCTAATTGTCCCTGGACTCTGTGTCCTTTTCTACTGACAAGGTGGAGAGCTTTCTTTCAAACCTCGACTCAGATTCTGCAACCAGTCCAGACAGCATCAGCCCAAGTTTCATAAAAACCTGCTCTTCTGCTCTTGCTCACCCTCTCTCTGCTCTATTCACCCTCTCATTTGTTCAAGGTCATCTGCCATCTGCTTGGAAATCAGCAAACATCACAGCCCTGCATAAAACAGGTGCAAAAACAGATCCCTGCAACTACAGTCCAATCAGCCTTCTCCTAATTATCAGCAAGGTTATGGAATTCATCATCACTTCAGACATCAAATCCTTCCTCTTCTCCAATAGCCTGATTTCTGAACATCAATTTGGTTTCAGACCAGGTCACTCTACCCTGGATATACTGCTTCTGCTCTCCCAACAATGGATGGAGGTCCTCCATGCCAGACATGAAATCAAAGCCATATCCCTAGACATATCGCGTGCTTTTGACATGGTCTGGCACCCTGCCCTGCTCTTCCTATGGTATCTAATGCCATCTCCACTCATGGCTCGCAGACTTCCTCTCCTGTCACAGTCAACGTGTGGCCCTAAATGGAGTTCTTTCATTCCCTCTTCCTGTCCAGGCTGGAGTTCCTCAAGGTAGCGTTCTGGGCCCTGTTCTTTTTCTGGTTTTCATCGATGATCTCTCTGACTCTCTGGAAAATCCTCTATATCTCTTTGTTGATGACTCCTCCCTCTGCCGTACCCTCTGTCATCCCTCAGACTGGCATGAAGCAGCTTGTTTGCTCACTGAAGATCTGGGTAAAATCACAAACTGGTCCAACACGTGGAACATGTCTTTCAATCTGGACAAATCTCACACTCTCACTATGACTCTCTGACAGGACCATTTAGAAACCCCCCAAATCCACTTCCTCAACAATCCTCTGGAAGAAGTCCTTTCTTTCAAGTGTTTGGGTCTCACAATCTGCCATGATCTTTCCTGGGAAAGCCACATTTCCAACCTGGCCTCCAAAGCTAGTCGCTGACTGGGAATCCTCCATCATGAAAAGTCCTTCCTCGGCCCACCTGAGCTCCTGACCACTTACGAAGCTTTTGTCTTCAGCCTGAAGGAGTACTGCTCTTCCCTCTGGGCTGGTGCTCCTGCCTCCAAACTTTCTCGGCTTCACGCTGTGGACACCAAGGCATTTCAGATCATTGGCATCTCCCGCGATGAGGTTGAGTCCTTGGGCCTCTCACTCTCTCACCACAAGCAGGCTGGTGGTATTTATTTATTCTACCGTCTCCTCTCCAGTCTTGCCCCCCCCATGTTCTCTCTGTGATTTGTCCCTACCACATTTCGGCAGGGCACTCAAGGTCCGCCAACAACCCCCTTCTAATAAAACTACCAAAATCACAAATCACTGCTCACCTTCACTCTTTCATTTATCTTTTTCCCGCCTTTGCAATAAACTCCTTCACTCTATTCAATCCCATTCTTCCCTCCATGCCTTCAAAACTGCTGTTTACCACCACCTATTATCCCCCATCCAAATCATTTTTTTTTTTCCCCCGTTAATCCAACCCAAGCCCACTTCCTTCAAATTACCTGCTTTCCTTCCTGAAAGTCCCTGGAATGTCCATCTTGTATTTCCGATATTCCCCACCCCATCCCTCTCCCTTCCACAGATCTCCTAATGTCTCTTTTCCCCACTGTTTTGTCCTTCCCTCTCCCACCCCCCTTGCTGTGTGTTGTGTTGTAGCTGTCATACGTGCCTCGACAAGGTATACAAAAAAAAGGAAAACACCAATAGTCCATAGGTAAAATGCAATTTTGAGGCTGATGTATGCATTGACATCCATCAAACACTTTGATATCTTCAAAGCTTCTAAATACCGAAACCAAGTGATGCTCCCTTGCAACCCTTGTCCATTATTTGTCCATTATTATGCATTAGCTGTCACCATTTACAAAAATTGTTGTCGGAATAACAATGAAATCTTTCACATTGAAAAATGTGCAGATTATATGCATATTCAGTGCCCTCGATAAATATTTTAACAGTGAAGTCAAATTTGTTTTTATTGCTCTGTTCTCAAGAAATTTGGATTTGAAATCAAAATATGAATATGAGGCAAGAGTACAGAAGTTCGGGTTTCATTTCTTGGTATTTCTCTGCATAAACATTTTACCATTGTGGAACAATAGCACTTTTAACATTCCAACCCCCATTTTAGGTATGTATAAGTATTTGAACAGATTAGCTTAAAGTATAATAAAGTAGTATATTTGTTAATATTTGGTTACATATCCCTTGCATGCAATAACTGCATCAAGCCTGTGACCCATTGACATCACAAAACTCTTCTTATCTTCCTTTGTGGCCTAATCAGAGAATTGTGTGGGACTTTGATGGACAATTTCACTGGCTTCATTCTGGGAAAGACAAAAAGGTGTGATATAAATTTGGTATTTTGCGCATACCATGATTTCAGCATCAAGAGCAGAACAAGAATAGGTACTGTAGTGTGCTGAACAACATGCAAGTGGATGTCAAAATCTGAACCTGCAGTTTCCGCTGCTACCTCAAAAGGTAGTCTTGACTGTGACAGACAACAACATACAATTAGAGTCCCTATATACTAGGTGTAGCAACAACTTGCAATTAGAAGCCATTTTGTACCCATCGAGTGTGGTGCACCAACGTGCATCCATTGTGAGTGAAGCGTAATGTGTCCGTTTTCAAATCAAGTTGTCTTTCTCTCCACCTAAAAAGGGAGATTTTATTACTTAATGCTTTATTTTCATTCTTCCAACATACCGGAATAAGCATCCAATTACACAGGATTGATTTAACCTTGAAACACATTGCAGAAACGGTAAAATGAATTGTAACACACAAGTAATGGGACCGGGGATCGGTTTTTGGACGTTTTATCTCGTGCAATGATGTTGACTGATTGCAATGCAGGTGGAAAATGACCACATGCAAGTGATTGCATGAAAAGAGCATAGAATGGATGTGTAAAAGTAACAGAGCAGGTTTTCCATCAGGCCACATGAGCTGATGCCATCTGTTCCAGTTGCAGAATCAGAGTCTATGGATGTCAAAAAATTCACCAGCTTCTTAAGTGCAAAAGAAATATGGTACAGGAGCAGTTGGTTATGACTGCTTTGTGTCGGTACAGAGAGTGAGGGGTTGCAGACATGATTTGGAAACAAACACAGAATTGATGCATTCGGCCTTCTCACTAGCAAAGTCAGCTGGATTAGTTTGATGATCCTTCCTTCCATGTGGATTAGTTTGTTGTTCCTCCCAGAGCGACAAGGAGGGACAGTGAGATTCTTCAGGATTGAAGGACGTTCCATTTATCAGACCAGCATCTTGTCAATTCCAGATCAGCAGAGAGTGATACAGTTTTCACTTCAATTTACCTTGCAGTGGGATGGGGTACTGTTTGACACAATGTGGAGTCATCTGCAAAACAGAAGTGATTGTTTTCAGAACATCGTGTAAGGAGAGGTCCTTATTATAGATGTGGAACAAGACTGGGCCCAAGCACTGTCAAGGGGATCATGAGCCTTCACTGGAAGTGGAAAGGAGAGGATTCCCTTTGAGCAACACCTTGACTGCACGAATTAAAAAGTCAAAAACAAGTAGTGTTACATTCAAGGTACACTGTCCCCATGCCAAATAAATAAATAACAATCCCCCAGCATGTGACGCGCCAGGTGCTAAATTGGGAGGGAGTGGTGTACAATTATTGATTGATCAATTGATTAATTGCATAATTAAGAAATAATAATAAGTGGTGCCAGGCACAACAAATCCCGCCCATTTAAGGCATAAAGTTATTTTGGGGATCAAATTTTAATTTGATACATCCTTAACCTGAATGTTGATTATAAGGAATAGAATAAGGAATATTTTAGTCTTAGTTTGACGTCAATTAAACCATTTTTGACGAAGTTATGAGCGAAAAATATTTTGACCTTTTCGTGACCTGGCCTTGACCTTTGACCTAATTGGACCCAAAAGTTAATGGGGTCGTCCGTGGTTCATTACCCACCTGTGGATACAATTTAACAGTGTTTGAGCCAGCCGTTTTCCCGTAAAGTTGTATTTTCCGAACCATGTTTTAGTTTTAATTGAAAATTTGTAATGTTGACCGATGGCCATGACCCCCAAAACTTCGGACGCTACCGATCTTCACAAATATGCATTTTTCACTATAGGAATGGGTAGGATTATAAGTGACAAATAGAATAAGGTTCACTATAAGCTTAGTTTGAAGTAAATCAGATCATTTTTGACGAAGTTATGAGCAAAAAACTATTTTGATCTTTTCGTGACCTTGACGTTGACCTTTGATACAATTGGACCCAAAAGTTAATGGGGTCGTCCAAGGTTCATTGCCCACCTGTGGATTAAATTTGATAGTGTTTGCTAAAGCCGTTTTGCCGTAAAGTTGCTAACAGACAGACAAACAAACAGACAAACAAACTGGACGATTACAATATCCTGCTCTCTCCCTCCGGAAGGGGACAGGATAATAATCGTAAAATAATTAATTTCATAATCAATTGGCTAATAGCATATCTAAGCCACCACTTTCATCCGAATCTGTAACTTTTTGAAAATTTGATAATTAATCAAAAAATTAAATAATCAATTGATTAATCAATAAAGCAAAAAAAACCCTTTATAGCCAAATAATTTGTTCACTTTCGTGTCCAAATACCTTTTGAGGTGATGGAGGGGGTGGAGGATGACCATACATCAGAGATGGACTTGACAAGGTGCCACCATGATTTCGAGAAAGGAGACTGGTTGAAAAGTTCAGCCTTGAGATTGGAAAGATGGTGTTTTCTGGCATGAGTGAAGATGAATGCACACTTGTTGCGAGCCTTACGGAATGAACTGAAGTTGCCCTCAGTCAGATGAGGCACCCATGTTGAGAAAGCCTGCTGTTTTACCACAGTGGCCTCTCCACAGGATTCATTGTACCAGGAGCCTGGTGTTGGTTTAGTGGTTAGGGTGGTGGCTTGGGATACTCGGGTCCTAAGTTCAAGCCCCGTTGGTTGCTGAATTAATACCCCAGGGGGTTGACTCAGCCTGTAATCCTTCCAAGGTCGGCGAAACGAGTACCAGTGTGTGCTGGCACTGCGTCAGCGACACAGTTGCGCTTCCAAGAAATGGCAGCTACTCTGGCAGCTACTCTGGCAGCTACTCTGGCAGCTAAGCTGCCATATGCAAGAAGAATGAGAAGTGTACCAGGGGCTGAGAGGATAGATATGACAGTCACAGTCAGAATGAGACAAACCACTGCTTGAGAAAAGTAGGCTTTAGTGAAAGTGTTTCCAGTTGGAATCAATATCAAGTACAATGCACATGGTCACCCAATGTATTTATGAGAGGGCAGATTGTAATCCATGCAACTTGTCCTGTATGATCAGTCATCCTCTGTGCCTTTGCGTTGCTCCCTTAAATAGCCAGAAAGATGTGGGTTTACATAAGAAAGTGGTCAGAAAAACAAAAAGAGGCAGAAGAGGAACATGAATGATTCGATGGAAATTAAGTCATTACTCGGTCCAGGAGGGAGGATGTAATGGTTTGCAGAAGTCTGGGTTGAGAAGTCAATGATCGGATCAAACACACAGAGTTACAGAAGGCCTTTGTTGCAATGACGTGTGGTTGTAGCAGAGCTAACACCCAGCCAACTCCAACATTTACTTAGCTGAAAAACAAATACCATCTTCAGTAGGTGTGAATGCTGAGCTGTACAAATAGTATGGCCATGAAGGACTGAAATGCCTTGTGATAAAATGCAGCTTCCATAATTCTCAAATTGAAACGCTCAAAAAGTCCAATATATACCAACATTTTATTTTTCTCATTCATAAGTGTACTGTATATCATGAGTAATAATACATATAAACGTATTTTTTTATCGATAAATATAGTTCATATGATTTTGTGGTTTTTCTTTCCCTTTTGTATTTCCTGTTTTTAACTGCCCTCTTATTATTTCAGTGCTCTAATTTGTTTTATAATTTCATGTATTAAAGGTTATCTGGTGTCAAACTCTCATGCTCACGTTATTTTGGTTTATAGCAATGAGCCAGATCTTGTTCCTTTTGCTGAGGAGATTCGGAAAAAAAACATAACAGGAAAAACATGGCTTGCAGCCCAGCCTTGGGTCACTTCACCGTTTCTTGCCACGCAGGATTATTCTCATATTTTTGAGGGCACTATTGGATTTTCACAACGAAGGGGTCACATCCCTGGACTCATGGATTTTCTTTTAGGTTTGCGACCGAGCAGTGCCAAGCAAAATGTAAAGAAAGCACAATTGAAAAAAATAAAATGGACTCAAAATACGAGCAATTTATGCATTATATTTTGTTTACAGGATGTGAATATTACTCGGACACAAAAATTCCTCCGTAACAGCTCAGATCCTAATTTTGCAGTTCAAGCAATTTCAAGGTTTCCTCATATATCAAAAAAGGATCAAACTTTTAAAAATGACATCTCAAAATCTGAGGACAAATTTGGATGCAATACACATATCATGAGTGATAAATATGGCCTTTCACCTTCCAATATCAATGAGAAATTCAGTCGATTCGATTCAGTCTGGAATAAAACAAAAGAAACCTCACGAATGAAAAATGTTTATAGCTTTGACATTTGTAATGGACAAACTAATAAATATTATTTAGAGTTCACATCAAGAAGGAGCCATAATTTTTCTTTTAAACCTGATGAAGAAAATGAAAGTGAAGACCAACCAGCAGAGAAAGAAAATTTGTTGAATGATTTCCTTTTGGAACTATGGGAAAGGACATTTGGTTGCACTTGGCAGAAAGAAAGTGGAGTGAAAAACTGCACAGGACAAGAACAGCTTGATCAAGCATACTCCCCATTTACAGACATATCCCAACTTCGAATTACTTACAATACATACATGGCTGTCTATAGCATAGCACATGCACTTCGAGGTATTCAAAAATGTGAATATGGGCAGGGTCCATTCAATAATGATTCGTGTGCATTGATTGAGAATTTTCAACCATGGCAGGTTTGTTTCCTCTAAATTCATGTTCAAGTGATTTCATTTTGCTTATTTTGGAAGGCAGATTTTATGCAAAAAAATGAAATGTTTATGACAGCAGTAAATTACGAGCAATGAGAAATGTAAAGCTATTTGTGATTATATACATTATGACCTCTTTATGATCTAATCAGGCAATTTAATGTGACCAGTATTTGATTGACAATCTGAACCCAATGACATATCTTTCCAAGCTCAGCTGGCCAAACATTTGTTAATTTTAACCCACTGTGTGATGGGCAATGATATTAATTTGCTGCTAGTAATTTGTTTATTTCACTGCTAAGGCTGACCAGAAATGATGTCACGTGGGTTGAAAAAATGATGGAAGAAGAAAGATGTCTTGCCTAGCATGACACTTACGAAATCCAAATAAACACAAGTTGCCATGAAAACAACAATTTGACAATTTTGAAGATTTGACCTCTCAAGTTTTGTCCATGATTGATTGCTCTGCATAACTCATTTGTCGAAAACATTTTCCAATTGAGGCACTAATAGGTATTTTATGCGTTTTTGGATGGCCTTTACTTTATCCTTTGACTAATTTCAAACAAACATTAATCACATGTATGACTATATTACACATACACTATATGGCTAAAAGTATATGGACACCTGCTTGTCCAACATCTCATTCCAAAATCATGGGCATTCATATGGAGTTGCCCCTGCCCCCCATTTTTTTTTGCTGCTATAACAGCCTCCACTCTTCTGGGAAGACTTTCCACTTGATGTTCGAACATTGCTGCAGGGATTTGCTTCCATTCAGCCACAAGAGCATTAGTGAGGTTGCGCATTGTTGTTGGGTGATTATGTCTGGCTTGCAGTCGGCATTCCAATTCATCCCAAAGGTGTTTGATGCGGTTGAGGTCAGAACTCTGTGCAGGCCATTCAAGTTCTTCCACACCGATCTCAACAAACCATTTCTGTCTGGACCTCGCTTTGTGCACGGGGGCATTGTCATGTTTTAACAGGAGGGGTCATCCAATGAAAATCACCATCTCAAGGAACTTTGCCTCTGCAGATGATCTTGCACTTTCCAGTCTAGCATATAACCTTGATGGCATCAACAGCATTCTATCTCGAGACCTTCAAGTGATGGAGGAATACTTCAAGTGCTGGCACCTGCACCCAAACCTGTCTAAGACTACAGTCACTGCCTTTCATTTACTTTCGCGCCAACAGTGAACTCCAGATGAAATTCTGTTACAAACCGGTTAGAAATATGAAGTAGCCGAAGTACCTTGTGGTGACCTTAGACCACTGTCTTACATCTTGTGAGCACTTGAAAAGGGTTGCTGAAAAGATCATGTCCATAATGAATATCATCCAGAAACTGGCAGGCACCAGCTGGGGCTCCAGTATATGCATCCTCCAGACAGCTATCCTTGCTCTTGTGTATTCAACAGCTGAGAACTGCTCCCCTGTGTATGCTGAGAGTCACCACACCAAATGTCAAGCACCATCCTGAACTTGTCAATGTGGATAATCAATTGTACTCTGAAATCCACTCCCCTATAGTGGCTCCCCATTCTGTCCAATATCACACCCCCTGATGTATGATAGAAGACAAGGTCTCTGCAAGAATTTGATCACATTGAAGCCAACCCAGACCAACCAATTTATGAGGACCTCGAGAATCTGTCAAAATTGCGACTAAAATCATGCAAACCCTTCTGGATCTCTGCAGGCATATTGAATGAAGCAGGATTTGACCCAAAGTTGGCTGGGCACAGTCTCTGGGAAAACATGGATTTTGCCAACAAGGACCTTGTGCGTGATCTCACCATCATGTCTCCTGGTTTCAACCAAGGCAGGCTACAGTGAACCACCCTTAACAGGATTCACACCCTACATGCCAGAACTGCATGCACATCATCACTTCAAGTGTAAGTTCAGGGCAACTCAGCACGTGATTGTGGCCACCCAGATCAGACCATTTCACACATTGTGAATGATTGCATGCTGAGGAAGTTCCCAAGGGACATCAAGTAAATTTACCTTGTGGGAGATGATGCTCTGACCTGGCTCTCCAACATGGACCTGTCGCTATAGGCTGCTGCAACAGTCATATGCAAGAAGAAGAAGAAGAAGAAGAAGAAGAAGAACACCAAGAGCAAGGCATAAAATAATCCAGGAGGTCACAAAGAACTCCAGGGTAATGTCTTAGAATCTGCAAGCCTCTCTTGCATTGGCTAATGTCAGTGTTCATGAGTCCACCATCAGGAAAACACTGAACAAGAATGGCGTGCATGGGAGGAGAGCAAGGAGGAAACCACTGCTCTCCAAGAAGAACATTGCCACATGTCTCAAGTTTGCCAAATACGACATGGATGATCCAGAAGGCTATTGGAAGAATGTTCTGTGGACATACGAGTCAAAAGTGGAAGTTTTTGGCTTAAATGAGAAATGTTATGTTTGACAAAAACCAAACACTGCATTCCAACATAAGAAGTTCATCCCAACCCTGAAAAATTAGATTTTTTTTTGGTGTTCTATTTGTTTAATCAGGTTCTCTTTTTCTATTATTAGGACTTAAATAAAGATCTTATCACATTTTAAGTCAAATTTACGTTGAAAAAATACAGAAAATTCTCAAGGGTTCACAGACCCTTGAGAATTTTTAGGTCGTGGGTTGTCAAGAGCAACCGCTCAGGATAGTACTTCCGTTCTGAATGAGAACCATCTTACACTCTCCGTCTCAGGATTGTGGGTCTTACTTTCTGTCTCACTCAAATTATAGCTACCGGGCTGGCTTTAATCTCTTTTTCTTGCAAACAAACATCATACACTTTTTATTACACACATTTCTCACTCAATCATTTTCACTTCTCACTTCACATTCTTTTATTTCTCTTTCCTCTCATTTCCCTCAACAGCCTCCAAATAAATATGATATGATAAGGTCTGAAAAGTTAATGGCCCCTCGTTCCCGGCATTATGGGGTGCGGAGAATCTCCGGTGACCTGCCCGTCTCTGCTACCAACGAGTGGGTGGCTCAGGCAGTAGTAGTATCGGTCCCTCCCAAGACCCTTGCTTTTTGATCCAACGTGATTATTTTTCAATTCAATTCACCAACATCCGTGGTCTTTCTTTGAATCTTTCCTGTTGAACATCATCTAGCAAGCTCCTCTCCTAATATTTTGCTTCTCTCAGAGACCCAATTATCACATGACGTTCTTGTTAATTCTCATAACATTTCAAACTTCAACCTTCACTCACGATTCAGCTTCAAAGGAGGAATCTGTGTCTCCTCCAACATTAACGCACCTGCTGTCTGCCTTGTGGACCTCAAATCTCTAAACTTTGATGTCATCTGGCTTAAGATTTGTCTCCCGACCATCACTATTTTCGTCTGTTTCACTTACTGCTCTCCCAATTCTACAAACTTTGTAGCTTAATTTGACTATCTTAACTCTTTCCATGCGGTCATGACGTCTGAACACCCTCAAGCAGAATCTATCTATATATCTATATATCTCTATCTCTCTCTCTCTCTCTCTCTCTCTCTCTCTCTCTCTCTCTCTCTCTCTCTCTCTCTCTCTCTCTCTCTCTCTCTCTCTCTCTCTCTCTCTCTCTCTCTCTCTCTCTCTCTCTGAGACTTCAATGTACATCACAGGGAGTGGCTAAAATCTTCCCACACGGATGTTGGGAGAGTTGAAGCTCTTACATTTTCCATTCTTAATGATTTGGAACAAATTATCACCCACCCTACCCATATCCCAGATCGTCATGACCACACGACCAATACTTTGGATTCATTGTTCACTTCCAATCTGTTGCATTACAACTTCCCAATTTTACCTCCAATTGGTTCTTCTGACCACAATGTCGTGAACATCACTTTACTTACAACCACTTCTTCTCTTCAGACTAAACACCAGTAGTGGCATTTCAATGGTGGTGGTCGTATGGCAGCTTAGCTGCCGGGTAGCTATCATTTCTTGCAGTGCCCCTCTACCAGTACACACACTGGAACTGGTACTCATTTCGCCGACCTCGGAAGGATGACAGGATGAGTCAACCCCCTGGTGTATTGATTCAGCGGCCGACGGGGCTTGAACTGAGGACCCTAGGATCCCAAGCCACCACCCTAACCACTGAGCCAACACCAGGCTTGGCATTTCAATAATGCTGACTGGGCTGGTTTATGAAACTTCCTTTCTGACTTTCCCTGGAAAGACTACTGCCTCTCCTCAGGTGATGCCTCTATCTCTGCTGAATGCATAAGCTGAGGTTATTGCTGCAGGAATGGAGGCATATATCTCTACCATCAAGTCCATCTCTCCAACCAATTATTGGTTCAATAATTCCTGCTCTGCAGCAATTCGTGCAAGGAATGCCGCATATCGGACATGGAAAAACTCTTCTTCCTCCGAATTGCATTCAGCTTTCATATATGTCAGAAATCATTACAAATATGTTATTCATGAGGTGAAGCATTCCTTTATTCAAAAGAAATGTGACAACCTCTCATCTTCTTTCCCGAATAGATATTTCTGCTCCTTAGCTAAAAGTATCTCCAACAACTTCTTTCAGCCTACCTTTCCTTCACTTTTCCGTTCCGATGATACCGTCGATGTCTCTCTGACCGATAACTATTTTTGGTTCTCCCTTCTCCTCTAACTTCACACTGGATGACTCTAACATTCCTTCTCCCTCTGATGCTCCCCTCAGCAGTCCTATGTCCCTCTCTATTCAATCAAAAAAACACTCCTCTGTCTGGATATAAGCAAGGCCTATGGGCAAGATGGTATTCCTCCCAATGTCTTGAAGGAATGTGCTTCAGAACTTGCAGCCATGCTTGCTCATTTGTTTCGTTTTGGTTTAAAAACCCAAACTTTTCCTCTAATACCTGAAACATGCCCTAGTGCAGCCTATTTTAAAGAAGAGTGATCATTCAAACTCATATTACTACTGTCCTATTGCTCTGACTTCAACTGTTTCCAAAGTCTTTGAATGATTTCTCAATTCCCATTTTTTCAAACATCGTGAATCTCACAGTCTTCTATCTGACCACCCATACGGTTTTCGCAAGGCAAAATCTACAAGTGATATCCTTTCTTACATTATGAATGTCTGGGCCTCTTCTTTGAGAGACTTTGGAGAACCCTTTGCTTTAAGCCTTGATAACTCAAAAGCATTTGGCAGAGTTTGGCATCGGGGTCTGATATCCAAGCTTCCCTCTTTCGGCTTTCCTCATTCACTCTGCTCTGCTCTCTCATATTGAACTTTCTCTCCAACCGCTCTATCTCCGTAATTGTTGATGGTTCAACATCCCCCCCCCCCCTTCCCTATCAACAGCAGTGTGCCTCAGGGTTCTGTTCTTTCTCCAATACTCTTCCTTATTTTTATCAATGACCTTCTTTCTTCCACAAATAACCAAATGCACTCGCATGCTGATGACTCAATATTACATTCCTCCATGTCTTTCCCATCTGCCCCATCTTCCCTCCATCAATCTACATCTCGATTATTGTGTCACAGTCACCTCTTTAAATTCGGATTTGGATAAGATCTCCCAGTGGGGAAAATGTAATCAAGCTAAGTTTAATGCTTCAAAAACTCAATTTCTTCTCATCTGTCTCTCTATAAAACTCTCAAATCTCCAATCTCCTTTGAAAGCTCTACAATTGCAACATGCGATACAGTAAACCAACTAGGTATTTCTTGAACTTCAAATTTAACCTGGAATCCACACATTATGCAAATAGCTAAGTCTGCCTCGAAGAAATTATGAGTCCAGTTCAGATGTCGAAGATTCTTCTCCTCTGAACAGTTGCTCCAACTTTATAAAGGATTGATTCGTTCTTGTATAGAGTACTACTGTCACATCTGGGGAGGTTCCAGTTCCACATACTTACTGGACATAATTGAATACAAAGCTATTTGATTTGTCATCTCTATCAATGTGACCTCAAAACTCAAATTCTGCTGCATATTAGGCTCTCTTTCTCTTTTCTACAGATATTATTTCAGTTTCTGCTTGCAAGAACTTGACGCATGTGTCCCTCCAACATTAGCGAGACCAAGGAATACTCGACAAGCAACTACATCACCTGATTATTGTGTAGCCATTGGCAACTCAAGGGTGGGCTATTATGATGCTTGCTTCTTCCCCTTCACTGCCAAACTCTGGAACTCTTTACCTTCTCACGTCTTCTCATACACTGATGACCTTCCCCTTTTCAAAAAGCAGATTTTTTACTTCCTCAAAAACTCTTCAACTATTCTCTCTTTCCTTAATTTTCTATCAATGCAGTTCTTTTATTTAAGGCTTGGCCTTGATGAAAACTATTTAGTCTGTGACTGAAGCCTTCAGTATAAAAAAATAAAATAGAATAAAACCTTTTTCTCACCACTGTACATTCTCGGGATGCATTGATTTTTGTAAAACATTTTGTGGATGGTGAGGAGTTTCCTTGTCTTGAGATCCAGTTTATTGATTTCTGTTTGTGGCCAGTTTGTTATTCCACACCGGTACTATAATCCAGGTATTGCGAGTTGGTTTATAGCTTTGATTAAGTTCCTTGGAGAAAGGGATATTTTAAGGATCAGCTTTGTTCTACACAGCACTATTTGGTAATTGTTTTGCATATTTGTTTGTGACACATATGGTGGCCCTCTTCCACTCCGAGTTATTTGTATGATGTTTTCTGTCGAGCTCCTGGATTGTTGTATTTGTGTCAATTTTTATGTTGTTCGTTTTTGTTGGTCTACCTTGAATGAATGTGAACTTCGCACACTTATCTTGGCCAAATTCCTTTTGAATGTCATCAGAGTGCATTTCAAAAATGTAAGTTGTGCTGCCAATTTTTCGTCATTTGGTGTCAAAGCTTTTTTTCGCAAGGCAAGACCTACAGGTGTATGTTTCTGGTGTATGATCCCCCTCCATCCCCTCCCTTACCTCAAATGGCTGCAAGCTTATACCGCACGTAAAAAGGCTGAATGCCTAAACTCGGTGTTTGCATCAAAATGTTGTGTCCAAAACCCATTGTTTTCTCTACCCACCTTACCCAGACGCACCCAATTGTCCCTGGACTATGTGTACTTTTCTCCTGACAAGATGGAGAGCTTGCTGTCAAACCTCGACTCAGATTCTGCAAGCGGTCCAGATGGCATCAGCCCACATGTCCTAAAAACATGCTCCTCTGCTCTTGCTCACCCTCTCTCTGTTCTATTCACCCTATCATTTGCTCAAGGTGATCTGCCATCTTCTTGGAAATCAGCAAACATTACTGCCGTGCAGAAAAAGGTGCAAAAACAGATCCCTGCAACTACAGACCAATCAGCCTTCTCCCAATCATCAGCAAGGTTATGGAATCCATCCTCGCTTCAGACATTAAATCCTTCCTCTTCTCCAATGGCCTGATTTCTGATCATCAATTTGGTTTCAGACCAGGTCACTCTACCGTGGATGTGCTGTTTCAGCTCTCCTAACAATGGATGGAGGTCCTCAATGCCAGACATGAAATCAGAGCCACATCCCGAGACGTATCGTGTGCTTTTGACATGGTCTGGCACCTTGCCCCGCTCACCAAACGCTTTTCTGACACGGTATCCAAGGCAATCGCCATTCATAACTCACAGACTTCTTCTGTCGCACTCAACGTGTGGCCCAAAATGGAGCTCTTTCATCCCCTCTTCCTGTCCTGGCTGGAGTTCCTCAAGGTAGCGTTCTGGGCCCTGTTCTTTTTCTGGTTTTCATCAATGATCTCTCCGACTCTCTGGAAAATCCTCTTTATCTCTTTGCTGATGACTCCACCCTCTGCCGTACCATATGTTATCCCTGAGACTGGCAAGCAGCAGCTTCTTGGCTCACTGCATATCTGGGTAAAATCACAAACTTCTCCAACATGTGGAACATGTCTTTCAAGCCGGACAAATCTCACACTCTCACGATGTCTCTCCGAATTGACCGTTTAGAAAAAACCCCAATCCACTTTCTCAACAATCCTCTGGAAGAAGTCCTTTCTTTCAAGCTTCTGGGTCTCACTATCTGCCATGATCTTTCCTCGGAAAGACACATTTCAAGCTTGGCCTCCAAAGCCAGTCGCCAACTTTGAATCCTCCGTTGTGCAAAGTCCTTCCTCGGCCCACCTGTGCTCCTGACCACTTACAAAGCTTTCGTCTACAGCCTGATGGAGTACTGCTCTCACCTCTGGGCTGGTGCTCCTGCCTCCCACCTTTCTCAGCTTCAAGCTGTGGAAACCAAGGCATTTCGGATCATTGGCATCTCCCGCGATGAGGTTGAGTCTTTCGGCCTCTCACTCTCTCACCGTAGGCAGGTCGATAGGCTTTCTCTCTTCTACCGTCTCCTCTCCAGTCTCGCCCCCTCCCCCCCCCCCCGCTCTCTCTGAGATTTGTCTGCACCACATTTCCGCAGGCCACTCAAAGTCCGCCAACAACCCCCTTCTGGTAATACTACCAAAATCACGAATCACTGCTCACCTTCACTCTTTCATTCCTCTTTTTTCCCGCCTTTGAAATAAACTCCCTCACTCTATTCAATGCCATTCTTCCCTCCAGGCCTTCAAAACAGCTGTTCACCACCACCTCTTGTCAACCCCCATCCAAATTCTCGATCTTTTCTACCCCGTTAATCCATTAAAGCCCACCTCCTTCAAATTCCCTGCTTTCCTTCCTGAAAGTCCCAGTAATGTCCATCTTGTGAACCCCGTGTTCCCCGCCCCATCCCTCTCCCTTCCACAGATATCCTAATGTCTCTGTTCCACAATGTTTTGTCCTTCCCACTCCCGCCCCTCTTGTCTCATGCCCCCTTTGCTGTGCGTTGTGTGTTAGCTCTCATACGAGCCTCGACAAGGTATTCAAAGCTCTGCCTTTCATCCTTCCAAGGACGGCAAAATGAGTACTTGCTTGCAGGTATCCTGTGTCGAAGTGGCGACCCATCCAGGATTGTGCCCAATAGCCTTGGATACTGCTATGGCAGCACCAACGCTCTCCAGAGAGTATGGTTGCAATGGATGGATGGATGGTGTCAAAGAGTTTTAAATCATCCATGTAAAGTATATGTGTCACTTTTCTTGTTTCTTTGGACTTCTTATATTTGATGTCAAAATATATCCATGTCCTTGGTCATCAATGAGGTTGCCCAGTGGGTCCAGGGCAAGGCAAAACAGGAGGGGTGAAAGGCTGTCTCCTTGAAAGATCTATCGACGTATCCTCACCCTTTGTATTTCGATCTTTCCCCCCAAATGCTGTCATGCCAATGTGGTTTTTCAAAGCTACATTTCTCACTCCCTTTCCCTTTGCCTTTCCCTTTCCCTTTTCCTTTTCCCTTTCCCCTTTCCCCTTTCCCTTTCCCTTTCCCTTTCCCTTCCCCTTTCCCTTTCCCTTCCCCTTCCCCTTTCCCTTTCCCTTTCCCTTCCCCTTCCCCTTTCCCTTTCCCTTTTCCCTTTCCCTTTCCCTTTCCCTTTCCCTTTCCCTTTCCCCTTTCCCCTTTCCCTTTCCCTTTCCCTTTCCCTTTCCCTTTCCCTTTCCCTTTCCCTTTCCCTTTCCCTTTCCCTTTCCCTTTCCCCTTCCCCTTCCCCTTCCTCTTCCCCTTCCCCTTCCCCTTCCCCTTCCCTCTTTCCCTTTTTTTTTTGAATACCTTGTCAAGGCTCGTGTGAGAGCAAACACACAACGCACATCAAGGGGGCATGAGACAAGAGGGGTGGGAATGGGAGGGACAAAACAGTGGGGAACAGACAAATTAGGAGATCTGTGGAAGGGAGAGGGATGGGATGGGGAACATGCGGAATATAAGATGGACATTACAGGGACTTTCAGGAAGGAAAGCAGGGGAATTGAAGGAAGTGGGCTTGGGTGGATTATCGGGGGTAGAAAAGATCGAGGATTTGGATGGGGGATAATAAGAGGTTGGTGTGAACAGCTGTTTTGAAGGCCTGGAGGGAAGAATGGGAAAGAATAGAGAGAGGGAGTTTATTCCAAAGGTGGGAAAAAAGAGGAATGAAAGAGTGAAGGTGAGTAGTGATTCGTGATTTTGGTAGTTTTACATGAAGGGGGATGTTGGCTGACCTTGAGTGCCCTGAGGAAATGTGGTGGGGACAAATCGCAGAGAGAGCAGGGGCGCAAGGCTGGAGAGGAGATGGTAGAAGACAGAAAGACCACCGACCAACCTGCGGTGATTGAGTGAGAGGCCCAAAGACTCAGCCCCATTGCGGGAGATGCCGATGATCCGAAATGCCCTGGTTTCTACAGCGTGAAGCCGAGAAAGATGGGAGGCAGGAGCACCAGCCCATAGGGGAGAGCAGTACTCCATAAGGCTCTTGACAAAAGCTTTGTCAGTGGTCAGCAGCTCACAAGGGCTGAGAAAGGACTTTGCACGACGGAGGATTCCCAGTCAGCGACTGACTTTGGAGGCGAGGTTTGAAATGTGGCTTTCCCAGGAAAGGTCAAGGCAGATTGTGAGACCCAGAAGCTTGAAAGAAAGGACTTCTTCCAGAGGATTGTTGAGAAAGTGGATGGGTGGGTTTTCTAAATGGTCTTTTCGAAGAGACATCGTGAGAGTGTGAGATTTGTCCGGAATGAAAGACATGTTCCACGTGTTGGACCAGTTTGTGATTTTATCCAGATTTGCAGTGAGCGATGAAGCTGCTGTTTGCTGGTCTGAGCGATGACCAATGGTACGGCAGAGGGTGGAGTCATCAGAAAAGAGATATAGAGGATTTTCCAGAGTCGGAGAGATCATTGATGAAAACCAGAAAAAGAACAGGGCCTAGAACGCTACCTTGAGGAACTCCAGCCTGTACAGGAAGAGGGGATGAAAGAACTCCATTTAGGGCCACACGTTGACTGCGACAGGAGAGGAAGTCTAGGAGCCATGAGTGGAGATGATCTTGGATACCATGGGAAGAGAGTTTGGATGTAGGGCAGGGTGCCAGACTGTGTCAAAAGCACGTGAAATGTCCAGGGATATGGCTCGGATTTGCTATCTGGCATTGAGGACCTCCACCCATTGTTGGGAGAGCAGAAGCAGTATATCCAGGGTAGAGTGACCTGGTCTGAAACCAAATTGATGATCAGAAATCAAGCCATTGGAGAAGAGGAAGGTTTTCATGTCTGAAGTGATGATGGATTCCATAACCTTGCTGATGATTGGGAGAAGGCTGATTGGTCTGTAGTTGCAGGGATCTGTTTTTGCACCTTTTTATGCAGGGCAGTGATATTTGCAGATTTCCAAGCAGATGGCAGATGACATTGAGCAAATGAGAGGGTGAATAGAACAGAAAGAGGGTGAGCAAGAGCAGAAGAGCAGGCTTTGAGGACATGTGGGCTGATGCCGTCTGGACCGGTTGCAGAATCTGAGTTGAGGTTTGAAAGCAAGCTCTCCACCTTGTCAGGAGAAAAGGACACAGAGTCCAGGGACAGTTGCGTGTGACTTGGTAAGGTGGGTAGAGAAAGTGATGGGTTTTTGACACAAGATTTAGCTGCAAACACCGAGTTTAGGCATTCAGCTTTTTCACGTGCGGTATCAGCAGTGCGGCCATTTGAGGTAAGGGAGGGGATGGAGCGGGAACATACACCAGAAACAGATTTTATTAAACGCCACCAGGATTTTGAGGAGGGAGAGAGGTTTGACAGTTCAGACTTGAGATGAGAAAGATGTTGTTTTCTGGCTCTCCTGAGGGAAGATACACACTTGTTCCGAGCTTTATGGAAGGAACTGAGATTGTCCTCACTTGGGTTTGCCTTCCATGAGGCAAAGGCAAGTTGTTTCAGGACAACTGCCTCACCACAAGCTTCAGTCAACCAAGGGCTGGAGGAAGGGTAGGACAACTGAAGATGAGAGGGGATAAATCTGTGCATGAGGGAGAGCAAGTTTCTTTGAAATAATTCCCAGGATGAGTTGATTTTGGAGAAAGTAGTGATAGGAGACCAGTCTATAAGTTTGATGGCTGCTTGTAGACCCTGCCAGTCGGCTTGGGTGAAATGCCACACTCGACGGCGGTGAGGAGGTTCTCCGATAATAGCCAGAGAAATGTCCACTTTGACAAGGACGTGGTCAGAAGAACCGATTGGAGCGTAGGAAGAGCAGCAGATATTGTCAGGAAATTTGGCAAAATCAGATCCAGAAGGGATGGAGTACCATTGGTTGAGATCCGGGTCGGGAAGTTGACCGATTGAGGTGTTGTTTTCCCATTACTTTTTCTTGTTTGAGCAGTGCCGATGCAAAGCTCACAGTGCTGACTTCCTTTAATCAGGACGATTTTGGTACCAATCTCTTGAGTGTTTCATTGGTTTGCTTTTCTGATGCAGCATTTTTGTCCCTTGGTTGTTTTCTATTTTGTATAGGTCGGGTCTTTTCCCAAATGGTCAATCTCATCTTCACTATTTTGTTTGACAGCTCTTCTTCCAGTCTTCGCTGCTCCTCATCATCCTCATAATCATTCTCTCCTTCACCCCTATGTTCCCCTTCATCCTTCTGCCTGTTATCATCCACATTTTTCATCCCCTCCATCTATATTGTTGTTTTCACTCAGTCCATGACTAAGCTGGGTCTGTTTCCCCTCCCCAATAGGGAGGTTGTGTGTCTCCTCCCCCTCTGTCTCACCTCGAATTCACTGCTGGGTAAGCTAAAAGTTATCAATGCACCCTTGCAAAATGCAAGTTGTGACTAAATAATACGTACCAGAACCTGGGTCCAAATTAAGTTCAGCTTTCAACTAAAGATTTCAATGTTGTGATGATAAATAGACAAATACTTTGGACATAGACTGGCTTAATTACTGAAAATTATTCATTACATTTTTTGAATGACACTTATTTTGAAACTACAATGGTGTATTAAGTTTTATTCATTTTTTTGCCATGAGGTTTTTTTTTTTTTGGGCATTTTTGCCATTTGTACCTTAATTGCCACGAAATAGTAAACAATCAAATTGTTTTTATTTTTATCATTCTTAGCTTTTGTTCTACGTAAGGAATGTGAAATTTGTAAACAATCTTGGTGAGCTGATGAGCTTCGATGAGCATGGAGAACCCTCTGCTTTTTATGAACTCATTAATTGGCATAAAGACAACAATGATAACATACTCTTCAAATTGGTAGGAAGTTTTAAATCAATGGTTTCACCAGAACAACAGTTGAAAGTTGACAAAGACAACATTATCTGGAATGGAGGAAAACGGAAGTTAAGTATTCTTCTTTCAAACTTCTACTGCTGGTCCTCTTTGTGCTACTCTTCTCCTTTGTGCTGCTATTTCCATTCTTCCTGCTTTTCTTTTTATTCCAACTGTGCGGAAAAAACATGTCAGCACGTTCAACAGTTTGGCACCCAATCAATTTGGTTACTTTGCAGCAGGGAAATTCCACTCACCTGCCGAGATGGCTCTGAAAAGCAAAGCACACAGGCAAGAGGTTACCTTTGCAATGTCGATAACTGTATTGACCTGTAAACCTGAAGGAACTTCCCAACAGCCAGCACCACCCACAGTTAAGATCTATGCTGTTTTGTGAAAACTGATAAACAATAAACACCCACTGAAGATGTTAAAATGTGATTGATTTATCATTTATTGGTATGCAGCTTGTGGCTGCTTGGCTGCATCATTTTGGGAGTGCACATTGGTGTGCCCTCTGGTTGATTGGTGTGCATTAGCAGGAACAGACATAATACATAGAGTACATACACATCCCCAAGCTGCGAACCACTCCGGATAATGTCCACTTATCAATCATTCCCCAATATTTCTTGGTACCTATTTAATTTCTGTTTTATCTCATCTACTGATAGATTCTGCTGCCAAGATCTTTCCAGTGGGACCATTTTATGCACAACCTCCTTTCTGAATGAAAGACGCCTGCCTTACTTGTGTCCGAGTTGTCCTCTTCTTTACTCTTCTCCTAATTCTCCTCTTCTTTCAGACTGTGTCACCAGCTTCTGTAACCATCCATTCTGCTGAAAAACTATGCAATTTTTGTTGTGGCTTTCACATTTCTTCCTGATACCCTCACAATTACATGTGTTCTAATGTATAATGTCCTGTCTTCTTCATACGCTCTCCTTAGCCTTGTCCAGCTAGCCCCCAAAACAATCTAGCTGCTCAAACCTGAAGGATTTATATATTGTACAGTCTGATGTCAGCTATATTATTCCTCAGATGTGTCTTATTTCAATCCTTGTAAAGCATTCATAACTACATCAATGGTCTGCACATGCCCATTATGAGGTTTGTATCACGATGGGAATGGATTGCCTTGTTGGCACTGAAGCTTTCTTTAACAATTTCACCTCCCAATAGAATATCACTGTTTGCAATAATATGAAAACATTGTAAATATCACAAATGGAGTAATTTTAACGTAATTTTTTTTTCCCGAGACAAGTCGAGAATTTAATAATATCATTGCAGGTGCCCGATTCTCTGTGCAGCAATCCATGTCCTCCAGGATCACGCAAGATGTCCCAAATTGGACAACCCTTCTGCTGTTTTGACTGCATTCCCTGTGGTCTTGGAATGTACTCTAATTCTACGAGTATGTAGATCCCTTAAAACTTCTGCATACACCCCCACCTTCTTCCTTCCCTCTTGTTTCTTCCTCTAACTTCTTATAGTTTGCCCACATTCACACATTCTGCTCATGTCACAAAAATAATTGACAGACATTTTTACAACCAGTCATTAATGAAGACAACATCATGAAGGTTACTTCCTCACGATGGATTTAACCACAACAACAACGATGGATTTAATATATATATATATATATATATATATATATATATATATATATATATATATATATATATATATATATATATATATATATATATATATATATATTGTTGGTGGCCTCTCGGGAATGAAAATTCACCCTCGTTCATGACGACATACATGTGCAGGAGATACTTCTTCACATGTTTTAACCACCATAAAATGAAGATTGGTTATAATCTGGTGTAACATCCATTTACTTGTGTAATTTAACAGCATAGACATGTTTCATGATGGAAATTTGTTTAAATTGCACGAGGAACCTTTTGTGGTATTATGGGAAATGGAAGTTTTCTCAGAAATCTATGGTGCACAAGTTAAACAGAAAATAAATCCTGCATCAGACCAACTGCTCTCTAAGAATGTAGGCTTTTTAGCTAGGATTGGTCATCCAATGACATTCTCTCCAAGTTAGAACAGCATGGGCAGTCGAGGTGAGGCACCACTCCTGATCTGTGTCCAACTATTCACTACATTCAAGCAACTGAGCATTCGATGCACTCGTGGTGGGGTATTGCCAAGTGTTGTGTTTCTGCTGGTAGATGTATCCATCACCTTTTCAGCTGGATGAGTCCACCAACAGAGCCACCATTACTCCCAACGAGCACTCCTCCCAGGAAAGGGTTCATAATTAAACCATAATCCCACATCTCTTCACGGAGATGGACGACCTGCCCGTTACAATTGACTGGTAGTTTTACAGAATATAGATTGCCTCTCCACATGGAGGGATTAATTTTGCAACCACAACAAAAATGCTATTGTTTGTCTCACTATTTTCACATTATTTTAATATATTGGTGATTTCTCATCTCTTCGTGATTTTCTGACTTCAAATTCTTTATTGACATCTTAAGGGTTGATTCATTCTTCAGTGAATGATATGCAGCACCGATCTGTCATCTTCTGAATGTTTTTCCTTGTTTTTTTTTATTTTCTAGTTTTGATAATGCATGGTTCTCAGTTTATGACATGGATGACTGTTGAACCAAATACTCAGCAACCTGAATTAATTCTTCTCTCTCTCCATTTTGCTCCCTTACTCTACCTCTTCCCCCCCCCCTGCCCTTACCCTTTCACACTCTCCCTCCTTTTCTCTTCATTTCTCTCTTCTGAAATTCCTTCTCTTGGGTAATTTTGCCTTTCTGTATCTTGCATTTGTTACCCGGAGTCACATATCTCATCATTCTTTCACGAGATGTGTGTTGGCTCCAAAGTAAGATATATGTCTGAATAATATCTCTGGTGCCACTGTTATTTCTAAAATTATTGAGAGTATAAAATAATGCAGATGAAAGGTTCAAAAGTTGTAAAATATAACAGCTGTGGCCTTCATTCAAACCCCGTCTTGAAACCTCCTCCAGAAAGCTGGTTTTAAGTTTGACTCCATTCTTCGAAGCAAGCCTCTGAGAAGCAGCCCAGGAGTATCGTTGTCTGTGACTTCCTCGCCATTCCAACCTCTTGTTTGTCTGTGTGTTATATTGTCCTCCAAACAATGACAGCTTTGTTTACATCTATCTCTCAGAGAGCATATGGACCAACTTTTAACAACCCATCCCAACTCTCTCTTCCTAAAAATGGTGATTGAAATTGTCACTGTGCAACTTGGCTGGATGTTGGTAGCACCAGCCATGGCAGTTCAGCTTCTGTGACCCCATAAAATTGACTCAATGTGGAAACATTCCATCCTGGATTTCTCTCAATGGCAAATCCTCCCTTCTGAACTTGGTGATGACAAACTTTCCCACAAATATCTCATGCTCTTCATCCGCTCCAATTTGTTCATCTGATCATATGCTTGTGAGAGTCAACATCACTCTGGCTATCCACAGAGAGCTGCCTCAATGCTGGCAAGTTTGTGGCAGTTCATGCAGGCAGGTTGGTGGGGATGGCAAACAGTCATCTCTCTTCAGGACTGGTCTCCCATACCTACTGCCCCTGATATTAACTCAGGCTAGGAATTCTTCCACAGAATCCTCCTCTCTCTTATGCACAGATTCATCCCATCTCACCTTCAGTTTTTTTTTTTTGGACACATTGTCGAAGCTCTTATGAGAGTTAACAGACAGAATATATAACAAAGGGAGCAGGAGACAAATGGGGTGGGAGAGGGAATTACAAAAGAGAAGGGAGCAGAGACATGAGGAGATCTGTGGAAGGGAGAGGCATGGGGTGGGATATACATGGTAAGCAATATGGACACGACAGGGACTTTCAGGAAGGAAAGCAGGGAATTTGAAGGAGGTGGGTATTGGTTGGATTAACAGGGGCAGAAAAGATCAAGGTTTTGGATCAGGGAAGATTATGAGATGGTGGTGAACAGCTGTTTTAAAGACCTGGAGGGAAGAGTGTGATTGAAGAGAGTGTGGGAGTTTGTTCCAAAGGCAGGATAAAGGAAAGAGTGAAGGTGAGCAGTAATTCTTGATTTTGGCCCTTGTGAACTGAAAAATAATCGTTGTGAAGGAGAAGAAGAGACATGTATCATGGCAGAGAAGGAAAAGAAAAGACCACTCCAACAGAGGTTACCCCAAACTGTTGTTATCCCAGTACACTGGCACTCATTTCACCAACCTTGGAAAGATGACAGGCTGAGTCAACCCCATTTTATGGTATTTCAACAACCAACAGGGGCTTGAACTCAAGACTCCAAGGTCCCAAGCTAGCCACCTTAACCACAAAGCCAAAACCAGGTTTGTGGAACCAGAAGCAGAAGGAAAGTCAAGTAGAAATGAGAATCTTCTGGAGTGAAAAATATTGTTTGTTCGGTTTGATTTTTGGAAGCGAGGAGATCAGAAATATGATAGTTTTGAGGAGATAGAAGAAATATACCCAGGAATATACCTGGGATAGAGGCAAGATACACTTTCTATCGATTAACAATTGTCCAGTATCATTGCCTGACTTACGATGTGCTGTCTGTCTTTGTAACCTCTGAGTAGCTGATAACATGTGTCGCAAAAAACTATATAGACTACAAAATTGCTTCTATTAATCTGTTTCATGTCTGGATTTTTGTAGCAAAGGTCCGTTGTAAATATGTGTTTAAAGCATTTCAACATAATGATTATATATATATATATATATATATATATATATATATATATATATATATATATATATATATATATATATATATATATATATATATATATATGATTCAACTGCTGCATTTCACTTTAAAATTCTCCTTTAGGTGCACAAGACTGCCATTCTTGTCCAGACTTATTCTGGCCCACAAAGCAAGGAGATGCTTGCTTCTCAATGCCTGAACAATTCTTGGCTTTCACTGACCCTCTGGCACTCACATTGTTGGTTTTCAATCTATTTGGAATTTTATTGAGTTTTATAATAGGAATTTTGATTTTCCAATGCCAAGCCTTTGTTATGTTGCATAAAAACACAAATTTCCAGATCTCTTTGCTCATGCTGTTATTCTTCTTGGGTTGCTTTGGCAGTATTTTCACTTTTACGGGACGACCATCTGATGTGGTGTGCAAGATACGTTACCCAATTGCTTTTACTTTCCTTGCACTCTCTGTTTCCTGTGACCTAAGCATTATTGTCAACATAATGGTCAGTTATTCAGGTAAGTGGTTATGCGATATAAAATAATACATTTAGAGCTTACAATTGGTGAGGAGATTACAGTTTGATTTATTGTTATACTTAAAACCAATTTGCATTATGTTATTTTTTATTGAAAACGTTTTGGCTGAGGGAAGAGATTTGAGAAAAGTACATATGAAAATGAAGAAATTATCACCATTTCAAAATAACTGCATACAAAAAAATAGGACATGAAAAAAGAAGGAAGTTTATCTCTCTATCTGCAAGTACTTTGGAAGATGCATTAGAATAGGCCAAGAGAAAGAACAGAATTCATCATTGTTCGAGTTGGCTTGCAAAGCCAGCCAACGACAAGGAATCCTCTGTCATACTATTCATTTCCTTGGCAAATCTGGACTTCTAACAACGTACATGGGCTCCATCTGCAGCTCTCTGGAATCTCACTCTCCCATTTGAAGTGGCTCCTCTGCCTCACACCTTTCATAACTTAATGGTGGGGAGTCTGAGGCTGTCTGACAATCTTTGGAATCTTACGTAATGAATCTTAAACTCTGAACATGTTGCTCCTGCCTCACCAACAGACAGGCTTGTGTTATCTCTGTGTTCCACCATCTACTTTATTATCTTGCACTCTCTTCCTTTTCTGTTCAGAAAAACTGCCTGTGACCTCCTAGGTTTCTCCAGGGCAAACACCTTCCATCAGATACCTAATTTTGGGAAACTCAAAATAACCATGCTCAATGCTCACCTCCACTCATCTTTGTTCTTTCTTCTGCCAATGTTTGCAACTTGGTTTGTCTTTACAATTTCATTCTATCCTCTAGAAGTTTGAAATGGCTGCTCACCACCTCAGGTGACCCCATCCTTACTCATTATATTTGCTCCACTTATTAAACTTCCCAATGTCACTCCTTCCTGTCTCAATTATTGTTTATCCAGTTTATTCTTCCACTCTCTCCTCCCCTGCCCTGATGCTCTCACTTTTCTCTTCAGACATTTTTTTTCCAATTGTCCAGTAATATCCTCCATCACCACTGTTAATGTATTTTCCCACTTTCCGTTGTAGTCTAGCAGTTCTGTTTTATTATATGTCCATATTCCATGAGCTTGGACTCTGGAAAAAATAAGAACAAAAAACAAGACCTGATTATGGTATAAAAGATCAAGGGTAAGGAGTGAGGCCAAGATGGTTGTGTACCTTCAATCTCCAGCCTGACATGGCAGAATTAGATATAACATATTGAGGAAGTAGGTTTCCACACAAGCAAAAAAGGAAAATAATACAGGAGTGGAGGTGAGTAGTGAGACTGGATTTTAGGATTTGTTCAAGTTGGGAATTTTTGGAAGAAGGCATTTAGCCCAGCAGGGCTAAGGAGGGAGGGAGGGATAAAAGAGTAAATTGGGTAAGAACAGACAAGATGCAGTAGAAAAGCAAGAGGTTCCCAAACTTTCTCCATTCGGATGTCAGCAGGATCTTAAATTATACTTGTTTGTCTGAAATGCCAAAGAAATTGAGAGCTTTGGATTCTGTTGTGTTATCTAAAACAGGGTAACCAGTCACATCTAAAGCAGGGGAACCAGTCGAGAGGGGAGAGGATTACACCCTGAACTACAGACCAAAGTCATGTAGACTCTGAAAGGTAATATATGACAAAGGTGGAGAGAAGCTCCATCATTAGGTATTGTCTTTCTGTTGTGGTAAGTGAAATTGTCCCATGCTGTTGCTCAGAATAGATGGTAAAATTACCTATATGTCTGTTTCCATGGCAAGCTACTGGTAGAAAGTAACACCAATACAGGCTTTCTGTCCATCTCCACTCATTTGTTCTTCTTTTCCTCCATTTGAGAAACACCTTTCTGAAGTTGTTCAATCCCATAATTGCCTCCTGGGCTTCTGATTGGTGGTAAACCACCATCGCATGCCATTGCCCATTCCTTCATGTTCCAATATTATTTTCTAGTTGTGTTCTTACATTCTTTTCTATCCATATTGACGCTGGCTTCCCCAACCCTCAGCTTTTGTTTTTTTTTTTCTACATAGTCGAGGCTCATGGAAGAGCAAGTACACTGAATGGATCAGGCAACACACAAAAACAGGAAGGAAAACATGCTTGCCTGGGGTGGACAAGTTGGACACAGAGGATGCATGGGGTGGACAAGATGGATACAGAAGGAAACTCCGAGGAAGGCCGTTAAAATTAAAGGCCATTCAGGCCTTGACAACACAGAATGAATTGCACGAAACAATGAACGAATTAACATGAAATATTGCAGGGAATGAAACATTAACACATTGATGAATGATGCACACAGCACATGATGAATCCAATTCAGAAAACTCAGCTTTGGTGAATTGGAACTGAGCAGCTCAAATTTCACCATGAAATTGTGAATAACCCAAATCGGAACTTCCAGGTTGTTGTATGCACTCTTCTTTCCTCATTCCTTTACTTAGTGTGTTTACTGCTTCCCCACTGCATCATTGTCAGAAAATTCCCTTTTTACCTTCTGTCTTCTCACTCTTCCTTGTTCCGTGATTTTATACACAAATTAGAAGGGCACTCTTCGACGTCGCGACGTCAAGAGATATGCTTCCGACCATATTAATTATTCGATCATTATACATTATTGTATCAAGTTTGATTTAAATCCCTGAACCAAGTTTCAAAATATTAAATCATTATGGCTGCCAGACCATGCTTCCGATCATGGTGATATTAAAAACGTATATTCCCCATGACTACAAATTCATAATTGTGAGGTTTGACGTCAATTGATAGTTTCCCCTCAATTTGTGAAGCTGGTCTGGAGAAAAGGATTATAAAAGTTTGATTCTTCAAAAAATCATAGCTGCCAAACGATGTGACCCATGATCTCATAGTTGGATAAGTTGTTCCTCATGGATAGGCAATCAGACCTGTAAAGTTTTGCCTCAATCTGTTTAGCTGTTTCGGAGAAGAAGATTTTTGAAGGTTTTTATGTTAAAAAAAGGCTGCCAATCCATCTGACCGATGACGTCACAATCCCCCCCCCCACCCCCATACAATTTAGCCTGAGATGACCCTCAAAAACTTTCATACTCATTGGATAAAGCATTCTACGTATGCAACCATGATGTCATAATGAAGCCAATGATGAAATCATCGAAAAAATCACACTTGTTTACTTCCCATGGGGAGTACTTGAGATTTTCCAAATTTCTATTTCCATGGAGCAGTTTCAGAGATGCAGAAGTCCAAAGTTTTTCTTCTTTTCCAACATGGCTGCCACCATACGTGACCTCTGATGTTGTCATTATCATGAAAACGTTCTACATGAGTAGTTACAATGATAGTGAAAATTGTGTCAATAGGGTAAGCGGTTGCAGAGAAAACAGAAAATTAGCATGGAAGGACGGCCAACCAAAAAACATAATGCATCCAACAATTTCGTCAGCTGCGGGGAAAAAAAAAGTTCAGTCAGACGGAGGATGCCAAGTGTATGAATGGATTTGGAGGCCAGCTTTCAAATGTCGTCTGCCCAGGAAAGGTCGCAGCTGATATTGAGACCGATAAACTTGAGAAAATGATTTTTTGTTGTTGTTGAAATAGTGTGAAATAAAGCAGCAGTGAAAAATGCAAATAAAGCAGTGCAATAACATCATGATTGGACAAAAATGTGGTTTTGCAACAAGATCAGTTAAAATGGAGGAAAAATGTGGCAGAAGGATAAAATACAAGTGTGGAGTACACAGGGATGAGGAGGTAAAAGGAAAAGGACAAAGAGTGGAAGGAAATTTTGAAAATTTATCTTTGTCAGGGGGAGAAGGAGGAAGTTGGATATTTAAGTCAGTGTTGAAGTCAGTTAATAATTATTTAATTTATTTTGACTGGAATAGGTAGGTTGGTGGATGAGGGAAAAGAGTATAAGGGGGGGTTAGAAGGGGTTAATTTCTGAATCCTACCATAAAAATTACACAGTCGACATCCCTTGCACCTAAATTTCAAACATAAGCATTAAATGAAAGCACAAGAATGGGAACAGGAATGGACACAAGTCATGAATAACAACGCTGCTCTCAATTGATCACAGTTGAGAGGCAAATACGGAATGGCATCTTGATCACGCATTCTCTCAGAGGAAAAGAAAGCATGTTCATGATTGGAGGAAGCCGGAACTCTAATTTTGAATATGAATCAGTGATATCTTTAATTTCAACATTCACTGTTATTCTTATGATGTTGCATTGTGAACAGAAGTGTACAATACTCATGCTATTTTGTTCTGAAATACTTCAGGGCCACTCATTGAGAAACAATTGCAAAGTACATTAAACCCATTAAAAGGCTGGATCATCATTTGCTTCAACATTGCTGTGCAACTAATGTATAGCATTATTTGGGTTGTTGTGGGTGATCAACGAGTCATTTTTGAAACAAGTGTTCAACCAGGCTCTATCGTCTTGGAATGCCAGGGAGTAACAAATGCCTGGATCTTTGTTGCATTTGTCTATCTGTTGATTCTCACACTTGTTTGTCTCTTCCTTGCCCTCAAAGCTGCTAAACTGTCTTCAGTTTACAGTGATATCAAATACATAACTTATAGCATTATTGCCTGTCTCCTTGTCAGCTTAGCATTTCTACCAGCTTATAACAGTACAAGAGGCAAGTTTACTATCATTGCAGAGATATTTGCAGTCTCTGCCATAACATACAGCCATGTGGGCTGCATTTTTTTGCCAAAATGTTATGCTATATTTTGCAAAACATAACGTGCTGTTTATTATTGTGTGCACAATAAATAAATGAAAAAAACTCCATTAAAACAGATATTCGGCATTTAATGCATTCATTCTCAAAATTGGTGACATTATATGTGGTTTCTCAGGTAGTTAAGCATAATGAGGCTTTTTCCTGAATATGAAAACTAAATAAATGTTTTTTTTTTGATGCACATAACCGTGTGTTGTTTTTTTAATGTAAAAAGTGAATAAACATAAAGTTTCTCCAACGAAAGCAAGTATACCTACTCCAACTATAAGATACTCGTGGGGAATGTTGAGGACGACAAGCAAATACTGCGTGCATCCTTCGCATAGACACTAAAAATATAAGCTTTGTATTTTTGATGAAGTTAAATTTGAAAGAGCTTTATATTTTTGCTGAAGTGGATTGTGCTTGCATTCTGTCAGTACCTAAATAAATCAAGTAAATGTAGAAAGAGTAATCAGAAGGAGCTATTTCTTTAACAGTTTACAGCTGTTGTCATTTTCATGTAAATATGTCAAAATTATACAACAAAACTCTTGTTTACATTGTTGAAGGTTGATGGGCAATGATAAGAAGCTGGGTGTACGAGTCTAAATCAAAGACTATCGTTTAGGAATCTGGAATTTATTAACCAAAGTCAAAAATTAACCATAATTGTCATATTGTTGCCACATTGCAACAGGAAGTCGCTGTAATTCCTTAGTATGGATGGCATGGACACTCCGTCAAGTTAAAACAACACAAATCCTCAAAAAAATGTTCCAGTATACAAACTTTTAAACTTAAAAAGTAGAGACCAGTCGTCTGACGAGTATTTCACATCAAATAACATACATGAAACTTTTGGACAGCATCGCTGACCTATAAAACCCACTGACCCCAAATAGGCCATTTGTAATTCTTTTTTTAAAATATTTTTTACTTCTTCTTTTCAGACAACCTACCTCCAAAATGGTTTAAGCTCAGGACTTGGTTTAAACACGAATTGACTGCATTTTATAATGGAGAGGTCCATGACTTTTTAATAGCTTTAAAAATTCCATGAAAAGTCGCCATAACTGATTAATTACGCATGAGAATATAATGGAAAATGAGGTGTGCGCAGGACCCCACCTGTTGATCAGCTTGGTGGATGCAGGGCCACAGCAACACAATTTCCCGAAAGCCATTGACACCTTAATGGGTGTGATTAACAGTGGAATATTACGTACAATCTGGCAGTTACTGTTTTTACAGCCATTTTCCCCACTGAGCAGGGCTAGCTTTTTGCAGGCTCCATGCAATCATGGTTCCCTTCTTGAGGCAATGTTTTATGGCCAGATGCCCTTTGTGACGCCAACCCTGGTCGCCTCTTATGACACACAGGGACATGGTACACCTATTCTAACAGGAACATACACCGGGACCAGTACACTGGTACTCATTTTGCCGACCTCTGAAGCATGATAGGCTGAGTCAACCCACCTGGTGTTATTTCAACAAATCTCAAACTCAAGACCCTAAGATCTAAAGCCAGCCACCTTAACTGTTATGCCAATACCAGACTGCCATACTCTGTCTAACTTTCGACCTTCGTTTTTTAGTATATTTGGGGTTCTGAGATGCACGTGCATCTGCTGTATGCTGCACGTCCTTTGACCTTCATATTTTAGTATTTTCACGGGACTCCGTTGTACGTTACCTGTGCAATATACTGTCTCACTTTTGATTCACGTTTTTCAGCTTCTTCAGGAGTTTCAGAAAACCGAGCTCGTCTCTTTCTCTTGCCCGTCCGAGCCCGTTTTTCTTCCATTGCTTGATCAGATAGTTTGTGCATTTTCCTTATTAATCGATCTTCAGATTGAATCATGCTGTTCGTAATGTTTTTCTGTTTTTTTATTGTTTGACTGACAGACCATTGGAGGTAATTTACCCCTCTGTGGGGATTCACGCATGGGGAACGAGACGCTGACAAACTGTGGTAATTACTTTACCATGCTGTGGAGATTCGTGTGTGGGGAACGAAACACTGACAAACTGAGGTGATTACTTCACACCGCTGTGGAGATTCGTATGTGGGGAACGAAACACCGACAAACTGAGGTAATTACTTTACTTCGCTGTGTGGATTCGTGTGTGTGGGGAACGTGATGCTGACAAACTGTGGGAATTACTTCACCATGCTTTGTGGATTCATGTGTGGGGAACGAAACGCCGACAAACTGAGGTAATTACTTTACCATGCTGTGGAGATTCGTGTGTGGGGAACGTGACGCTGACAAACTGTGGTAATTACTTTACCATGTTGTGGAGATTCGTGTGTGGGGAACGAAACGCCGACAAACTGAGGTAATTACTTTACCATGTTGTGGAGATTCGTGTGTGGGGAACGTGACGCTGACAAACTGAGGTAATTACTTTACCCCGCTGTGGAGATTCGTGCGTGGGGAACGAAACACCGACAAACTGAGGTAATTACTTTACCCCGCTGTGGAGATTCGTGCGTGGGGAACGAAACGCCGACAAACTGAGGTAATTACTTTACCATGCTGTGGAGATTCGTGCGTGGGGGAACGAAACACCGACAAACTGAGGTGATTACTTCACCCCGGTGTGGAGATTCGCGTGTGCGGAACGCGATGCTGACAAACTGTGGTAATTACTTTACGATGCTGTGGAGATTCGTGTGTGGGGAACGAAACACCGACAAACTGAGGTGATTACTTCACCCCGGTGTGGAGATTCGCGTGTGCGGAACGCGATGCTGACAAACTGTGGTAATTACTTTACGATGCTGTGGAGATTCGTGTGTGGGGAACGAAACACCGACAAACTGTGGTGATTACTTTATCCAGCTGTGAGACGCTGTACACTTTTGAAAACTTCATCGTAAAACTAATGCTAAATTGCTTGAAGTATCAACAAGCCAATATGTGTTCTCGTGCTCAAAATATATAATTCCATTGAAACAAGTGACGATTAATGTTCTACAATGTTCAAAATATTGATATAATTAAATTGGAATGAAAGACTGTCATTGAAGACATAGAATGAAAGACATTGGAATGAAAGAAATTTCAATGAAAGAAGTTTTAAAGGCCGCAGAAAAGACAAAGATAAATCCAACAATAAAATCGGAAGTTTGCCGCCGTTTTTTACCCATTTGTGAGATGCTGTTCACTGTTTTCACACCACCTTATGTATCACGTAATGTCGTAAGTAGGAGTAAGTAAATTAGTAACCTGCAACCTGTTTGAAATGTTTAGAAAAGAGTAATCTGTATTGATTTTCAAATTTATTTTGATTGACTGACAGCAGCAGCAATTATTGCTTCGCCCCACTTTGCGCTTGGTGTGCAGAGTGATTTTATGTGAGCGCAGTTGCTCTTCAGATGGATTTTGAATGTAAATCTTTGGGGGTTCGAACCAGTCATACCTTAAAAATGGTATATGCTGCTTCCTTGCTTGGCGCTCAACATTTAAAAAGGATAGAGAATGGTCAAACAATGGGTTAGTAAGTGGGGTTAACAATCACTAGCCGAAACCCCGTCACAGATGGATTCCGTTCCATGAGCCAAATATGACAACCAGTGGCGGCTCTTGTAAGAGCCGGATCCCAGTCGATGCACTCCATAGCCTTACCTAATGAGGCCTACAAAACGTCCTTGTACACGACATTTTTGGTGTACACCACTCCTTGTGAAGGAGTCCCATGATTTGTGCACGTGTCTACTTTGACGTACACCGTATCAAAACTTCTCAGGTCACAGTACCGAGAAAAACGTGATGCGACCGCAAGGAGGAGCACAAAATTGGTCCTTCAGTATTAATCTATCTATAAATCCAGCAATCTGTATGTTTGTGTGTGTGTGTGTGTGTTTGTGTGTGTGTGTGTGTGTGTGTGTGTGTGTGTGTGTGTGTGTGTGTGTGTGTGTGTGTGTGTGTGTGTGTGTGTGTGTGTGTGTATGCGACCGCCGCTCCGATCTGATTGAAACTTGCCAGGAAGATTGCCAGGGCTGCGCGGATGTGCCTTTTCAAGGTTTGATATTAATCGGATGAGCAGTTCCCAAGTTACGGCTATTTATCTGTCAACCAATGACAGGACACAGTGCTATGACATCACGAATGACGTCACAATTAATGTTTATTTATTTATTTATATATTAATTTTTTTGCACGATTGACGTCACAATTCTTCTTCTTCATTTTGTATGACGTCACATTCGACGCTGGGGACCTGAGTATGTGCCTTTTCAAGGTTTGATATTAATCGGACAAGCGGTTCACAAGTTACAGCCATTTATCTGGCAACCAATGACAAGACACAGTACTATGACGTCACGAATGACGTCACAATTAATGTTCGTTTATTTTTTATTTGCACGATTGATGTCACAATTCTTCTCTTTCTTCGTTTGGTATGACGTCACAATTGACGCTGGGGACAATTGACGCTGGGAAAAATGTGCCTTTTCAAGGTTTGATATCATTCTTCATCCATTTCAGCTGTTTCCCAAGGTTTGAAAGCTGTTTATCCCCAAGGTTCGAATTAATTGTTCAAATTATTAATTAATCCCAAGGTTTGGGGGGGGGGCAGAGAGAAGACGAGAGAGAGGGGCGTCACAATTCGAGAGAGGAGGGGGCGAGACAGGGGTGGGAGAGGGGGTGGTGAGAGAGAGGAGCGAGGGAGGAGAGAGAGGAGGGGTTAGACTGGGGGTGAGAGAGGGGATGAGAGAGATGGGGGGGTGTCACAATTCTTCTTGTTCTTCGTTTCATATGACATCACAATTGACGCTGGGGACCTGAGTATGTTTCCCAAGTTATGGCCATTTATGATACGGTTGGTCCGATCTAATTGAAATAATGCCCCAATGCAGTCGTTGTTTATGAGAGTGAAGGAACGAAGCTGCACATACTGGCACGCACCTCCGGGCCCACACCTTCGGGCCCGCACTAGTATATAGAATTCAAATAACACTTTACTGTTCAAAGCTGAAAAATGTGCCCTCCGGTGGACGATCCCAGGAACTACACCGTTTCCGTGTGATGATATTGATATATTTATTCTAATCACACTTTACTGTTCAAAGTTGAAAAATGTGCCCTCCGTTGGACGATTTCAGGAACTACACCATTTCCGTGTGATGATATTGATATATTTATATTTATTCTCCTTATACTTCACTGTTCAAAGTTGAAAAATTTGCCCACCGGCGGACGATTTCAGGAACTACACCGTTTCCATGTGATGACATTGAAATATTTATATTTATTCTCCTTACACTTTACTGTTCATAGTTGAAAAATTTGCCCTCCGGTGGACAATTTCAAGAACTACACCATTTCCATGTGATGATATTGATATATTTATATTGATTCGAAAAACACTTTACTGTTCAAATTTGAAAAATGTGCCCTCCGGTGGATGATTTCAGGAACTACACCGTTTCCGTGTGATGATATTGATATATTTATATTTATTCTCCTGACACTTTACTGTTCAAAGTTGAAAAATGTGCCCTCCAGTGGACGATTCCAGGAACTACACCGTTTCCGTGTGATGATATTGATATATTTATATTTATTCTCATAACACTTTACTGTTCAAAGTTGAAAAATGTGCCCTCCAGTGGACGATTTCAGGAACTACACCGTTTCTGTGTGATATTGATATGTTTATATTTACCAGCCGAAACCTCGTCACAGATGGATTCCAATGGTCCACGATTGCCACTCTGTGCGATGCACTCTTGCAGGTACCAAGTTTCTGTCAGTCTAGGTCAGAGTACCGAGAAAAACGTGACGCGACCGCTAGGATTAGCACAAAATTGGTCCTTCAGTGTTAATATATAGAAGATTCTCCTTGCACTTTACTGTTCAAAGTTGAAAAATGTGCCCTCTGGTGGACGATTTCTGGAGCTACACCGTTTCCGTGTGATGCTCTTTATTAGTTTATATTTATTTTCCTTCACTTTACTTTTCAAAGTTGAAAAATGTGCCCTCCAGTGGATGATTCAGGAACTACACCGTTTCCATGTGATGATATTGATATATTTATATTTATTCTCCTGACACTTTACTGTTCAAAGTTGAAAAATGTGCCCGTGTGATGATATTGATATATTTATATTTATTCTCCTTCACTTTACTGTTCAAAGTTGAAAAATGTGCCCTCCTGTGGATGATTTCAGGAACTAAACCGTTTCCATGTGATGACATTGATATATTTATATTTATTCTCCTTACACTTTATGGTTCAAAGTTGAAAAATGTGCCCTCCAGTGGATGATTTCAGGAACTAAACCGTTTCCATGGGATGATATTGATATATTTATATTTATTCTCATAACACTTTACTGTTCAAAGTTGAAAAACGTGCCCTCCGGTGGACGATTTCAGGAACTACACCGTTTCCATGTGATGATATTGATATATTTATATTTACTAGCCGAAACCCCGTCACAGACAGATTCCGAAGGTTCACTATTGTCATGATGTGCGATGCACTCTTGCAGGTACGAAGTTTCTTTCAGTCCAGGTCAGAGTACCGAGAAAAACGTGACGGCTCGGATTAGCACATAATTGGTCCTTCAGTGTTAATATATAGAAGATTCTCCTTGCACTTTACTGTTCAAAGTTGAAAAATGTGCCCTCCGGTGGACGATTTCAGGAACTACACCGTTTCCATGTGATGCTCTTTATTAGTTTATATTTATTCTCCTTCACTTTACTGTTCAAAGTTGAAAAATGTGCCCTCCGATGGATGATTTCAGGAACGACACCGATCCTGTATGATGATATTGATATATTTATTTTTATTCTAATGCTTCAGAGTTGAAGGTTGACTATTGCCACTATTGCGATGCACTCTTACAGGTACGAAGTTTCTTTCCGTCCAGGTCACAGTACCGAGAAAAACGTGATGTGACCGCAAGGAGCACAAAATTTGTCCTTCAGTATTAATATATAGATTCTCCTTACACTTTACTGTTCAATGTTGAAAAATGTGCCCTCCGGTGGACGATTCCAGGAACTACACCGTTTCTGTGTAATGATATTGTTATATTTATATTTATTTATTCTGCTTCAGAGTTGAAGGTTGACTTGCCACTATGTGCGATGCACTCTTACAGGTATGAAGTTTCTTTCAGTCCAGGTCACAGTACTGAGAAAAACGTGACGCGACCGCTAGGAGGAGCACAAACTTGGTCCTTCAGTATTAATATATAGATGAGTTTCAATTGGGGATGATCTGAGATGGTGTGGTGAACAGCTATCTTGATTGCAGACCTGGAGGGGAGAATGACATTGAAGAGGATGTGGAATTTGGTTCTACAGGTGGGGAAAAAAAAACTGAGCACAAATGATTGGAGGTGAGCAGTGATCTTGGATTTAGGAAGTTTCACCAGAAGGGAATTGATGGTGGACGGTGTGAGCCTTAAGAAATCTGGTGGGTCAAAGCAGGGAAAGAGCTGAAAGGCCTTGGTGTCCACAGCATCATCCTGAGGAAGATGTGAGGCAGGAGAATGTGGTTTGCCCAAGGAAGATCATGGCTGACAGTGAAGCCCAGGAGTTTGATTGACTGAACTTCATCAAGAGGATTGTTAAAGTCTTTCATATAACTCATTCTTTGGCCGGGGTCAGAAACGCCAAATTTCTCCAATCAGAGCAGACCTCAAACTCTTAACGAATTACATCACTGAGTCCACCTATAATTCAATTTCAGCTTATTTTTAGACCTCTTTGATGTTGATTATGAAATGTTATTTTTAGGTCACAATGCTAAATGGAGGTTTCTCTTCATTTAAATGATCGCCTTACACTGTGTCAAGTGGGTACACACACCTTGGGGTTTCCTTCCCTTTGGTGTACGTATGTTGCTTGTGGTGCCGAACCCAGCCCATTCTCTAATGACTGCAATCCATAGTTTGCACTTGATGCGTCTGAACAATCGTGCCGGTCGGCTATCACTCAAATGGATCTTTGTCAGTTGGGGTCTATCATTTCCAAGTGACGTTGCAATAACCACATCAACAGCATAAGGATTTTGAAACTTGTATTTCAAACAAACAGATACAAAGTCAAATGAGGAAGTTCATCATGACATACAATGTCCAACTCCAATTCCCGCGTTGGGCTGTTTCTTCCCAGTGTCTCTGCTCTCCTGGCTCAAATCACATGCGTTCACCTCATCCTCCAGGGCTGTTGAATGATTGAGTATTGTTGCGGTGTTCTCTCTCATACACTGGCCCACCCAGGGTGATTGAAGAGCTCAAAGGTATTCTTTCCCGATACACAATCGTAATGAGTTTTCGTCAACCTGATTAAAATTGGCTCCACGCGTTAACAACCATTCTGGACATTAACACCTCATTCACGAATCGGAGTTAAATTGAGCACAGGAACGATCGAAACACACATCTCATCATGTCAGGCATCTTTGCTACACCTACCTCCCGTGCATTTATATAGTATCACAGAACGATATCGTACCTTCCAGTAACTCTGATTCTCATCCATACTCAAAATTTCATCTGAGAACGTTCCAGCATCTTCAGGAATCTCACCAAGTAGTTTATAATACAATACTGGCACTTATAGTCAAAATTAGCTCATTACATCAAGCAGTATATAGTACAATTTACCAATCCATGTTAAACAAAACTTATAACATTTAACCATCAATTTATTTGTTCATTTACAGGCATTTACTAATGCTTACTGACAAGTACCACAACATTGAGCTTTTAACTGACATACTGCAAGCCTTTGTCAAGTACTTTCAGTATCGGCTACTGTTGTTAACAATGCCGATATGGTTTGTTCAACATTGCTACAATTCTCATGCACTATTATAGAGCGTCAGTGCCATTGAAGTAGCTTCCTGAGCAAGAGTTATACTGGGTGATTTGCCATTGCCTTTCCAGCAGCAATTCAGGCAGGAATTTGGTTACGGTACCAGTGATAGCTCACCTACTCTTCACAAAAGACACCATGGGGATCTTTAATGCCCACCAACTCATATCAGTAGATGGGACACCCACTTTAACGTCCATCTCAGGGACTGTACACACATATCGTGATGAAAAGTTTAGAGCTGTGCTGAGATTTGAACCCATACCAGGCTAGACAGCTGAGAGGTGTGTGCTCATCCCTCAAGGCCATCCTTTCAGCCCAGGTCATATCTTCATGCACTGTTAATCAACATGCTGTGATTCATTGATGTATTTATACGTTTAAAATGTATCTGGTTTTGTATCATGCATTTCTTCTGGTCGAATGTTGAGATGTGCCTGTGTGCGGAGCTTTTCCAATGCATCTCGGGAAGTTGCCACCGGAAATGGGAGGCAGCTTAATTTGTGAATGTATGGACAGATGTTATGGTTAGCATTATATAATGGATAAATAATCTCAAGTACTGTTTAATACATCAAATATATGAGAAGAATCACTTGCTAAAGTTTTGAGACCAAACTTGATAGCTTGTGATGATGTTTCAGCATGCAAAGCCAAGGTATTAAGAATATGCCAAAGCAGGCTTGTAAATCTCAAGGTCAATAAAAAAGAATCGATCCACACAATTTGAAATTTGAACTTGGAATCCCAAACACCATCATCTTTGTGCTGAAATTATTGAACTACAAATAGGCCAATCCAAACAGGATATGTTTTTTTAATGGGAAAGCTTAAACTTTTATTCAGTTTGACGATAAATTGTGAGAAATTTATTTAACTCGGCTATGCCTAAGTAACACAATAATGGATTCCTTTCAGAGCCACGAATGGGTGAACGACAAATTGGCCAATCCAAACAGTACTGTGTATTTCTTATTTCTTATTAGAAAGCGTAAACTTTTAATTTTATGATCAATTGTTTAAAATTTATTGAACTTAGCTATTTTGTAGTAAGAAAATCATGGATGCCTTTCATAGCCACAAATGTGAGTGACCTGTGAAAAATTGAGTGCATTATCTTTTCATATCAAAGTGATCTTTTTTAGTTTAGGTGTTGTTGTGAACACACCAGCTGACAGGATGGCCTAGAGGTATGCACACTCGCCTCTAAGTTGTCTTGCATGTGTTTGATTCCTGAGCCAGCTATAAAACTGTCAGCCCAGTGTTTCAAAAGAAGGGTGATTCATCATTCTATGTGCCATCCCTCGAATGAATGATGATCGGGTCTCCTATATGCCAGCATTCGTTGTTGGACATCATAGATCCCATGGTGTCCATTATGAAGAGTAGGCAAGCAATCGCCGGCACCATGACCAAATTCCAAATTCCTGTTCCAGTTGAAAATCAGGCTTGTTCATAAAGACTTGAGCCACACTTCCCCCTGGCTGACCACACAAGAATGGTGGGATAATGGTGGCTGTTAAAAAAGAAGGTGCTGCCACCACACAAAATGCACTCTGATATAAGAAGCACTTTAATCTGTTGTTGATGAATATCGAGTTTAGTGGATAAATTTAAAATTTAGTCAAGGTGAAATCAACACCTAAATCACCCTGGCTGAATTCCAAATTTATTTCTGGATCTTTTACATCCAACGTCAAATTTCAGCAGCTGGAACACTCCGTTCAATATCCATCCAAGAGACAGCACACACATTTTGATGCAACTCCTTGCCTGTGAAATATAAATCTGACATTTTATACTTTGGTCAGGAATCAAACCCAGATTGGACAGTTTAAAGGTAAGTGTGCTATGTTTGCACAATTCTCCCAGCCTATTTACAATACAATAACAAGAAAAAGAGCAATCAGAGATTGCATACCCTCACCAGGACATCTTTTGAGTAGTATATTTAATAGGTTTTAGGGCAAATCCAATATGGCTGCCAAACCATGTGACCTATGATATCATGCGTGAACCTTTTGTTCCTCATGGACAGGCGGTCATACGTGTAAAGTTTTGCCTTGATCTGATCAGCCACTTCAGAGAAGAAGATTTTTTATTTTATTTTTAAACAATGTGGCTTCCGAATCACGTGACCGATGACGTCATCATTGTTTTTTTTATTTTCTGGAGACCATTTTATCCCTAGATGATCCTCAAAAATTTTCATAATGATTGGATGTGACGTTCTATATATGCAATTGTGACATCATAATGAGGGCACCTTTGATGCCATAAAAAATCGCACTCATTCCCAATGAGTACTTGTTATGTGCCAAGTTTCAATTTTTACCTTGGTGTGGTTTCAGAGATACAGAGGTCCAGAGTTTTTATGTTTTCCAATATGGCTACCACACCACGTGACCTATGACATCTTAATTATCGTTAAAACATTCTACATGATTAGTCGCACCAATGGTGAAAATTTCGTCTCAATCCAACAAGCAGTTGCAGAGAAAAACATGAAAGTTCTGTATGGACAAGTAGATAGACACAAACAGACAAACAAACAAACGGACCCAAATGCAAAACCCTCTTCTCTGGTGAGGGTAAAAATAAAAACATGCAATCCCATATTTTACTATCACCTTGAAGAGAATGTTTTGGTAGCATAAATAAACACTATAACGATCGTTTTTCTTTTTTGCATTAGTTGCTATTCATTCTTATGGCATTATAAAGTTTGAAAATTGAAGTTCAACTAATTGACAAATTTTAATTTTTCACACATTAACTAATCTGCTTTCCCTTATGTGTTTTTAACTTTGTGTCTAATCGCTTCCAAGTAAATTATGTGGCAAATGACTGAACAGGGATTTTCCTAAAGACATGAAAAGGATTTGTTTGATGGGTGATTATTGGTGCAGTTTTTTACACAGATTATTCTATAAATGGTAGTGTTGCATTGCAGCACAAAATGTTTTTTCTCAAAGTTTGGTCTGCTGAAAATATAACAATGCAGCTTTGCTTACCATACATTATTAGTTTGCACATCACTTTTGTCAGCAGCAAGGCAGCGAAATCAACAGCTGAGAAAGGATTAAAGGGCATAGTCAGACCGGGAGACATTATTTTAGGTGGAATGTTTCCTGTTCATTTTGGTGTTGGTGATTCAGAGGAATCCTACCAGAAAACACCAAACTTCCCTGGCTGCATTCAGTAAGTAAAATTCTTTTAATGTTTTTTATTTTTTATTTTTTGGCATTTCTTTTGACAGGTGAAAATTCAGAAGAAAATCTCGTTTCTTTCTAATGTTGCATTGTTTAAAATTTACCAGCATCTGCAGTTGAGACATTTGGAATGAAACAACCAAATGGTACAAAGCCTGGATTTGTAAGAATGGGAAAAATAAGGGTTTGTTTTGACATTATTTATGTTATTTTGCAGTTTTTTCCCTCGGGGTCTGCGTTTTGCAATGGCTATGATTTTTGCAATAGATGAGATAAATCACGATAACTCCCTCATTCAAAACAATACACTTGGCTATGTTATTCATGACTCATGCATGGAAGTACCTAAAACGATGGATGCAACATTGGATTATTTACAAGACTCTGAACCTGGTGATTTCAAATCACTTCAAGGTGTGATCGGTGCAACAGCTTCCACCATTTCTGTGACGATGGCAGAGCATTTAGGTCTCTTTTATATCCCTCAAGTAAGACTTAATTTTATTGTTTAATTGTGTTTAAAAATGCATTTTGTTTGTAGTTTTTACACAGGTGTTAGGGTTAGTCATGGAGGTTTCAGGCAACAATAATATAAAAAATGAAGTGAATTGTAATTGCATCATCATTTTGGTTCATTGTAAAATATATTTACTCCACATAAAATTGTGAATTTTGAAAATGAATGTTTGCATAAAATTCCCCAAATGCATTTCATCATTGATGTTTAAGGAAACTAATTTACTTGGCCAGAATAGTCTTGTGTGTTTATTTTTGAAATGTTTGTATATATATATATATATATATATATATATATATATATATATATATATATATATATATATATATATATATATATATATATATATATATATATATATACATATATATTATCCCTGTGTCGTAAGAGGCGACCAGGGTTGCGTCAGGAAGGGCATCCGGCGTAAAACATGTGCCAAATCACTATGCGGATCATACGGATGATCCGCTGTGGCGACCCCGAAAGAGAGAAGCCGAAAGAAGAAGATATATATATATATATATATATATATATATATATATATATATATATATATATATATATATATATATATATATATATATATATATATATATATATACAGTAGGTCGTCGACTTACGACCGAAATCGGTTCCAACCGACCAGTCATAAGTCGATTTGGTCGTAAGTCAGCCAACCTTTATTTTTACCTTTATTTATAGTGTATAGGCCTATGCAAAAATTACCGTATGTATATAATACTGTTTAATGATATAATCATCTGTAAGTCATATTTTATTAACATTTTCTTTGTTCATTATTGTTATAACCATGGTTATAAAAACCATTTTTATTGTAACTGTATAACGTTTTTACGTCCATCAGGTTTAAGTCATACACTGCATACTACAGTACAATTGGTTTAATATTTGCAAAAACATACAAAAATACAAAAAATAGAAAACATTTTACAGAATTTACAAAACATATATTAATTAATTAAAAACATATATAGAATTTACAAAACATAAACTATATTAAAAAAATACAAAACATGTTATTGGTCACTCGTGCTTGGCTGTGGATCGTCGATGTTATCAGCTGGGGCAGCGCTGCGCTACAGATAAACTGCGCTATAACGAGACCACACTAACACACTAGCACTGGTGGGCGCTGGGGCGGAAACTGTCGTACACCCAGCTGGGCAACACTCACGCTGCCAGACGTGGAGCAGTCGTGGCCAGACATACAGTACATATCGCGGTTGTCGGTGTTGTCGTAAAGTCGATCAGTCGAAAGTCACATAGGTCGTAAGTTGACGACTATATATATATATATATATATATATATATATATATATATATATATATATATATATATATATATATATATATATATATATATATATATATATATATATATATATGCATGGCTCACAAAGTGGGTACACATACTGTGAAACAAAGGGCAAAAAAAAAAGTTGAGGGAAACATTAAATGCAACCCATTATGTTAATCTGCATGTATTCAAATAGCTAAATCTAAATTTTTAGACCTGCATCACGTCGGGTTTTAAAGTTACCACTGAATATATACAACACTGTAAATACACGTTCGAATTTCGAGCTTGGCGTCAGCGTGATGTACCGAATCAGATGAAAAAAACAATGTGAATATTATATTTTGGGATAAGAAACAGATAATTTTTACTCTGCCTTTTTAAACAGGCTCAATATGTGACAGGAAAAAGAAAAAAACAACACATTTTGAGAGAGTCCGATGTTATATATTACGAAGAAAACACAGACGAGTTCAGTAACAAAGAAAGCCACACTTGTAAGCGAAAAATAACGTTAAAATCGAATCTATTTCTTTCAAACTTTTGAAAATAATCACTTTAAACATGAAAAGAAAAACATAATTCTTACCTCTCGGATCCTCACAAAGCACCAAAAAAATTCTAGCGTTGGTAAAAATGAAGAATTATCAGACAAATGTGAGTCACCTCGTTCGGCTCGGTTTCCTCACGCTGGATTCATACGTTATGGCTCTCGCAAAGACACGGACACGAAGACAAACACTGCGCTCGACGGCGAATGGAAATATGCTGACACGCTTGCAAGTGCCTATTATATCCATCAATCGGGGAAGTTTGCAACACAGCAAGGTTTTCTAATGCTAGCGTTATTTGTGTCCGACGAGAGATGATGATTCGTACATAACGGGACTGACAAAAATCAAGATGGGATTACTTGCGGTCCGAATTTTATTTTTCTGATCACAATTTTGATCTATATTTTTCTGCCGTTAGACTCTGTCATGTTTGCAAGAAATTAAGGGAGATTTGGAATAAAAATCACAAGGAACATTATCAACACTGGACTCCTTATTTTTCTCGATGCAGTGGCAGGAAGCCTTATGTATGAATCCATTATTTCATCAGATAGGGTAGATGCCAGAAAACCCGAATAGGGAGACAGAACATCATCAAAACATAAAAGAGACACCAAAGTTCACATTCTGAGTCACCACACTCAAAAACGGTCACATAAGAAATGTACAGTAAAATAAATTTTTTACCAATCAAACTTACATTTCTAAGGTTACAATACCCATATTCTGTTGCTTTAATTCATCTTTAATAAAACAGGGAAATGGAGAGTATGATATTGCTGGTTTGTACAGGTTCCCCAAGATGTCCACTTTCATTTCTGACCATTGATGGTTTGTCGAAGTACTTCATAATAGTTTTATATGGAATTTCCCATAAACATACCACAGCATACCTACTTTATGAGCCATGTACATATACTTCATACATCAACACATCTATGTTTTGCAGCATTTTATATGTATGTGTGTATATATATATATATATATATATATATATATATATATATATATATATATATATATATATATATATATATATATATATATATATATATATATATATATATATATGTCTAATATATCAGGCTCAGTTTTACCACTGACTCACTGACTGATTGAATCGGTGACTGATATTAAAGATTGGTACCTTCCGGGTGATGTAGAAAGCTGAAACTTTAGTGGAGCAGCAGGGAGCCAGAAAAGAGGCTTATTTAGTGAGATACCCACACCAGCAGTACCACATTTTCTAATGTGGTTATTATTGACCACCTACTATCCCTGAAAACCAATGATGCCAGTCTGGGAAATGGTGGCATTCTGAAAAATAGGTCAATTAATGTCGTTGACCCCTGAATTTGGCAATATTTACTAAAACGGCTATAGTTTATATAATTTTCATGTTACAATACCTTGATATACATCAAACTGATCCTAAGACAATAGGCTATAACATGCAATAACAAAAAAAAAACATGTGGCTGATAATTGTAAGTGCAGAATCAATTTTATTGCAAATTTTGCCCACAAAATCCAAATTTTCGCATTTTTCAAATACTTTTAGCATCACTCAGCACATGCATAATATAAAAGTATCAAATATTAAGCTTTAAAAAGTTTCTCTCGGGTCTGCTGTAATTATTCGTATATAATATATTCTATTATCTTAAAGGTAAATCATATTTTCATCACATTTTGTCCAAGATGGCTGAAAATACCTGAAATTGGTATTATTCAATACTCATGGCAAATGACCATTAATATCATATGAAATGTCTTTGACATAATATATTGTTGAAAGGAATTATAATTGTTGATGAGTATATCAATAACACACAGGGATAGATCCAGAATTTTTGGAAGGGGTGGGGGAGGGGGTTACAAATACCTATGTACGAACACCCCCTCCCCCTTCCTCAATATCACTAAATACATATGCACTAAAAAAGTGCCACCCCTAAACCCTGAACCAACCCTAAAATAATGCCCCTGATAAAGAATATTGGATTATATAAGATGATCCCATTTGCCACAATAATCCTGAGATGACCCCCACATTCCTGAGATGGTCCCCACCTGTGGCACTGCTATAAATAGCACTCTCATCAGCCATGAGTTTCCAATGTATATGAAATTAGGTCTGTCACACTTGAACAGATGCGATAGACTACATATACTGCAGCATGTTTTATGCGACACCCTCTTCTCTGTTAAAATGTAAGTATGAGAATATTTGTTTCTATTTTTTTTAATTATGAATAGTCTTGTGATGAAGATATATTACCATGTAGCAAATTTTCTGATGGAAAAACATGTGGTGCACTGAATGTTTTGCCTACAGGCTGTTGAGCTGGGGTTAAATAGTATTGTCATGAGAATGTGTCTAAACTGGAAGTCATTACTGCATAAATTTTATGTAAGTAACATGGTGTTGTGAAAAATAACACCCCTAAAAGAATAAAGTCCTACAAATATGGTTTATCCCTCAGTCTAAAATACTTATGAATTTACATTGAATTATTTTCAATTTAGTGGATTAAATAGACTTATTCTGCCAAACTATTGGTGACCAATATTTTTTACGCTTGCAGGCAGATCCACATTTTGTCTTCGTGTACTCGAGTTTACTTCAACATTGAACAGTTTATTATTACAATATGGATGAAGAATTTGACTCTGCTCCCATTGCCAAGAAAGCTAAGGGAGAAGATACCATTGACATTGATAAGTGTCTTTTCTGCACAAAATCCTTTTCATCAAAGGAGCAGCCAGTCACTCCAGTTCCGAACAAACTACGGTCCTTATTCTCAGCATGCAAACAACGGAATGACTTCATTAGTCAGAAACTTTTGGCCCATGAGTCTGATATAATTTCTGGAACAGTGGTGTTCAGGTAACACAGACAATGCAGATCAACATATGTAAGCCATCATCACATCAGAAGAGCTATTAAAACAGTTGATAACTCTGATGTAGTTTTGGATGATGGTGGTAATTCTAGTAGTGGTAATGGTGATGGTGCAAGTGGTGGTTGTGCCAACCGCTTTACAAGATCCAAGGCATCAGTTGTGAAGTTTGACTGGAAATCTCGCTTTTTCATCTGCAGTTATCCTTGCAGCTCAAAGCACCGATTATCTTGGTCCAGGGTAGAGTCATCTGTGAAAGATGACCCTGAGCATCCCAACATGTACACCCGAGTTCTTCAAGCTGAAAAGGCTAAGCAAGATGATGACATGATAACCAGACTTCAGGGTGTACCCAATGGTGATCTGGTTGCCATTGAGGTTCCTTTCCACAGACAAAAGTCATGCTACATCAACTGTCAGTGGTCGCTCTATCACTGCAAGTCAGAACAGAAAGCAACAATTTGCTGCACAGTACATCAGTGAGGAGACTGATCAGTGAGTTTACATCACCCATCATTGAACACAGACAAATATTCTTCCTGAGCACCTTGAGAAAGTGGTTCTTGGAGATCCTTGCTGAAGAGGGAGTGGACCATCCAGGTTCAGACACATCCTATAATCCAAAAGTCAACTTATAAAAGAGTGGCCAGATGTTGCATTCATGCCACAACCAGGCAAGTCAGATCTTGTTTGTTGTTCAAAGACAACAGTAGTAAATGCTTTGCAAAAGGCATATGAGATGTCAAAAGTTTTGAGGGAAGTAGCTGAGGATGAAGAGACAAGTTTGAAGACAGATTTGACATCATCAATGGTCGACGAAAGCATTGTTCCAGCCTCTTGTGGTGCTCGGATCTGATGAGCAAAACATTTCAAAATAGATAGAAATGGCAGCCACAAAGTTTTTTGGCTGCATGTATGGCAAGACAAACTGCATGTCATTGAATGCCCTAAGGTGTCAGAAGACTGGACAGAGGAACATCCAGGGAAAGAAACTACCACCAACAGAAGACGTTTTCAGTCTGCATCTACTTCGCTCTGCTTATCAGCTGTTAATATGGAGACAAGCTGCTTACCCCTTCTCCAACCTTAAGGCCCGGTCACACCTTGACGTTTTAGCCAGCGATGGCAACGTATTAAAATGTATGTAAAACGCTGGCTTACGTTGAACTTTTGATGTTTTTTTTTTAAAGATTCGGACGTATTCATAGCGACTTGGTCTTATGTATAACGCATTGGTAACGGACACAGAACGTTTCGTTGTGTTATAGATAACTTATACCAACGAATGCTGAACCTGTTGTCGGCCTACACAACCGATGCCCAACGCGATGGCATATATAGGCATAGCGCGTTGCACGCATCGCCGACGATGTCGTGACGTAGCCTATTAAAAGGCTGACGCAGAATGATTCGAATCATAACTGCCGTAGAAATGGAAGTGTCAACATCGCGGTCACACCTTGGCGATCTTGCCAGCGTATGCCGACCTAAGAAAAATGTGTCTAAAACGTTGGGGCACGTCAAATACGGTATGAGTAAGTTTGGTATACATGAGTAGAATGCTAAAGTACGCTATCATACGTCGTAGTAAGTAGAGTACCTCAAGAAATTTTAAACATGTTCAAAATTTTACGACATACTCGGCGTATGACACATGTTCCCCATGCGATGGGGATAAGTTTTACACACGATATGTGGACGCTTACACACGTCCACAAAGGCTACTTATAAGCTACTCATAGGTCGAAACACGTCGCTGTAATGTCTTTTATGCGAAACTTATTTCTAACTTATGTTTGACGTGCTTTGAACCAATTCTTTATGTAGTCCCAACACACATCGACGTATGTAGACGTATTCCAATGACATCTTCTGGTCGACAAAAAAAAAATTAACGTGTTTCTAGCTTACAACTGCCATATAAAGACGTGTTCCCAGCGATTTTGGGAATTGGTATATAAAAATGCTGCTCATAAAAGGGGAACCCAACAGTCTTTTCGAGTCCTTTTTGAGTCGATGTCCATGTCAGCAGTAACAGTATCAGTATCAGTATCAGTATTAGTATTAGTGTTAGTAGTAGTTTGTTCATGTTGGTAGTAGTAGGTGAGTGTGAGGGGAGGGTGTGGGTTATGATGGATCGTCCTTGCGTCCGCGTGTCCACGGGTAGGAGACATCTTTTCACCATTGTTCGAAGTTCTTTGCGGCTAATTTTTTATGGGGCTTTTTCAACAATGAGCTATGGCTTGTTTTTACGATTTAGGTCTATTCATAACGGGTTGGACAAATGCACAATGAACTAATAATGTGCATAGAGCACTTTGATTACTTATAGATACGATATACCAACGAATAATTATCGTGAGGCCGGCGTTGACAAACTATGCCCAACGATAGCCTAAATTATCCATATCGTGCGGCAGTTTATCTTTGCCGGTGACGTAGGGTTTGCTATTCATAGGCTGCCACTCAACGATTTAAATGGCTGCATCTCCACTATTGAAAGTAGACGCTTGCGCTCAACAATTGGATTTTTTTACACTCAACGACTTTTAAACGGTACCACTCAGCTATTTTCATTGTTTACAATGAACGATTTAAATTGCTGTCACTCGCCTTTGTTTTTGACGCTGGCGCTCGGAAATTTTAATCGTTTCTATTGAACATGCTAAATCGCTCAAACCCCACTATTGAAAGTGGACGCTTGCGCTCAACAATTCGATTTTTTTACACTCAACGACTTTTAAACGGTACCACTCAGCTATTCTCATTGTTTACAATGAACGATTTAAATTGCTGTCACTCGCCTTTGTTTTTTGACGCTGGGGTTTGGAAATTTGAAGCGTTTCTTCTGAACGTGTTAAAATGCTCAAACTCGACTATTTTAAATAGACGCTGCCGATGGACAATTGGAATCATCGCCAAGCTAGACATCGAAGTGTGAACATCCTCGTCATGCCGAAGAAAAGTTTGAAGAATGCTGCAAATAAGTGTCCTGGCCGTGGCCATGGACGCTGACGCAAGGACGATCCATTATACCGACGTCTTTCAGCGTATGAGTAGCTTAAAAGGAACGTCTGTCGATGTGTGGCAACGATCGCGTAACGTGCCAACAACACGTTAATCATAGGTTAGAAATAAGTTTCGGGTACGCTAAACATTACGTCGGCGTGTCTCAACTTATGATTAACTTACAAGTAGCATGTGTTGACGTCTGTCAACGATTGCAGACCGTGCATACAACTTGTGGCCAGCGTAGCAGAACATGTGAGTCATACGCTGGCATACGTCGTGAAATTTCAAGCATGAAAAAATTTGAGGACAACCAAAAAGTACAATGTTTAAAGCCAACGTACAACGACGTATGGCAGTGTTTTTCAGCGTGCTCTCAATGTTATCAAAACTTACCCATAACGTATTCAACGTGTGCCAGCGTTTTAGAAAAATAATTCAAAAATCGGCATACGTTGGCTAAAACGTCAAGGTGTGACCGGGCCTTTACCTGATGCAACAGCATATGGCTTCGAACACAGCCCAGGTGGCACTGGTCTCCAGCCTCAAATGATGAGTCAATCGCCAGCTGCTTCAGAGTTGTTAAATGACCTTGCGTGTGACTGTCAACCCAATACCTGTGCAGTGGCGTGTTCTTGCTTGGAGAGTGGCCAACCATGCACAGCTGCATGCACCTGTAAAGCCTTGGTGGATGGAGGGGACAAATCATGTTCAAATCCCTTTACTCTCTCTCTCTGCATTTTACAGTGATAATTTAGACTCAGATGCTGACTAGATATCAACATAATATGTAACAATAATGTTGACAGTTTCCTGGCATTTATCTTAGTAACTGATAATTTTGTTAGAAAGATTGCATTTGATGCCAAAAGTGGAGAGTTTGTTCAAACAGCCATTATAGTCCTCAATATTTCTTTGAAATTAATTTTCAACAAAGTACATTGAAAAATTACTATTTAAAAAATATTTATAGTATATAAGAATTTGTACCCCCCCCCCCCCATTTACACAAATCTTGGATCCATCCTTGTGTGTTGTTCATATACTCATCAACAAATATAATTCCTTGCGACAATATAATATTTGAAACAAATTTTTCTCTTAATAAATATGAAATTAATTAAGTTAATGGTCATATGCCATGAGTACTGAATAATACCATTTTCAGGTATTTTCAGGCATCTTGGACAAAATGTGATGAAAATGTGATTTACACTTAAGATAATACAATGTATTATATATGAATAATTGCAGCAGACTCGAGAGAAACTTTTGAATGCTAAATGTTTGATACTTATATATTATGCATGTGATGAGTGATGCTAAAAGTATATGAAAATTGGGATTTTTGGGGCAAAATTTGTAATAAAATTGGTTCTGTACTTAATATTTTCAGCCACATGTTCTTTTTTGTTGTTGCATGTTATAACCTATTGTCTTAGAATCAGTTTTATGTATATCAAGGTATTGTAACATAAAAATTATAAAAACTATAGCCATTTTAGTAAATATTGCCAAATTCAGGGGTCAACGACCTTAATTGACCTATTTCTCAGAATGCCACCATTTCCCAGACTGGCGTCATTGGTTTTCATGTACAGGGATAGTAGGTGGTCAATAATAACCACATTAGAAAATGTGGTAATGCTGGTGTGGGTATCTCCCTCTTTTGGTGGCCCCTGCTGCTCCACTATTTTGTGTGCTGATGGACATTGAAGCTGATATACCAGGAAACATCACAGAACCATCGGAAATCATCTGCAAAGAAAATAAATGAAAAAAATGCAGGTGAGTGACCCGAGACAATGGGAAAGCAATGTAATTTTGCATGCTGTTGGACATCGAAGCCAATACACCAGGGAAAAATCACAGATCCATCGGAAATCATCCACAATTGATAAATATCCACAATAAATGAAAATATATAAATGAAAAATAAAATGCAGGTGAGGGACTCACAACAATGGGGAAGCGTGGCTTGTTATTGCTTGCAATGTGGAAGCATATACCACGAGTATGGAAAAGTATATATATATATATATATATATATATATATATATATATATATATATATATATATATATATATATATATATATATATATATATATACACACTTGCTTCACCACATGTTACTACAGTGGAACAAACACTGCCACAGGATTAAAAACTCCTCTCCACCAGGTAACCACTACGTTGTTACAAACACCTCACCACCATGAAATTCAAAACACCTCATCAACATGTAAGCATCCCATCATTTAAATCACCTCACACCACATTATTAAAAATACCTCACCACCATGTAACCAGGCCTGGTGTTGGCTGAATGGTTAAAGTGAATGGCTTAGGTTCATAGGCTCTTGAATTCAAGCCCCTGTTTTTTACCATTGAATTAGCACCAGGTAGGGTTGACTTCACCTGTCATCCTTCCAAAGTCGACAAAATAAGTATCAGCTTACTGTACTGGTAACAGGGGCATTGCATCAGAAAACGAACTGAAAGAGCCAAGCAGCCACAGGATGCATCAAGATAACTAACTAACTCGCTAAATAAATATATCAAACCACTTAATCACCAGGTTATTAAAAACACCTCACTTCCCCCATAATCGCCATGTTATTAAAAACACCTCACCCCCACATAATTCAAAAAAACTCCTGCTGTGCAATTCAACACACATCACCACACATTGCTATATAGACAGGCTTGTTTTAACTAAGGATAAGTACACAATTACATCTCATATTGGAATTATAGACAATGTCTTCCAAACTGAGCCTCAAGGGCGGTGTACAGAAACATTTTTTAAAAGAACAATAAATATGAGGCATATGGAGGCGAAATTCACTGCACATGATTTGTAACATGCATAAAGTAAAATGAGTGTCCATTTCCATCCGTTACATGTTTAATAATAAATAAAGAAGCTATAATCACACCTGACGTTCGGCTGTACCTTCAGACCTTGGCATACTCACAAGGTTGTACCATGGAAAGGAAATAGGATCACATTTGTACATGTGTTTTATAAGAATGTCTTGTCTTGCTATGAAATATCATATTTTCCAGTCTGCTTGAATATTCTGAATATAATAATTCCAACCCATCATTTTTTTTGTTGTGTGTGTGTGTCTAATATACAAGTATATTTATATGTTACATATATATATATATATATATATATATATATATATATATATATATATATATATATATATATATATATATATGTGTTTATATATATATATATATATATATATATATATATATATATATATACATACACACACACACACACACACACACACACACACACACACACACACACACACACACACACACACACTGTCTGGAATGGTGACCTCAGCTTTGCTGTCTTGCCTAGGTTTAAATCTCGGCCCAGCTATATTCTGTCATCCTGGTGTAAGAAAGAGTGCAATATATCTCATACATATTCTTGGAATTATGAGAATAACAGTGCACTTGAACCATTACATTTCAATGTAAAAGTTTCTCATTTTCATTTTCCCTACTAAATTGTTTCTCCAAATAGTTTCCTTCATGGTTATTCCTGCACAGTAACAGCATATATTTTCCGTGATTTTTTTTATCTCGACAGGATATTCTTTTATGTATGCTGGTTAGCTGTATCTTACAATACTCTAAAAATTAAGAAGGAGAAATAGGGTCATTTAAGAAATGAGGATTCTGAGCCATTAATGCCATTCTATTGCAAAAATTGCTTTCATAATACGAAATGGAATGCTGGATATGAAGGAAATAGTCCTATCTGGGGGTATATTAGTTCAGATAATATCCTTTTTTGGATGAAAAGGTTGGCGGATTAAAATATTTGGTGTAGGTATTGAAGCATGTTCCTTCATATTTCAGGAATAAAAACAAAAGTGATCTGTTGTATTGCAAATTAAAACATAACTTATTTGCAGTCACAGGTTTCCAATCAAAACCGCCTTCAAATTTTTGACAGATTATTTTGTTAGCTGGAGGTATTGGGTTAATGTCATGAAATGAATTCAATGAGTCATTATAAACATTTTGTTTTCGGAAAATAATTTTCATTTTTCTACGTAGTTTTTTTTTTACGTAAATAATTTCATACTCTACACTATTTTTAGACTTGATCGTTGTCCTTATTTTCTTTGGCTGAAGAACATTATGAAAAATAGTCATTCATCAATTGGTTAATGTTTTGGATTGTTACTCATTATGTATTTTTAGGTTCCTTAATCTTAATTTGGTTCCTTAATCTTAATTGGCCATCTTCATTTGGGTTCCTAAATTCAAGACTCGCACTGTTTTAATTTCCTTCAATTTTTTTTTTATTAAAAAAAAATGCAAACTTATAAATTTGCCTTTTGTATTTTTCTTCCAGGTGAGCTATGGATCAGCATGTAAATGCTTCAGTGATAAGTCACGTTTTCCTTCTTTCACACGGACTGTCCCCAGTGATAAAAACCATGCATCCGCCATAGTCCACATGGTAAAGAAATTTGGTTGGAAGTATGTTGGTACACTTGCTGTAGATGATGACTTTGGGCGCACTGGATCAGCCCAGTTCATAAAAGAAGCTGAACAAAATGGTATCTGTATTGCCTTTCAAAAATTACTCCCAAAGGCTGAAGATGCAAATGTTCTTGGTGTCCTTAGTAAGTTGAAGCTATACTCGTGAAAGCTATTTAAAATTGAAATAAATTTGTTTGCAACTATTGTTTTGGACCTTGTTTGCAAACTGTTTAAAGAAAAAATTTGGAAAAATACTTTAAAAACTTTGTTTTGGTTTTTTTTTAAGCTTGTGGAAATGTTGAAGGAACACATAAGTTTTATGTAATGTTTCATTGCTTAACTAAAGGTAGGAGGCTGTTACTTTTAACTCCCAAACCCAATGAAAATGTTTACAAGATAGCAGCAGAAAAATTCTCAGCTAAAAAGTAGAAGTCTTTTACTTTTACCCACAAACACTTCCAAAAACCAAAAAAGAATAACAAACAAAATACTCTGAATTGCAGGGCCACTTCATCATAAAGAGTTATGACATTTTTTAAAATCAACCAATAAACATACAACATTAAACACATTCAAATTTCAATTTTAAATATACTAGGCCTGTTGAAATGCAATTCAATGCAGCATGACAAGAGAAAAACTAGCTTGGTACTTGGAAGAGCATATCCCTCTGCCAGACTGAACAGTTTGTTTTATATCCCACTAATTGGCCGGATTTGCATCTGGACCATTCATCCTTGTCACCTCCCAAAATATAATCTGCTTGTTAATGTCACCTACCGAATTCATCCACCAAGTTTGGTCATAATCCATCCACAACTTTTTGAAATATCATGCTTTATATCTTTCTGGCCCCATCTCTCATTGGTGAAGAATCGCTTCAAAAATTTTAAAAAATTCTCAGATCCGGATCTGGATCTGGATCTTCACCAAAATTGAATCATTTCATCCGAGTCACACCCCCAATCTGTACGCAAAGTTTCGTCCAAATCCGTCCACAATTTTTGAGATATCCTACGATATATAGTTTTTGGCCTTGTCTCTCAAAGGTGAAGACTAACTTTACAAACATTCAGATCCAGATCCGGATCGACACCAAAATCGAATAAATTCGTCCTTGTCATACACCCAACCTGCCACAAATTCCACAAGTGTCATACACCCAACCTGACACAAATTAAATTTTGTTTGAATCTGTCCATAACGTTTTGTGATATCTTTTTCACAGACAGAAAGACAAGGGTGAAAACATATTATCCTCCATCCACTTTCAGAAGTGGAGGTAATAAGTTTCTGTTCTATACAAATAAAAGGCAGTGTGTGTTTCATTGATTGGTATCTTAATGTGCAAGTTTCAGAATGTGGAATAGAGTCCTCCCAGGACGGATTCAAAGTATCCACCTTCATTTCAGTAATGGGTCACGATTCATGGACCAAGCTGTGAAATTTTCTTTTCTCAAAATTTTGTGCCAAGGGCTCTCTTCACGATAGTTACTGAGCTCTGGACATCTTCTAACTATAGTTAATTTGTAATAATATTCCCAGGGATGGTTTTTAATATCTCTGTGAGGTTCTTTGTCATCACTCCCGGAGCTCCAAATATCACTGGTCCAACTTTGGCATTCTTCAGCTTCCAGGATCTTTTCACTTCATTCTTGAGGTCTTGGGATTGGGTCATTTTCTTGATTTCTGCATCGTTAGTCCAAAATCACTGGTATTAGCACTTCACTTAGCAATGGCTTCTTCTCTCTCATGATAGTATGATGTCTGGTCGCAATGCTTTGTTTTCAATGTTCATGCTCGATGGGATCATTAGGTCGTATGTGAGCGGTACTTCCATGTTTTCAGTCCATGCTTTTGGTTAATATTCCCACAAATTTTCGAGAACTGGGATATCAAAGTTTTTGCAGATGTGCCTGCAGTTAACATTCCAAACTCTGTTGTGTTTTTGTGTCTACAGCTATTCTGACATGAGATTTTTTTTGTGTGTGTTCGGTCATTAAGCATAACATATCACTCTCTTTGTTAATGCCACCTCCACCCCTCACCTTTGTCTTTTTTTATATTCCTCCTCCCTCCCCCTCCCCCACTCTCTGTCTGTCCCCTCCTCAATCCCCACTCCGAATAATATGCAGCACTCTCCTCCCTCACCTCTGTCGCACTTCCGCTGTCTGTCTCTGTCTCTGTCCCTGTCCCTGTCTGCCTCTCTCTCCCCCTCTCCCTCTCTCTCCCTCTCTCTCCCTCCCTCTCTCCCTCTCCCCCTCCCCCTCTCTCTCTTTTTCACTCACTCACTCACTCACTCACCCCTCCCTCCCGCAGTGTATATCAACAGTTCATGAGGCATTGCTCTCTCCACCTCAACCCCTCTTCCCTGCTCTTCTCCCCTTCCTAGCTTCCCCTTCTTCACCCACTCCTCACTTCCCCTCCCTCCTCTCTCTGCCCCTCTCTTCCCTCCATCCTCTCTGCCTCCCTTCTCCCCCTCTCTCTCTTTCCCTTTCTTTTTCTCCACAACCCCCCTCCCCTCCCCCCCACTTCACACCAATGTCAGCAAAGCGACGGGTTGTATTTGCCAGTTGAACAATAAATCAAAAAGCACAGTAGACTCAACATGAATTCATCTTTTAAAATCCATTGGTGTGGTATCCTTGCTGCTGGGCATTAATTATATTATGATTCGTTCTTCGTCCCAGTTGAGCTGACCTCTTCTTAGCCGTTCCAATGAGCATTCTTTGTCTATACCCACTCTGTCCAATTATTTTTGTATTTTCCTGCTCTTTTATTGTTCTCCCAGTTGTTGGTGTATATTTGTTGATATTTCATTTTATCTATTTATCGTGGCTTTTGTGAAATCGTTGGAGCTGTGTTTGTTGCTGTTTCATTTTCCTGTGCAGCAACATGTGTGTGCGTGTATGTGTTTTTATAAGCATAATTTTACAGCTATTCCATCCATCCATCCATTGGGATCATACTCTGTGCAGAGCGTTGGTGCTGCTTAAGCAGTCCCCTTGGCTATTGGGCACAATCCTGGATAGGTCACCACTCCGACACAGGATACAGCAATCTGGCACTCATTTTGCTATCCTCGGAAGGATGACAGGCAGAGTCAACCCCACCTGGTATTAATTCAACAGCCGAGTGGGATTTGCACTCAGGATCCTTGGACCCCAAGCCCACCACCCAAACCATTAAGCCAACACCAGCCATTTTACAGCTGTTGATCATACATTTTCTGCATTTGGAACAGGTACAATGGTGAACAATGCAAAATCGTTTGTCACTTTGCTCTATATGAATGATGCAAATTTATATCCTTTTGCGGAAGAACTTGTTCATAAAAACATGACGAGTAAAATGTGGATCGCGAGTACTGGTTGGGCTACTTCACTTCTTCTAGGATCAGAACGCTATTCATTAATTTTCCAAGGTTCCATTGGTTTCACTTACCGCCGAGGAGAAATAAAAGGCTTTCGGGAATACCTTGAAGACTTCCAGCCTATTGTTGTCAACGAAGTTAATAATGAAAAAAGAAGGATTGATGGTTTTTCAAATTTGGATGCAAGCTTACAATCTCAGGGAAATAGAGAAAGAAATACAAAGCAATGTCAACATGAATCTTGTGATTTTGAAAGAAACATATCAGTTCCATTAGTATTTGGACGAAATGAAATTTTAATTTATGTAAATGAAAATGAATTTCCATGCTTTACATCACATATTTTATTCAAAAATGCGACAAGAATATTGTTAAATAAACTTTACTTTCATGAAAAATTTAAATTCTCTCTTTGGAAACTAAATTTTACTGGCATATTACATATTTTGGAGAAATCTGAAGAATGGAAAACATCTTTTGAATGCAACAATGTATCCTTTCAAAAAAGATTGGAAGCACAGATATTGCATATCTTCTTATATACTGCAAGAGGTGTGTGTGTGTGTGTGTGTGTGTGTGTGTGTGTGTGTGTGTGTGTGTGTGTGTGTGTGTGTGTGTGTGTGTGTGTGTGTGTGTGTGTGTGTGTGTGTGTGCGTGTGTGGATTTTTTATCGCTCTGTAGTGCCTAAGCTTTTGTAACTATGTAAGAGGTAATAAAGATTCCTGACCCAATTACTTAGTGGGTGTATGGAAGTGTTTTACGTCTCCACAAACTATAGAAGAAAAAAATTCTGCCGGATAACCCTGCAAGTATGATGATAAAAGAGCAGAGCATTTCTTTTCCTTAAAACAATTTTCAGCATCTACCAAGGAGTGAAAGTTATTTGATTTCGCCACAAAAAACTGAGTTCAAAGGACGTATTTTAAAAAAATCTGAGGATTTTAACAACTCTGAGAAAACTCATCCCGTTTTAAATAAATATATACTGGAACTCTGGGAAGCAACCTTTGGTTGTACTTGGAAATACAGTGAGGTAAACACTCTGGCACCTTGTACAGGCAAAGAGAATCTCCGTGAAGTGTATTCACCATTCACTGATGTATCCCAGCTGCGTTTCACTTACAACACTTACACTGCTGTGTATTCTGTGGCCTATGCTTTGCAAGATCTTCAGACATGTAAACCTGGAGTAGGGAATTTTGAAAATGGTTCATGTGCAACGATAACAAATTTTAAGCCTTGGCAGGTAAGTCTGAACAATGGAAATAACAATGATGCAAAAGATGGAAAGAGACAAAATATGACTTACAAGGAAGAAATGGACAAAAAGATTATTGTAATATGTTATGTAAAGTTCAGATCTTTATTCAGTTTGACTTTGGCTTTAATGAAATGTATTATGATGCTGTATTACATGATTAGAGAAATGACCACGGCACTTGGGAAAAGTACACCAAACTCAAAGTTAACTTTGCTCTGTATATTGTCTATAAATGCAGAAGAAACGACACAGTGAATGATTGAGCTACATGCAAAGTACATTTCAACAAAGCCTGCATACTGTCATGTGCTTTAACTTGAGATTGGATAACTTTGTGATGGGTCATTCAAATGCATATTTATTTAAATGCATTATATTCATTGTTCTCTTGCTATTTTTGTCATGTCACATACTTTAAATGCAAATTATGTTCTGTATAATATTTCATGAAGTTCTCTTTCCATTGAATAAGTATCGATGCAAATATGATTTCTGTTCAAAAAGTTGATCTAATTTTGGACAAAAATAACTTAAAAATAAATTTTAAAGTCTGTGTGTGCATCCAACACTGTGGACAGAGCATCATTGCTGCCAAAGAACTCTGATGAAAAGGATTACGTTATCTAGTTTGCCATTGCCTCCTCAGCAGTCAGTCAGGGCAGAAATTTAAATTTGTTCAAGGTGCTGAAGACAACTTGCCTTGTCTTCATGATAGATACTGAGATATTTTTTACATCCACTATACATAACTAATGAATGTCAATGAAACAGAGCTTAACCCCCATCCAAGGAATGACAAACATTGTGATGCAACCACCTGCCCAGGAAACACCAACCTGAGAGTTCCTAGTCATGTTTGAAATAAAACCCAGACCAGACAGCTCAAAGTAAAGTGCACTATCATCCTGTAATAGGCATGCATACATGTGTATACATATATATATATATATATATATATATATATATATATATATATATATATATATATATATTTTTTTTTTTTTTTTTTTTTTTTTTTTTTTTAATGTACTCGACCAGTCAAAAGTTTTATAACACCCCCATTTTTCAGTTTTTACTGAAATTTAAGCGGTTCAAGTCCAGTGAATAACCTGAAATGGTACAAAGCCAAGTGGTAAACTGCCAGAGGTTAAAAAAAAAAACGATTAGGTCATCAAAAACTGAAAAATAATGTTAATTTCAGAGTGTTAATAAAGGTCCTTTTCAGGGAACAAGTAATGGGTTAGCTACTGCAGCTGTTCTGCTGCAATGGAAGCAAATTAAGCCTTGAAAGTTGATGCAAACAGTTCCTCCAGGTGTCCGAACTTTTGTTGATTAGTTACAAATCCTCTGTCTGTACAAAAGCAATGTTGGAACAGGATGTGTTACTACACCCTCTGAAGCATTATTTGGACAATATTGCACTGCAGTAAGTAGTACGTTGCTATCATAATGGCGAGAAAAATACAGTTAACAAAGGAAGACAGACACACCATTATAACGCTTAAAAGTGTAAGACTTTCCTTTAGAGAAATTGCAAAGAAAGCCAAGGTGTCAGTTAGTACAGTTTTCTACACCATCAAAAGGTGCTTGAAAACTGGAGGAAACTCTGACAGGAAGAGGTCTGGCAGACCCAAAGGCACAACACAATCACAAGACAAGTTTCTGAGAGTCAACAGCTTGCGTGATAGGTGGCTCAAAGGACAGCAGCTTCAAGCACAGCTTCACACTGATCGAAGTAAGGAAGTCTCAGTTTCAACTGTGAAGAGAAGACATCGAGCTGTAGGTTTGACAAGTCGAGTGGCAGTAAGAAAGCCATTTCTAAGATGGCAAAATAAGAAAAAGAGGCTTCCATCGGCCATGAAGCACCGCCAGTGGACTATTGAAAACTGGAAGAAGGTCTTATGGACCGATTAATCAAAATTTGAAATCTTCAGTTTATCACGCAGGGGTTTTGTATGCTGTCGAGTTGGTGAAAGGATCGTTACCCAGTGTGCAACACCAACTGTCAAACATGGAGGGAAGCGAGATGATCTGGGGCTCTTTTGCTGGATCCAGAGTCGGCGACTTGCACAGAGTGACTGGCACCCTGAACTAAAAGGGCGACCACAGCATTTTGCAGCACCATGCAATACCCTCTGGTCTATGCCCAGTTGGTCAGGAGTTCATCCCACAGCAAGATAATGACCCAAAACATACCTCCAGGCTATGTCAGAACTACCTTGGAAGAAAAGAACAAGACGCTAGGCTTCAAATCATGGAATGTCCATCACAGTCTCCAGACTTAAACCCAATTGAGCTGGTTTGGGATTAACTGGACAGAATGGTGAAAGCAAAGCAACCGACAAGTGCAACACAATTGTGGGAACTTCTGCAACAGTGTTGGGAAGAACTTTCCGAACAATATTTGATTTCCATTGTGGAAAGAATGCCACGAGTATGTTCGGCTGTTATATCTGCAAAAGTTGGCTACTTTTATGAGTCAAAAATTTAGATTAAATTTTGTTCAATAAAACCATTCCATGATTTCTTTTTATCTGCAATTGTATATCTGTCCAATGCTTTAATTTCAGAGGACATTGAAACATTAAACTGCTTAAATTTCAGTAAAAACTGGAAAAATGGGGTGTTCTTTAACTTTTGACCTGTAGTGTATGTATACTATATACCGTACTCCAGGTTTGTTAGGGTTGTATATACCATATATATATATATATATATATATATATATATATATATATATATATATATATATATATATATATATATATATATATATATATATATATATATATATATATATATATATATATATATATATATATGGCCGGGCGTAGTGGCGTGCGCCTGTAATCCGGCTACTCGGAGGCTTGGGTTGGAGGATCGCTTGAGGACGGGGGCTCTGCACTGGGCAGGGTGGAGAGCAGCCTGGAATCATGGCGAAACCCAAATCCTGATCCCTGTGTCGTAAGAGGCGACCAGGGTTGCGTCAGGAAGGGCATCCGGCGTAAAACCTGTGCCAAATCAGTATGCGGATCATAACGGATGATCCGCTGTGGCGACCCCTAACGGGAGCAGCCGAAAGATGAACAACATATATATATATATATATATATATATATATATATATATATATATATATATATATATATATATATATATATATATATATATATAAATATATATTATCCCTGTGTCGTAAGAGGCAACCAGGGTTGCGTCAGGAAGGGCATCCGGCGTAAAACATGTGCCAAATCACAATGCGGATCATACGGATGATCCGCTGTGGCGACCCCACACGGGAGCAGCCAAAAGAAGAAGAAGATATATATATATATATATATATATATATATATATATATATATATATATATATATATATATATATACATATATATGTATATATATATATGTATGTATGTATGTATGTATGTATGTTCCTGAAATACAGCCAAAACGGTACATGATCATGCAAACATTTTAGGGCTACCTTACTCACCATTCAACTGCGGTGTGCTGTATCAAGTTTCGTACAAATCGAGCAAAGAAAAAAATTATTAAGAAATCAATTCCCAATTCAGTCAAGTCCTCTTCAGGAGTACTGTATTTGATCAATGCAAACAACCTCAGTGGTATAGTTCGCTGGAGCTATCTTTTTTTTCTTGAAATGATTTATTTATCAACCGCTGTCACAACGGGAACCTGTTGGGTTCCTTCTTTTTTTTGCAGGCCGCTGCACTGAAAATCCCAATGCTACACCACCACCCCCCCCCCTTCAGGCACCGGACTAGTTTCATCATTCGTTGGTGAGTCACCAACAACAGCGTAGACAGAAACACCACCGACGAGACTCCCAAGCATGCACCATATGCAATGCCAATTGCAGTCGACATGCAAATAACAAGACTCAATCACATCTCTCACCTATTATTGGAGGGAATAACTAATCAGCTCTCACCTAATCAATTATTCTATCTGTCTCGGATTTTCATAAAGAACCCCATGCTACTGCCAAGGAAAATCTGCATAGGCCCAGTCATGCCTTAGCCGGCCTCGCTGTTGCTGTACTTGTACCGACGTCATACCAACTGAAGGCATGGAGGCAGGAATGTGTGGTAGCAGCAGATCAGGTGTCCAGTTTCAGCCCAAACCTAACCTGATCTATCCATCCTGTTAACCCCTCTAAACTAGCTCTACTCTTGCCCTGTAACCTACTGCTCTAATTCTACCCTTGTACCTTTAATTCCTCGAGCCTAAATACTGCCCTGCTTATCCCTTTTAAACTACTCTGTCCCTCCTGGCCCCACTAATGCCATTAACTATCCTATCTCCCAGGAGGAAAATCAAGGCAAATGCTATATTCAACATGATGAGGTGGCATGGCCTCACAAGGCTCGCCAGTGTATTAGCCCCATGGGGGGTGTGCCTACCCCAATACCAAAATTTGGGACACAATGAGACTTCACAAAATCCAATTACACGACTCTATTACTCCAGCAGCCACGGCCATTCAAAAATGGCACAAAGGGGGAACATCCTGACTCTCTCCCCAAATTCTCAACACACTAATTTCTCATTTATCATTAAACCCTCCTCTACAGTGGTTCTACACAACCAATTTACACATCGTCCCACACGTTGTTGCTCAAACTGCCGAACACATTTGGGCTCGGCCCATATATTTGCTTTCTCTGTCTCAGCACAATATCGTGGCTGGGCAGTATAGATTTCCTTGGCAGGTTCTCCCTGATTTAACTGTATTCTCAGCCTCCGTGCAACTGGCACCACTCCTATCCAAGCTTTGACACTACTAACTATTAGGGGGGGGGGGGTGACCTATCCTGTCGTCCCCTTTCTGGTTGCCTCTCTGGCACATGGTACCCAAACCCCTCTCCTTGGGTGTTCGGCCCACTTCTCCAAACTCGCCTGCCCCTCTGCTCTTCTGCTCAGCTCAGGCTCAGTATGCCAGTGCTGGAATGCCCTTTCCTCTTCACCTTCTTACTAAAAACCACACCTCCAGCCCATCCATGAACTTTTGCACCTTTGCAAAACAACAACTTTTTTTTACCCTGCACCTTAAACTGGACGTCTTCTCTATTCACATTAGTTGGTGGACGTTAAAGATCCCCAGGTGTCTTTCGCGAAGAGTAGGCGAGCTACCGCCAGCACCGTGGCCAAATTCCTGCTCGAAGTAATGCTGGGAAGGCAGTTGAAAACCTCCCAGTATAACCCTTAGTCAGGAAGCTGCTTTAGCGGCACCAATGCTCTGTGATAAAGTCCGCTCAATATTTTAAAAGGATAGAGCATAGTCATTTAAGAGAGGGGGTAGATGGGGAAAGGAGAGAGACGTACATGGAAAGTTGAAGGCGACAAAAAATGGGTTGGGAGGAATCGAAGGCACGTTTTTTTTTAAAAAAAACCCCTTGCGTGATGCGGTCACAGATTTGTAATAAGATTTTTTTAAAAGTTAAAAAAATATATTGTTTTAATTTTGTTTATTCGTCTAACTTGACACCCAAGTTGTGTTTTTTTTGCAAATACCAGTTGAAATTCACAGCCCTATGAAAAAAATTAATTAAGCAACAGGGAACTATGTGGCCGTGAGCAATGCAGCATGCAAAGGGTTAATCAAATGAGGTTAAAACGAAATTCGATATTTTGACTAATCATTAATGATAAGGAGGTTCCATGTAAGGATAAGGAGAGGGAGAGAGAGGGAGGAAGGGAGAAAGAGAGAGATGGAGGGAGAGAGAGGGGAGAGAGAGATGGAGGGAGAGGAGAAAGGGAGAGGGGGGATAGAGGGAGGGAGGGGGAGGAAGAGAGGGAGAGAGAGCAGGAGAGAGAGAGAGAGAGAGAGAGAGAGAGAGAGAGAGAGAGTGAGAGAGAGAGAGAGAAGCGGGAGAGAGAGAGGGAAGGGAGGGGAGAGAGAGAGCAGGAGAGAGAGAAAGCGGGAGAGAGAGGGGAGGGAGAGAGAGAGGGGGAGGGAGAGAATGAGGGAGTGAGGGGAGGAAGAGAGAGAGAGAGCAAAGGAGAGAGAGATAGATATAGATATGGAGGGAGAGAGAAAGAGAGAGAGGAAGGGAGAGAACAGGAAAGAGAGAGAGGGAGGGAGGGAAAGAGAGAGGCAGAGAGAGCAGCAGAGTGGGGGGAGAGTGAGGGAGAGAGAGGAAGAGGGAGTGAGAGAGAGAGGTTGCGGGAGGGGGACAGACAGAGGAGGGGGAAAGATGGGAGGGGGTATAGAGGGGAGGAAGAGAGAGGGTAAGGGGGGGAAAGATGGGAGCGGGTCAAGAGGGGAGGAAGAGAGAGTGTAAGAGGAACATAGAGGGGAGGGAGTGAGAGGAGAGGAATGGGGAGGAGTGGCTTTTCTATCCGTATCCATCCTTTCCACCACATTCAACCCCAACTCATTTTTTGTCCAAGTTTGCCTCTATTCCTTTTCGAGTGGTTGCTGACCACTCCACTGTTGAACTGAGTTGAATTGAACTCCACTGTATATGAGCCTTAAACTCCACTGTTGGTGTCCGTCCACCCCTGCCCTCACCCCAATCTCCACTGTTCCTTTTCGTCCATTTTAACTTTTTTATAGTCCATTAAATAATTTACTTTGATAGATTAACTTTAACTTTTCCCATCTGGGTACTTTTGCCTGCTTTACCAGTCACTGGGGATGGGTACTTTTCCTTGTGGTAATATAATTTTAAGAATAAGAGCAGGGTTTTTAATGTTGAAGCAAATAAATTGCAAGCACGAAGTTAATAAGGTTCTATTTTATGATTCAGTGACAAACTTCCATCACAATATTTTTATTGCTGAATCGTTACATTTCTATATTCAAGACAAGTCATATATATATATATATATATATATATATATATATATATATATATATATATATATATATATATATATATATATATATATATATATATATGTTTTTGAAATGTGTTCAGTTGAAAATAATTATGAAACATGGTGCTTATATATTGTCTCACATGTTCAGTATTTCACCTCATTTTTGTTTTGCAATAATCCTCAACTAAAATCTATTATTTTTGTCAGCTATTATATTATCTGCGCAAAGTGCAATTTAAAAACAGCTTGGGAGGGATAATGCAATTTGATGAAAATGGAGACCCTCCTGCTGTGTATGAACTAATCAATTGGCAAAAAACCAGCAAAGGTGGAATCAGGTTTGTAATTGTTGGTGGATTTGACTCTTCAGCGCTTGCAGATGAGCAGTTTCAGGTGCACATGGATAAAATTGAATGGAAAGGTGGAATGAATAAGGTAAGATCACAACCATAATAAACACATACATGTTTTAGGAAGTTAGGGTGGTGAGCTTGGGATCCTCAGATCCGGAGTTCAAATCCCACTCAGCTGATGAATTAATACCAGGTGGGGTTGACCCTGCCTGTCCTCCTTCCGACGTTTGCAAAATGTGTGCCGGCATGCTGGTTTACTGCGTCAGAGTGGTGACCTGTCCAGGATTGTGTCCAGTAGCCGAGGAGACTGCTTAGGCAGCACCAACGCTCTGCACAGAGACTGGACCCAATGGATGGATGTTTTGGGAGAGTTGGTTTTAATTTTACAACTTATGAAGGTAAATTGGAAATACTTCATGGATGATGGAAGAAATATTATGCAGGACCTTTTAACGTTCCTTTTTTCTTTTGTTATGATTTCAGCCACCAGAGTCCGTATGCAGCACACCTTGCCAACCTGGAATGAGAAAAATATATCTCAAAGGAGAGCCCATTTGTTGTTTTGACTGTGTACCTTGTGGAGAGAAAGAATTCTCCAATGTCTCAGGTTGATACAAAAACAATTTCTTCCCAGTTTGTGCTTGAATGCAAATGCTGTACAAGAGCAAAATATAATAATGCCACTGAAAATCGAAATATACAGAACATTATGTGTTGTTGGTGGTGGTGGTGGTGGTGGTGGTAATGATGATGATGTTTGCGGTGGTGGTGCATAAAAGAAAGAGGAGAGGAATGATGGGAAAAGCCAAACGAAGGAGAAGAATAGGAAGAGAGATAGAGGAATAAGAATCTCATATTCCAGTTAATGGAAAAAGAATTCCCACTGCATTCAAATTAGACATTATTCAAATAGGACATCAACCATCATAGTAATCACAATAAATGAACATGGATAAAAAATTGACGATATAAATCCTTCCTTTGCAATGCAGATAGCTCAACAAAAGGGCTGGTAGTAATTTGGAATAAAGAGAATCATAATTCTGCAAATACATATTCATCCAAAATGTCAGGAGGGTATACGCAAACCTTTGGTGTATGTATCTTGTTCATAGTACTGAACCCAGCACATTCTCTAACACCTGCAATCCAGGGTCATGAACGAACATGCAAGTCAGCAACCACTCGAATGGATCTTTGTCAGTTGGTGTCTGTGAATTCCGAGTGACACTAAAGTGACCACATCAACAGCATAACGTTTTTGAAACTTGTACTTGTAATGAACAGATACAAAGTCAAATGAGGAAGTTCATCATTACATAAAATATCTGAGTCTGATTCCCGCGTCGAGTTGTTTCCACCCAGTATCTGTTTTGCCAGCTCAACTCACATGTGTTCAAGCCCAGGAATGATCTAACTTGTCTTTTGGTTGTTGGTACTTGGGCGTTTCTGACGCATGTGAGTTTTTCTTCCTCTATCTGTACCTGACTCTTTCCCACTCAGTGTCCCGCAAACTCCAGCATATGAAATCCAATGTCACATTTGGAAGGCCGAAGAGTCATACCTGCGTCCCTGATCTGCTCAAAAAGTTGCCACAGTGTTTTGACATGGTCTTCCCATCTGACCATGTGCATCAGGATGTCATCCACATAGTGGTCGATGTTATGTAAATTATGCAGCATCTTCCTCATAATTTGATTGAAGGTTGCTACTGAATTTACAAAGCCAAAACATCTTCTTAAATTGTTCGCAGGCATCTGTGTTATGAATGCTGTCTTTTCTATGAAACTTCCTCCAGAGGAATCTGCCAGAAACCCTTGATCAGGTCGATCTTGGTAAAATAACGATCTCACTCCAGCTCTGCCATGGTAGCTTTAGGGTTCCCCATGGGTTCAGTGTCAAACTTTGTGACCAAGTTCAATCTCCAAAAGTCAATTCAGAAATGGTTGGATCCATCCTTTTTCCTTACAATCACCACCGGCGAGTTGTAGGCTGCTTTTGATGGTTCGATGATATCTGCTTCCAACATAACTTCCACTTCCTCCTTGATCACAGCTTGCATAGCAGACAGCCTTTGGCACTGCTTGACTCTGACTGACTAATTTGTAGTGGTCTCAATTTTATGCTCCTCCAGGTTTGTCGTGCCTGGGATTCCAGTGAAGTCATCTGCGAACTCCTGGAGTAACTCCCAGACTTCTTTTGTCTGCCTTGCTGACAGATACTTACTGTTGTTGACATGCTAGTGTGTCACTCGGTCAGCCCTGGGCCTCAATTCTAGCAAGTTTTCATTCACCAAGGCACATTCTTCATCACCATCCAGCTCTGGGTCGATTATCGCTAAAGCAGCCACATTGGGCTGTAAATGTGATATCAGCTGCATTGTCAGCTCTCTCATGATACAACTTCAAAAGGTTGGCATGGCAAATTTTGGTCTTGCCTTTGACACAGATGTTGTCGTCCGTCGAGTTGACTCGTTCCTGGACTTCATATGGTCCTTGTCTTTGGAGCATCAACTTGTTGTGCTCCATTGTTAGTTGCAATAAAACTCTGTCTCCAACCTTGAACTTTCTGTATCTGGTTTTATTATCATAGAAATGCTCTGACTGCTTTGAGCTGCATATCGACTCTGTCTTGCCAGTCGACAAGTGTCCTCCAGTCAATTATGCAAGTCAAGACATATTGGTAGGCATTATAAACCTCAGACGTGTTCTCTCCGGTCCTCAGCTCCTTCAACAACTGCATGGACCCTCTTAAAGTTTGTCCTTAAAGTAACTGAAATGGTGAGAACTTGGTACTTGCTTGAGGCACCTTTCTGTAAGTGAATAGCACCACCTGCACGGACCTGTCCCAATCACGTGGTTGCTCTTGACACATGTTCCTCAGCATGCTCTTCAGAAATCTGTTGACCCTCTCACAAAGTCCATTGCACCTAGGTTTATATGGTGTCGTGAAGAGTTGCTTCATCACAATGAGTCGACACACCTTCTTCATCAGGTCTGATGTAAATTGAGTACCTTGGTCGCTCAGCACCTCTTGTGGGAGACTTACAGGGGGGAAGACTTCCAGCAGTGCTTCCGTGACCCTCTCCATCTCAACCTTTGGGATTGCAATTGCTTCAGGATACCTAGTGGCATAGTCCACAACAGTCTAGATATACCAGTTGCCCTTGTCAGACACTGGGCACAATGGTCCAATCAGATCCATGGCCACTCTGCAAAAGTCTCTTCCATCAACAGCATGGTTCCCAATGGTATCTTGGAAAAGCTCCCTTTGGGGATGGTCCTTTGGCAGATGTCTCAGGACTTGCAGAATCTGCTGACGTCAATAGTTATCCCTGATGAATGGAAGCTGCTGGTTATTCGGTCAGATGTCATCTTCACTACAAGATGACCTCCAACAATTGATTAGTGTGCCAAATTCATCATGGCCTCCTGATACTTGGTCGGAATGATGATTTGCTTCACCTCAGTGGTGTCAGTTGTGTAGATACGGTGTAAGACACCTTTGTGGACTTTGAGCCTGTACTTCCTCTTGTCCCGCATCTGATGTTCTCTGGTATCCTGCACCTCCTTCCACAACCTTTGAAGTGAGAAGTCTTCCTTCTGAGCTTGCTCAAACTCTTGCATGGTCACCTTAGGAATGTCAGATTGTGACACCTTCAATAGTTTGATGTCATCCTTGTTGCGCTTGGTCTGTGCCCTGGTCATTGTTACTTGTGCCAGCTGTGGAATCCAGTCTGGGTCTGGATACTTGACCTCTTGGTGCTCCCAGTATATTACTGATCACAAGATCACAAATGGAGTCCTCCATGCACATTACCTCCACCTCTCCGATGTAATATGGTGTGTCCAAATGGATCTTTGCACCTGCATAGTGACGCAATGCACTATCAATCAGCTTGCAGGAGTAGACCTTGTCAGTCATCTGTCATGTTGTCACTACATCTTTCTTTCAGCTGCACTCGTACAACCTGAGTCTTGGAATAATGTCACTTTCTGTGCATCCACGTAGCTTTCATCCACGGTGGTTTTGCCATTGGTGATGCCAGCAGTGCTTTTCTCACAACTGCTGAAGACCATAGATGTTGACTAAAATCGTCCTTTGTTCGCCAAGATCTCCTCGGGACACTTTTGCACAGCTGATGCAGACTGCTCTTTCGGATTTGCTCTGCACATAACATCTTTCCTCTTTAAGTCGTGCTCTGCACTGACTGGCTGCCTTCTGTTGTGACCTCATCTGAGCTGCCTCCTCAATCAACATTCGGCCATCATGTGGCCTTTCTTGTGACAATAGAAGCATTACCTATCGTTTCTACTGAATTGCGGATTTGTAGAATGAGACTGGTCAATCTTGTGCAGCAAACTGTCTGACCTTGGTTTCATTATGATGTCCCTCTTCTTGACCGACCTCCCAGTAATACACCCACCATGTACTTCAATATACTGCTCAGCCAAGGTTGTCATTGTTTCAGTGTTCTGAGGAACTCTCTCACATATGAACAGCACCATCTCCGTAGAACACACACAAAGGAACTGTTCACGAATCAACAAGTCAATGAATGCTTCAAAGCAACATTCACTCTTTGCCATAAAAGTCCATTGTGTAATGCACCATCTCAAATGTATCACGAGCTGAAATGCAGTTTCACCTTCATCGGATTTAATTTATTTGACCCTCCAGCGATATCCCTCCTCTGTAAGTTCATACTTCCTCAACCAAGTTACTTTAAAGCAGTCATTGTCAAGAGCATTCTCCAAGGGCATACTGGTGTACATCTGGAGTGCCTTGCCTGTCAGAAGGGGTTGAGACTACCTGCCCAGTCCTCTCTGTTCCAATGTTGACTCGCAGCAAAGCGCTCATATCTCTCGATACGCACCCAGCTCATCGCATTTCTCATCAAATGTGGGGAGATTTGGCTTGTTTGCCATTATTCATACATCACCAGTGTCAGGTGCAGTGCAAGCACATGTAGCTACTTCAATCTCCAACTCTCTTCTTGCCAATTCAATCTTCATTCGCATTTCCTCCTTCATAATTTCGGCTTCCCAGTCGTGTTCGCCATGCTCTGCCTGCTCTTTGCATTGCTCACTCTCAACCTCCTCTTTTCTTGCAAGTTCCTCACACTGCATATTTTTGTGCTCGTTCCTCAGGTTCCAGCTCCTCTTTCCATTCCTCATGCTCCACCTCTTTGTATGCCTCATGCTCCACCTCTTTGTATGCCTCATGCTCCGCTTGTCTGTCCTCACATTCACGACCCTTCTCTTCTTTTTCAACTGCTTGCTGTTCTTTAACAAACAAACTCCATCAGTGTCTCTCTCTTCAGTCCAAACCGCTCGACTCACTCATTCCAATTATCAAACTCCATGACAGATAGATGGGCGGTCAATTTGAACGCAGATCACAACTGCAGTGCAGTACCGGGGCTTACCTCCACTATTGTCTTCCTCGTCTGCTGTTTCTGTGACACCATAAACCCTTTTACAACTGACAGATCCTGTCACGTTTTCCAAAATGTTACGAGGGTATATGCACACCTTTCGGATTTCCTTCACTTTGGCATGCGTATGTTGTTAGTGGTGCCGAACCCAGCGCATTCTCTCACGATTGCAATCCAGGGTCATGAATGAACATACAGGTCAGCTACCCCTCAAATGGATCATTGTCAGTTGGTGTCTGCGACTTCCAAGTGACGTGACAATGATTACATCAACAACATAATATTTTTCAAACTTGTATTTCAAATAAACAGATACAAAGTAAAATGAGGAAATTTGCCATTACATACAATGTCCAAGTCTGATTCCCACGCCAAGCTGTTTCCACCTCGTGTCTCTGTTCTGCCAGCTCAACTCGCGCGTGTTTACCTCGTCCACCATGGCTGTTGAATGATTGTCTTGTCACAGTGTCCTCTCTTGTATGCTGGCCCGTTTGCAAGGATGATTAAAAGGGCTCTAAGCAATTCTTTCCTGATATACAATCATATTGAGTTTTAATCAACCTGATTATAATTGGATCCATGCATTAACAACCACTTTGGACATTAACACCTTGTTCACTCATCAGAGTTCCATTCATGTCAGAACAAATGCAATGTTTGCACAATCTCTTTACTTGCAAAGAACGGGAGCTCATGCATGTATAAATATATTGTTGCAGTTCTGCAAAATTTCATGCCTCAAAGGCAACGGCACCCAACATAGAGTGATACCCAGGCAGTTATTTTGTTTGTATTCGTACAGTCAGACCTCCCCCTCATGTCTTATGGGTTAACGGGACAAAGTGCTGCGTTGTGTGGGTCTTACAGCTATGTTTAATTATATCCCTATCTGCCATTCAATCTTGATTTTCATTCCAACCCTTTCCTTTTATCTATGATATAAATCAAAGCAAGCACTACACCCAGGTGGCTGTCTGTGAAAATCACAACTATGACAAACTCTCCACCTACACTGTACAGGACGTGCATGGCATGCCCTTTCATTCGAATCTGTGTGCCAATTTAAAACACGTCTCACCTTGCTCAAACTCCACTCACCAGAAGCACCACCTTGACCACCAACATCTCCCGCACGCAGGATAAATCACCCCGTGCCTCTACGTATCACTGCATCGATGCAGTTTGATAAGAAACGAGCATGCTGCGTGGCCCAGGCCACTCGGACCGCGTGGCGTGGGGACTGGCCAAGCACGTTAACAGCACCAACCACAGCTCACCGAGGGGCCCCGAACAGGCATGTGTAACCGACACGACCCTCGTCTAGTCACCAGAACATGGCCCAGGAGTTCGGTGAAAGGTTCCGGGCCGCATCACGCTGGATGTGTGAATTAAGCCGCTTCCGGCACAAGGAGCCTGGCAGGGCGGGGCCGGGATCCAATGGAAGGGTATGATTTGGCTGACGTCGTGCCGCTTCGGGTCGTCGCCCCACCCTTTGCCCGCGGCTTATAAAAGGCGGATCGCAAAGCCGTCTGCCCCCTCTCTCTATCTCTCTCTACTCCGCCCTCTCTTCGCTGCACCTCGTTGTCTGCCTGTCGCTGCCTCTGCACTCGGGGTTGGTGTGTGACAGGCGTTCATCTGCACCAGTGCGGAACATGCATTTCCATGAGCCCCGGCAAAGTGATCAAGCAAGAGATTACGCGCTGACTCTGAAGGTGGGATCGCTCAAGCAGAGCAACCCCAAAGCGTACTGGGTTGCGCAGTCGGCCGACCACGCCAGGTATTGAGAAGCCATTAATTATCATCTGCTCTCCTTCCTTCTGGCTAACTAATCTTCAGCGGGTGTGTGTGTGTGTGTGTGTGTGTGTGTGTATGTGTCGCCTGTCTTAGCTTAAATTAAGAACATAGAAGGTATAAAGGAATAAGTCTGCTCTGTGTCTGCTTTTGTAAAGTGCTTGCCTTTTGTTGCAACCCGCAAATTCCTTGCTATATCTACTGTACAAAATAATAAACCCCATTTACTGTGTCACATACCTTTCCTCGCCTGATTGGAATAACTTCTTTCTCTAGAAATGTTCCCAGCTCGTTTTCATCTTTACCTTCACTGATCCAGCATGGTCCATATCCTTGCCGAGCCGGGACGTTATCCCCCAACAATCTGTTTCCAAGCCGGTATGTCCTTTGCAGTAACGCTCACCTGCAACTGATCCGGTAAGGGGATCCAGTTCGAGCAAGGCATACTGAGGGCGTGTCCCCCGGTAATTAGATCACGTGACCATTTTAGGTAACCAGTTTCCATTAGACGGAGGAACCTAGTCACGTGGTTGAGTTATTGGCATTCATGGTCGATTTGCGACCCGCCACATCATGGAGTTATCCTTGTGCGATGGCCTGCGACTCCGGAGAGCCTGGTGGGAACCTGAGGTGGCTTCCTCCCCCTCCCGCCCCCCTCGTGGTCTTCTCGCCCCAACCCCGGGTCCGCAACAATATTTAAAATTGGAGGCCCCAGGTTCCTTCGGTGCCTTCGACTTCCGGTTCTGGGTTTGGAGTGTTGGCAGGTCTCCTTCGGGGCTCCCTGCTGACGATCTCAAAGTTAAGTTTCCGGTCGTTATCTGTCCCGTTTTAACTGTTTATTTTCTCTCCGACATGTTACTGTGTGTTCCAAGTTCGGTTTTGTTTCAAAAATCGTGCTATTTTGTGAGATTTCGTCGAACTTGTCTAACTGGGTGCTTGAGGCCTATCCTTGAGGCTTGAAGCATACCATTTGTTGCCCTCGGCATACGATCGTGTCAATTTGTTTTTTCCCAATTATCTTCAATTTCTATCTTTCCCACTTTCTTAATGCCCACCATCCCTCCCAACGAATCACTCTATTTCTTATCTTATTTCAAAAAAAAAAAAAACGCCACTTTTCTCTGATTCTTTTTCTTCTTCTTCTTCATCTCCTCCTCTTCTTCCTCTTCTTCTTCCTCAATTTTTTATACAACACTTCCATGACCTAATCTGTTAAACTCTCTCAAACATTAATAATAATAACTAAAACGATCTCTTATAATGCTTCATCTTCCTCTTCCACACAAGTGGATCTCTTTACTGCATCATAATGCACGACTCTTCTGCTATTTAAACAGACTGCTCTCAATTCGACCTTTCCTTCATACCTTGCCTAAAAAATCCAACTGTTACAGCATTTCTTCTCTCCATTCTCCGAATTCGCCTTTATTGCATCCATCAAGAAATGTGTTTAATCGCATAACTGACCTAAAACTTTTAAAAACCCCAGTTTGTTATGAATGTTCGCTTTCCGTCAACAATTCTTTTTTTCCAACTTCAGTGCCAACTCACTCCTCTCACCCCTCACTCTCAAAGCAACCATCCCACTCTTCTCTCTCCAAGCCTCCCTCTCACCTCTCCCCAAAAATCCCCCCTCACCTTTCTCCCACCATTCATCACCCTCACTCATCCTTCCCAAAGTTGCCCCCCACCTCCCATCCACAAAGCTGCCTCCTTCTACTGCCCTCTAACCTCCATCTCTTCACTCCACCTCCTCAAATCCTCAACTGCCTTCTTCCCCCTCTCTTGTCCCCCCTCTCCCCCAGCACCACAGAGCCTTTTCTCCTCCTCATTCGGCTCCCTCCCCTTGCTATTCTGCAATCCCCCACACTCTTTCAACAACCCTCCTTACCTCTCCACCCTCGTCCCTTTTCCTACCCTCCCCCTCCCCCCACCACCCCCTGCACCCAAAGCCTCCTCCCCAACCCCTTCATTAAAAGTATGGACCGCAAATATCTGGGGCCTTCGCTCAAACCTTTCAGATCTTTCCATAGAGGTTGCCACCACTAACAAACCAGACATAATCTGCCTAATAGAAACTTTCCTCCCCCAAGATGTGTCTGACTCCGAAGTATCTCTCCCTGGTTACTCCCTCCTCCGGTTTGACAGACCTGAGCATCGCCCTGGTGGAGGAGTTGCTCTCTTTATCAAAGACTCTATTCCTTACTCTCCATGCACTGACCTCACTCCCCCACACCCCCAGGAATACCTCTGCCTACGGCTTCCCCTCCACTCCCACCTCATGTTTATATGTGTACTGAACCGTCCACCTAACAGTGATGACTCCATCTACACCTCATTATCTGAAAGCATGGACCATCTTCTATCTTCTCATCCAAACTCTCTCTTCCTCATATGTGGCGACTTCAATTGTCATCATGCCAGTTGGCTAGGTGTGGGTACCTCTCTCACCTGTCATGGCACCTCAGCAAAATCTTTCTGCGACTCATTGGGACTGACTCAATCGGTCAACTTCCCTACCCGGATCTCAACCAATGGTACTCCATTTCTTCTGCATCAAATTTGATTGATGTGACAAATTTCCCTGACAATATCTGGGGCTCTTCCGCCATTCCAATCGGTTCTTCTAACCACGTCCTTGTCAAAGTGGACATCTCTCTGGCTATTATCAGAGAATCACCTCACCGCCGTCGAGTCTGGCATTTCACTCAAGTCGACTGGCAGGGTCTCCAAGCAGCCCTCAAACTTATAGACTGGTCTCCTATCGCTACTTTCTCCAAAATCAACTCATCCTGGGAATTCTTTCAAAGAAACTTGCTCTCCCTCATGCATAGATTTATCCCCTCTCGTCTTCAGTTGTCCAACCCTTCCTCCCGCCCTTGGTTCACTGAAGCTTGTGGTGAGGCAGTTGTCCTGAAACAACTTGCCTTTGCCTCATGGAAAGCAAACCCAACTGAGGGCAATCTCAGTTCCTTCCATAAAGCTCGGAACAAGTGTGTACCTACCCTCAGGAGAGCCAGAAAACAACATCTTTCTCATCTCAAGTCTGAACTGTCGTACCTCTCTCCCTCCTCAAAATCCTGGTGGTGTCTAATGAAATCTGTTTCTGGTGTATGTTCCCCCTCCATCCCCTCCCTTACCTCAAATGGCCGCACTGCTGATACCGCACATGAAAAAGCTGAATGCCTAAACTCGGTGTTTGCAGCGAAATCTTGTATCCAAAACTCATCACTTTCTCTACCCACGGTACCAAGTCGCACCCAACTGTTCCTGGACTCTGTGTCCTTTTCTCCTGACAAGGTGGAGAGTTTGATGTGAAACCTCGACTCAGATTCTGCAACCGGTCCAGACTGCATCAGCCCACGTGTCCTCAAAGCCTGCTCCTCTGCTCTTGCCCACCCTCTCTCTGTTCTATTCAACCGCTCATTTGCTCAAGGTCATCTGCCATCTGCTTGGAAATCAGCAAACATCACTAGCCTGGATAAAAAGGTGCAAAAACAGATCCCTGCAACTACAGACCAATCAGCCTTCTCCCAATCATCAGCAAGGTTATGGAATCCATCATCGCTTCAGACATCAAATCCTTCCTCTTCTCCAATGGCTTGATTTCTGATCATCAATTTGGTTTCAGACCAGGTCACTCAACGCTGGATATGCTGCTTCTGCTCTCCCAACAATGGATGGAAGCCCTCAATGCCAGACAGGAAATCCGAGCCGTATCCCTGGACATATCACGTGCTTTTGACACAGTCTGGCACCCTGCCCTGCTTACCAAACTCTCTTCCTATGGTATCCAAGGCCATCTCCACTCATGGCTCCCAGACTTCCTCTCCTGTCGCAGTCAACGTGTGGCCCTAAATGGAGTCCTTTCATCCCCCCCTTCCTGTCCAGGCTGGGGTTCCTCAAGGTCGCATTCTGGGCCCTGTTCTTTTACTGGTTTTCATCAATGATCTCTACGACTCAATGGAAAATCCTCTATATCTCTTTGCTGATGACTCCACCCTCTGCCGTACCATCGGTCATCCCTCGGACCGGCAAGCAGAAGCTTCTTCGCTCACTGCTGATCTGAATAAAATCACAAGCTGGTCCAACACATGGAACATGTCTTTCAATCCTGACAAATGTCACACTCTCACTATGTCTTTTAGAAAGGACCGTTTAGAAACCCCCCCCCCGCCCTCCCATCCACTTTCTCAACAATACTCTGGAAGAAGTCCTTTCTTTCAAGCTTCTGGGTCTCACGATCTGCCATGACCTTTTCTGGGAAAGCCACATTTCAAACCTCGCCTCCAAACCCAGTCGCCAACTGGGAATCCTCCGTCGTGCAATGTCCTTCCTCGGCCCACTTGAGCTCCTGACCACTTAAAAAGCTTTTGTCCAAAGCCTGATGGAGTACTGCTCTCCCCTCTGGGCTGGTGCTCCTGCCTCCCACCTTTCTCGGCTTCACGCTGTAGAAACCAAGGCATTTCGGATCATTGGCATCTCCCGCAATGAGGCTGAGCCTTTGGGCCTCTCACTCAATCACCGCAGGTTGGTCGGTGGTCTTTCTGTCTTCTCCTGTCTCCTCTCCCACCTCGCCCTCCCCCCTTGCTCTCTCTCTGCGATTTGTCCCCACCTCATTTCCACAGGGCGCTCAAGGTCCGCCAACAACCCCCTTTGGGTAAAACTTCCAAAATCACGAATCACTGCTCACCTTCACTCTTTCATTCCTCTTTTTTCCCGCCTTTGGAATAAACTCCCTCACTCAATTCATTCCCATTCTTCCCTCCAGGCCTTCAAAACAGCTGTTCAGCACCACCTCTTATCATCCCCCATCCAAATCCTCGATCTTTTCTACCCCCGATAATCCACCCAAGCTCACCTCCTTCAAATTCCCTGCTTTCCTTCCTGAAAGTCCCTGTAATGTCCATCTTCTCTTCCCCATGTTTCCCGTCCCATCTCTCTCCCTTCCACAGATCTCCTAATGTCTCTGTTCCCCACTGTTTTGTCCTTCCCACTCCCTCCCCTCTTGTCTCATGCCCCCCTTGATGTGCATTGTGTGTTAGCTCTCATACGAGCCTCGACAAGGTATACAAAGAAAAAATGTCATGATGTGTATGCTCGTGTGAGTAAGAGTCCAGAGATCCAATCCCCAACTGTCTGAACAAATAAATTGTTTTCCTTTGTGTTTGCAAATCTGGTGTTCTTGTGTATTTCCTGACGAGCTGCAAGATGAAAAGTTTTGGCAATGTCTGTTCTTCTTTCTGCTTTTTTCATTATATATATATATATATATATATATATATATATATATATATATATATATATATATATATATATATATATATATTATGATTCTGCAATACCAAACGTTTATTCGTGTATTTGAGATATCCTTATTCAAATTCAAAGATTGCAGACCTCCACAACGTTTATCAGACTTAAAGGAAAGGTATAAACCGGCATTCTATCAATTGACTTCCTCCATGATTGTTTTCATGCTGAGGTTGCTCCTACGTTTATTTACACACTTATAGACAAGGCCAAAATAAGACGTAATCGCACTATTGAACAAGCATATTGGTACGGATCGAGAAACCATTTGCATTCAACATACAGATGTACCAAAAGTCAGTTATTTCGTTAAGTATGTGTGTAATCAGATCCCCTTCCTTTTGTCTCATGGGAGAATCAAAGGCGTGCATTGCGATTTCTTTTTAGTTTGGTTATTAAATCTTTACATCCAACGAACCCTCCAACAAGCCATCTAACAACCATCCCATCTGCATGACCCCTCGGCCCATCACGATCCACCACCAACCAGCTGCCTTCTCGCACCCTGACGTGCCAAGGCAAGATCTCGCGGTTCTGGTTTCTCGGCTCCCACGAACGTTGTAACTCTTTCACGACAACCCTTGCAACATTGATACTGTTACTCGTCAAGTATGAACCCGCGTGGAAGAGTGGCTGGGGTTTCCCGGCAGTGGCCAAGGCCCCGTCCTGGAAAGGTATGCCGTGGGACCCTGTCCAATCAAAGGTGAACAGCGAAGTGTGTTCACCAAGGCCCCTCCCCGCTGAGGCAGGTCCATAAATTCCCGAGCACTCTCTGAGGCAGAGGTCTTTTTGGGGTCTTGGAGAGTTTTTGTTGGGTTTTTGCTGTCACGAAAGGGGTTTTGCTGTCACGAGGGTTGATCAGAAGGTCGTCGAGGCGGCTAACGTGTCTCTGCTGGCCCTCTACAAGGAAGGAAAGAGCGACCCTGACCCTCCCTCCGTGGACCCCGGCCATTCCCCACCCGAGCTCCGCCACGAACCTCGAGTCCCACACATGTGACTGGGGACCAAACCAGCTACCATTGTCAGGTATCCAGCCAGACTCTGACCCCCAGCAGTTTCGAGGAAGGGGTGAAACTGGGGCTTTTGCCATTGCCTTTCCAGTAGCATACATGTACATGTTACAGATTTGATACAATGTGGAAACTTTCTGTAAAAATAAAAATGTGAATTGTGTAAAATCAGTTGATCGGTGTTTCAGTCAAGAAAATAGAATGGAAGTATATTCCAATAATTAATGCTCTGAAAGTTAAATAATGTCACCTGCTCTAACTCATTGCTACTCCTTCGTCCAGCTCAATACCTTTGTCCACCTCACTTGAGACTTGTTCATGCATTTAATTTTTTTTTGATTGTTTCAAAAGAGATAAAACGATGCAAATCACATTTTTCAAATGCAATACCACTTCCTTATCTCATATACATTTTGCTTGTGTCTCAGATTCTCAAGAATGCTTTCATTGCCCTGAATATTTCTTATCCAATAAAAGGAAAGATTATTGTGTGCCGATGCCTGAAGATTATCTTACTGTCTTTGATCCTCTAGCACTGACATTTTCAGTCATTGCTGGACTGGGTATTGTGGCTGTGATGGCAGTTGTCATGCTGATGTATTTTAATCAAAAGCTTCTTGTGGTGAAATCCATGCATGTTCATGTGCTTGGTCTCTTGCTCATGACTTTAGCATTTTCATTTTCCAGCAGTTTTGCTTTCATGGGGCGCCCAACAAATTCTGTTTGCCAGATACGTGAAAGTCTAGCTTTGATATTTATATCGCTGGCTGTTTCCTGCATAATGAGTTTGATTGCACAGGTTGTCAACACATCTCCAGGTAATATGCACATCAATAAATCTGGTGATTTCTATATCATTAGGTTGTTGATGCTCAGATAATTTCTACAATACATAATTCAAATAACCTCTTCAACTAAATGTCACTGCAAACTTAATTGCAACTTAACTCTTCAATAGCCTGTTGTTGGCTTAGCAGTTAGGGTGGTGGCTTGGGATCCTCGGGTCCTGAGTTCAATCCCGTTTCCACTGAATTAACACCAGGTGGTTGACTCAGCCTGGCATCCTTCCTAGGTCAGCGAAATGAGTACCGGTCTACAGGTAATAGCCGCTAACCAATGATGCAACCAGCAGCCAAAAAGGCAGCACACGATGAGAACTCTTCAATCACATGTAATGCAGTTGAGGACAAGGTTTAGTCTCCAAGCATCAAAGAATGCTTCTTTGGGGATAATGGGTGATAAATAGGAATTTAGCCACCACAACTGAGCCAGTTTAACTCATTTAATAAACTGATTTTGAGCAAAATTTGAAAAAGAATCATAATACAATTCAAGAAGTGTCTATGTTTGTTTGTTACTTGCGAAATCGTCGATTCACATGTATATTCGTTTTCTGAGTTTGTTCGCTTGTCTGTTAGTCACTTACCTACAGGACGTATTTATGCACCGATCTTCAAGAAACTTAACCAACTAGTGGGGCTAGTCAAAAGCTACAGCTCTATTATGTTAGGTAAAAATCTCAAGGTCATGTTTTGTGACGTACTTAAGATGCACTGAAACATAACCAACTGGTAGTGCCACTCAAAAGTAACAAGCCTATTGTTTTTGAGGTCAAGGTCATACTTTTTGAGATAACTTGGCACAGTCATTAAGACTTCCATATTTTGACATAATTTGGCACAGAGTCATTGTTAACACATTCTACTCGAGCAGTGCTTTAAATCAATGTTTGGATGATCACTTCTGGTCAGCCATTTTCTCAAGCAGTCAAGATCAGAAATTTGGACCTCCATCAAGATTACTAAAATCATAAATTTTCATCTGATTGACTTGAAATTTGAAAGTGATTTGCACTTTGGATCACTGAATTGGTTCATGAAAAATCACAATTACTGTTTTAGCCATTTTGACATGTAAACAGTTTCCACAACAACAATTTCAATCCCAATTCCAATCAAATGCATCATTTTGTGATTTTATTATTGCCATATATCAAAAAGGCTTCAATACCTCAAATTGGAACGTATACATCTTATTTATATGTATGTGTCGTATGGGTGGGTAAAGTTGGTCAAAACTAGTCAATGGTCAAGGCCATCCAAAATATATAAAATATCTTTTAGGCCACAGTTAGACATCAGTCTATAAAACATCAGTCATATTTGTTATGCATAACATTCAATCATGTAAAACGCTTGATAGGTCAAATTTTCAAAATTACCAAATTGCTATTTCCATGACAACGATTTTTAATTTTTTTGAGGGGGGGAGGGTGGGATTTTGCAAATATCGTGATCTTTCTTGTTTATTTGTTTCTTTGGGTTAAAAAGTCCTTAACCACTGGATGGAATGAGTTAAAAACTGGTGGTTATACTCAGGGTGGGTATGTAAGAGTTTTAGGTGGTAAAAAAAAAAACAACTAAATAGTCCTGGAGGTTCTGGGTGGGGTTGGACCCCAATTCTCCAAATATAAATATGTGTGTCATAGCATGGCTCCAAGTGGGAGCTGATATTATGTGTGTACTAAAATACTGCAAGTCTGGGGAAACTAACCCATCTGTAATTTGGGGAAATTAGTCTGTCCATATTTTTGGGTTATTAACCCATTTGCAATTATTGGGGAACAAACATGTCTAAGGATAGGTTATATTTGATAACGACTTAAAATAAATCCTTCACAGGGTGGCTTAAAATGGTAATCGTTGTATTCTCTTTTTATGTTGGTAAACGATGATTATTAGTGGCTTTTGTCAAATGGAATGAAAGACAATGTTGTGTAAAATTGATCATTGCAATTTTGGACATGCTGATGAAAGATCGTCTATAAACAGAAAAAAAAGATGAACAGTGTTATTATTAACCGACATATAATGTGACCATGGTACAAGATTGATTAAGACTGTATTTAATGATAATCATGAGTACTTTGAACAAATAATAATCTGAATCTTGCACATTTTCCAGTTCAGGGTTTGTCCACGTGAGGGTTGCATCCACTGCTACTCGTTCCACCTGAATCAAACTTAAGTTTCTGAACCAGAAATATCGTTTTCATGTTATGTTATATTTTCGTCCCTGTCTGCTGTTTTTTTTGTTGTTTTTTGTAGACATTGTGTGAGGCTCGTATAAGAGCTAACACACAGACCATATAACAAGGAGAGCAGGAGACGAGACCAGTGGGGTGGGAGAGGGGAAACATAAAACAATGGGGAACAGAGATATTAGGAGATCTGTGGAAGGGAGAGCGATTTGGGCGTGGTACATGGAGTAAACAGTATGGACATGACAGGGACTTTCAGGAAGGAAAGCAGGGCATTTGAGGGAGGTGGGTTTGGGGTCAATTAATGGGGGTAGAAAATATCGTGGTTTTGGATGGGCGAAGATAAGAGATGGCGGTGAACAGTTGTTTTGAAGACCTCGAGGGAGGACTGGGATTGAAGAGAGTGTGGGACTTTGCTCTAGAGGTGGAGAAAAAAGAGGAACGAAAGAGTGAAGGTGAGCAATAATTCTTGATTTTGGCAGTTTCACGAGAAGGGGGTTGCTGGTGGACCTTGAGCACCCTGTGGAAATATAGGGGGACAGAGCACAGACAGAGCATTGAGGGTGGGGGGGGTCAGCAAGGCCATAGAGGAGACGGTGGAAGACACAGAAATATGACCGATGTGCCTGTGGAGAGAATGAGAGACAAAGACTCAGCTTCAGAGCAGGAGATACCAATGATCCTAAAAGCATTGGTTTTCACAGCATGAAGCCAAGCTAGGTGTGAGGCAGGAGCACCACACAAGAGGGGAGAGAAGCACTCAATCAGACTGTGGATGAAAGTTTTGTAAGTGGTTAGGAGTTCAGGTGTACCAAGGAAGGACTTTGCTTGATGGAGGATGCCTGGTCGATGACTGGCTTTGGAGGACAGCTTGGAAATGTGGCTTTCCCATGAAAGCCAAGGCCCTCCCATGAAATTTTCTCCTCCTCATTTGGCCCCCTCCCCTCGCTATTCTGCAAAACCCCACACTCCTTCAGCAACCCTCCTTACCTGCCCCCCTCGTCCCTTGTCCTACCCTCCCCCTCCCCCTCCTTCACCCAAAGCCTCCTCCCCTTCCTCTTCATTAAAAGTGTGGACCTCAAATATCCGGGGCCTTCGCTCAAACCTTTCAGATCTTTCCATACAGGTTGCCACTGATAAACCAGACATTATCTGCCTAACAAAAACTTTCCTCTCCCAAGACGTGTCTGACTCCCAAGTATCTCTCCCTGGTTACTCCCTCTTACGGTATGACAGACCTGAGCCTCGTCCTGGTGGAGGTGTTGCTCTCTTCATCAAAGACTCTATTCCACACTCTCCATGCACTGCTCTCACTCCCCCACACCCCCAGGAATACCTCTGGCTTCGGCTTCCCTCCACTCCCACCTCATGTTTATATGTGTACTGTACCGTCCACCGAACAGTGATGACTCCATCTACACCTCACTATCCGAAAACATGGACCATCTTCTATCTTCTCATCCAATCTCTCTCTTCCTCTTATGTGGTGACTTCAATTGTCATCACGCCAGTTGGCTCGGTGTGGGTACCTCTCTCACCTGCCATGGCACCTCAGCATAAGCTTTCTGTGACTCATTGGGACTGAATCAATCGGTCAACTTCCCGACCCGGATCTCAACCAATGGTACTCCATCTCTTCTGGATCTGATTTTGACAAATTTCCCTGACAATATCTGCTGCTCTTCCTTCGCTCCAATTGGTTCTTCTGACCACGTCCTTGGAAATCCTATCGCTACTTTCTCAAACATCAACTCATCCTGGGAATTCTTTCAAAGAAACTTGCTCTCCCCCATGCACAGATTTATCCCCTCTCGTGTTCAGTTGTCTTACCCTTCCTCCCGCCCTTGGTTTACTGAAGCTTGTGGCGAGGCAGTTGTCCTGAAACAACTTGCCTTTGCCTCATGGAAAGCAAACCCAACTGAGGGCAAACTCAGTTCTTTCCACAAAGCTCGGAACAAGTGTGTATCTACCCTCAGGAGAGCCAGAAAACAACATCTTTCTCATCTCAAGTCTGAACTCTCAAACCTCTCTCCCTCCTCAAAATCCTGGTGGCATTTAATCAAATCTATTTCTGGTGTATGTTCCCCCTCCATCCCCTCCCTTACCTCAAATGGCCGCACTGCTGATTCCACACGTGATAAAGCTGAATGTCTAAACTCGGTGTTTGCAGCTAAATCTTGTGTCCTAAACCCATCACTATCTCTACCCACTTTACCCAGTCGCACCCAACTGTCCCTGGACTCTGTATCCTTTTCTCCTGACAAGGTGGAGAGCTTGCTTTCAAACCTCGAGTCAGATTCTGCAACCGGTCCAGACGGCATCAGCCCACATGTCCTCAAAGCCTGCTCTTCTGCTCTTGCTCACCCTCTCTCTGTTCTATTCACCCTCTCATTTGCCCAAGGTCATCTGCCATCTGCTTGGAAATCTGCTAACATCACTGCCCTGCATAAAAAAGGTGCAAAAACAGATCACTGTAACTACAGACCAATCAGCCTTCTCCCAATCATCAGCAAGTTGATGGAATCCATCATCGCTTCAGACATGAAATCCTTCCTCTTCTCCAATGGCTTGATTTCCAATCAACAATTTGGTTTCAGACCAGGTCACTCTACCCTGGATATGCTGCTTCTGCTCTGCCATCAATGGATGGAGGTCCTCAATGCAAGACAGGAAATCCGAGCCGTATCCCTGGACATATCACGTGCTTTTGACACAGTCTGGCACCCTGCCCTACTCACCAAACTCTCTTCCCATGGTACTCAAGGCCATCTCCACTCATGGCTCGCAGACTTCCTCTCCTGTCGCAGTCAACGTGTGGCCCTAAATGGAGTTCTTTCATCCCCTCTTCCTGTGCAGGCTGGAGTTCCTCAAGGTAGCGTTCTGGGCCCTGTTCTTTTTCTGGTTTTCATAAATGATCTCTCGGACTCTCTGGAAAATCCTCTATTTCTCTTTGCCGACGACTCCACCCTCTGCCGTACCATCTGTCATCCCTCAGACCGGCAAGCAGCAGCTTCTTCACTCACTGCAGATCTGGATAAAATCACAAACTGGTCCAACACGTGGAACATGTCTTTCAATCCAGACAAATCTCACACTCTCACTATGTCTCTTCGAAAGGACCATTTACAAACCCCCCCATCCACTTTCTCAACAATCCTCTGGAAGAAGTCTTTTCCTTCAAGCTTCTAGGTCTCACTATCTGCCATGACCTTTCCTGGGAAAGTCACATTTCCAACCTCGCCTCAAAAGCCAGTCGCCGACTGGGAATCCTCCGTCGTGCTAAGTCCTTCCTCGGCCCTCTTGAGCTCCTGACCACTTACAAAGCTTTTGTCCGTAGCCTGATGGAGTACTGCTCTCCCCTCTGGGCTGGTGCTCCTGCCTCCCATCTTTCTCGGCTTCACGCTGTCGAAACCAGGGCATTTAAGATCATCGGCATCTCCCGCAATGAAGCTGAGTCTTTGGGCCTCTCACTCAATCACCGCAGGTTGGTCGGTGGTCTTTCTGTCTTCTACCGACTCCTCTCCAGCCTTGCCCCCCTGCTCTCTCTGCGATTTGTCCCCACCACATTTCCACAGGGCGCTCAAGGTCCGCCAACAACCCCCTTCTGGTAAAACTACCAAAATCACGAATCACTGCTCATCTTCACTCTTTCATTCCTCTTTTTTCCCGCCTTTGGAATAAACTTCCTCACTCTATTCTTTCCCATTCCTCCCTCCAGGCTTTCAAAACAGCTGTTCACCACCACCTCTTATCTTCCCCCATCCAAATCCTCGATCTTTTCTACCCCCGATAATCCACCCAAGCCCACTTCCTTCATTTCTCCTGCTTTCCTTCCTGAAAGTCCCTGTAATGTCCATCTTCTCTTCGCCATGTTCCCCGTCCCATCCCCATCCCTCTCCCTTCCACAGTTCACCTAATGTGTCTGTTCCCCACTGTTTTGTCCCTTCCACTCCCGCCCCTCTTGTCTCATGCCTCCTTGCTGTGAGTTGTGTGTTAGCTCTCATACGAGCCTCGACCAAGGTATACAAAAAAAAAGAAAAGAACAGGACACCAAAACTGGAAAAAAAATGTTGAGACATGAGACCCAAAAACTTCAATAACAGGACTTCTTCAAGAGGATTGGTGAGAAAGTAGATGATGAGGAGGGGGGGGGGGGTGTCCAGACGGTTCTTTCGGAGAGACATTGTGATAGTGAGATTTATCAGCATTGAAAAACTTGTTCCAAGTATTTGACCAGCTTGTGATTTTATCCATGTCTGCATAGAGTGAAGAAGCTGCTGCCTGCCTATGTGAGGGATGACAGATGGTGTGGCAGAGGGTGGAGTCATTAGCAAAGTAATAAAGAGGATTTTCCAGAGTCATCCAGGTCATTGATGAAAAACACAAAAAGCACAGACCCCAGAACACTACCTTAAGGAACTCCAGCCTGGACAAGAAGAGTAGATGAGAGAGAGCCATTCAGAGCCATCCGTTAACTGTGATGGGAGAGGAAGTCTGCGAGCCATGAATGGAGATTGCCTTGGATACCATAAGAGAATTAGGTGAGCAGTTTGGGATGCCAGACCACTTTGAAAGCTTACAATATATCGAAGGAGCTGGTTCTGATCTCATGCCTTGTAATTGAGGACCTCCACCCATTGTTGAGAAAGCAAAAGCAGCATGCCCAGGATACATTGACCTGGTCTGAATCCAAATTGATGATCAGAAATCAAGACATTGGAGAAGAGGAAGGATTTAATGTCAGAATCAATGATGGATTCCATGACCTTGCTGATGATTGGGAGCAGGCTGGTCTGTAGTTACAGGGATCTGTTTGTGCACCTTTTTTGCAGAGTGGTAATGGATACTGATTTCTAAGCAGATGGCAGATGATCGAGCAAATGAGAGGATGATTAGAACAGAGAGAGGGTGAGCAAGAACAGCAGAGATGGTTTTTAGGACGCCATCTGGACTGGTTCCAGAATCAGTCGAAATTTGACAACAAGCTCTCCACCTTGCTGGGAGAAAACAAAGAGTCCAGGAACAGCTGGTTGTGACAGGGTAAGGTGGGTACATAAAGTGATGGGTTTGGAACACAATATTTAGAAGTAAACAGAGTTTAGGCATTCAGCCTTTTTGCCTACAGTGTCAGCTTTTTAGTCATTTGCAGTAAGGGAGGGGATGGAGGGGGAACGTACACCAGAAACAGACTTAACCAGTTACCACCAGGATTTGGAGAAGAGAGACAGGTTTGACAGTTCAAACTACATATCAGAAAGATGTTGATTCCTTGCTCTCCTGAGGGTGGACACACACCTCTTCTCAGCTTTTTGGGAGGAACTGAGATTGCCTTAAGTTGGATTTACCTTCCATGAGGAAAAGGGAAATTGTTTCAGGACAACTGCCTCCCTACAAGCTTAAGTGTACCATGGGTGGGAGAAAGGGTAGGACAACTGAAGACGATATGGGATAATCTGTGCATGAGTGAGACAGCAAGGTTCTTTGATGAATTCCCATGACGAGTTTATGTTGGAGAAAGTAGCGATGGGAAACCTGTCTTGAAGTTTGATAGCTGCTTCGAGACCCTGCCAGTCATCCTGAGTGAAATGCCAGACTTGTCGTCGCTGATGTGGATCTCTAATAACGGTCATCGAGATGACCACTTTAACAAGTATATGATCAGATTAACCGATTGGAGCAGAACAGCAGACAATTACAGGAAAATTGGTTAAAACCAAATCCAGAAGAGGTCGAATATCATTGGCTGAGATCCAGGTTTGAAAGTTTACTCATTCAGTTCCAATGAGTCACAGCATTCCTTTGCTGAAGTGCCATGACAGGTGAGAAAGGTACTCACACCCAGCCAACTGGCATGATGATAATTTGTCACCACATATGATGAAGAGAGAGAGTTTTGATGAGTGGAGAGAAGTTGGTCCATGTTTTCAGTGAGTGAAATGTAAATGGAGTCATCACTGTTTGGTGGACAGTACAACACACATATAAACAAGAGGTGGGAGTGGAGGGGAAGCCATAGCCAGAGGTATTCCTGAGGGTGTGTAGGAGTGAAGGCAGTGCATGGAGAGTGAGGAATAGGGTTTTTGATAAAGAGAGCAGCTCCACCACCAGGACGAGGCTTGGGTCTGTAATTCCAGAGGAGAGAGTAACAAGGGAGAGAAGCTAAGGAGTCACAGATGTCTTGAAGGAGGAATGTTTCTGTTAAGCAGATTGCCTGGTTTGTCAGTGGCAATGTGGATGGAGAGATCTTTCAGGTTAGAGCAAAAGCCCTGGATGTTTGAGGTTTGTATTTTCATCGTTTTTTCTTTTTCCCCATTATAAATTGTTGCTATTTTTGCATTTGCTTTTTTTGTGCAGCCAAGGCCTTCTCATATAGTCAGAGCTTAATCAACTCTGTTTTGAGGTTGTTTTGTTCCGTTTTGTTTTTTTTTTTGTTTATTTTTTTCAAATTTTTTTTGGCTTTTCCACCTTTTCGACGCTGTCCTCTTCCCCTTGGTTAAAAAAAACATCTTTCACTCAGACAAGATCTTGTTCTGCTTCCGCTCTGTACTTCCTCTCCATCTCGTTTCCTCTATCATTTTCTCAATATCTTCATTGAAGAAAATGCTTCTCCCTTCTTCCTTTGAAAGCATGTTTTGAGCATATTAAAGCATATTTTTAAAGCATTTTTTTTAAGCAAAATAAGCTTTTGAAAGAATATTAAACCCCTTCAATCCCTATATTTATGTGTGATTCCCAACCTTTGCCGGGTCAATTCCCATTTTAGACATCGAAATTCACCTCTTACCCCATTAACCCTCCCAAGAGAAGGAATTTTTCCCCTCCAATCATTGCATATTTATGGCAGATTATTGCATATTTATATTACTAGTGCATGCCCGTAGGTGCGTGCCCGTATGTGTGAGTAGTCCAAGAACGATATCAAACCTTGAAAAGGCACATACTCAGGTCCCCAGTGTCAATTGTGACGTCATAACAAACGAAGAAGAAGAAGAAGAAGAATTGTGGCGTCAATCGTGCAAAAAAAAGAGGAAGAATTGTGACATCAATCGTCATGTCATAGCACCGTGTCCTGTCATTGGTTGGCAAATAAATGCCCGTAACTTGGGAACCGCTTGTCCGATTAATATCAAACCTTGAAAAGGTTCATCCACAGGTCCCCAGCAATATTCCTGGCAGGTTTCAATTAGATCGGACCAGTGGTTGTCGAGAAACAGCGGTCACAGACACACAGAGATTACTGGAATTATAGATAGATATTCATATTTATTTCAGAGCATAAAATCCCCAGCCAAATAAATCCGACAATGTGCTCACAGTTCAATGAGAAGATTGATTCTGAAAAGATGATACCAATTTCTGAATTCTGGGCTGAGTCACGCTGAGTGCACATCACAGTTCGTCTTCTCCATGCAGTTGGTTTGTTGACTTCGTTTTCAAATGCACTAGCGCTGAAAATGTGCCTGTATGTGGATCCAAATGGTAATAAATTATGAATAGCGATGTCAACGTATGGGGTACGATTCAGTCATAGCTACCAAAACACTGGCAGTGATTCTGTCTGGAATTTGAGCTTCACTCCCGGATCTTCTTTCAGAGTTACAAGTTCAGTCTGCGTCTGGTCATCGCCATTGGGTATCGCCGTTAATGGCGATTGGAAAGGATCCCGCACGATGCCTGCAATGTTCCTATCCATACCCAGGAAGTATCTTTCAAATTCAGTTTGTAGGCCTGCCCGATGCTGAGAAATCAAGTGTCTCATCTTTTCAGTACACGTTTCATTGACACCGGTCATATGTTCTGGCATTGCCATGTTTCCCACCTCAATTTTACGATGCCAGTTCTTGAGCATCCCAGCAAATGCCCGGAGCTTATTCGTGAAGTCGATCACCAACTTATCCTTGCCTTGTAGTGCGGTGTTCAGTTTGTTCATCTGACCAAACATATCAACTAGGTAGGCTAGTTTCACTGTCCATTTTGGCCGATCCCATTCAGACAGCAAATCCTTCTTCCTTTGAATATGAAGGAATAGCTGGATCTCATCTCTGAGCTCAAAGACTCGGTGAACAACGTTACCTCTGGACAGCCAGTGAACCTGTATGTAGGAGGAAGAGGAGATTGGGACCATGTGCAGAGTGTTGGTGCTGCTTAAGTAGTCTCCTTGGCTATTGGGCACAATCTTTGACAAGTCACCACTCCAACACAGTATACCAGCATGCTGGCACTCATTTTGCCAACCTCACAAGGATAACAGGCAGAGTGAAACCCACCCGGTATTAATTCAACAGCCGATTGGGATTTGAACTTAGGATCCTTGAATCCCAAGCCCACCACCCTAACCATTAAGTCAACAGTGGTAGATGGATGAGGGATATGAAAACGATCATGAAGTAAGCATATAGATTAGAAAGTGAGTTTTTACTCTGACAATGGGAACGTGAGCAGGCAGCAAAATAATATTAAAGGAAAACATGATAACGATGGAAATAATACTTAATGTGGATGGGGAGGGTTAGTGGGAGTTCAAAATGTTATGCAGTATGTGGCAATCGTTTTCATCTTCAAATATTGGAGGTAAATCATTATTGAACAGACTTTGGAAGGCAGTTCAGAGATGAGAGAAGAGGGATAATAAAGAGTGGTGGTGAGTAATACACTTAAATTTCAGGAGGGTGATAATGTTTGGGTTGGTACTTGGAAGTTGAGTACATGCATTCAGGCAAAGCTGAAGAAGTTGAAGACCTGAAAAACAATTTTCTGTGAACTACCTTCCAGAATCTAGAGTCTGTCCAATTACTCCACAAAATTACTTCAAAGGAAGAAAGATAAGATTTTTAGACCAGTAAGACAAGAAGAAGTCATCATTTTATTGCAGTGTGAACTCGAGGAGCACCATTGCACACTGCCACTTTTGAGTCGTGGTCCATTGTAATGGTATCTGGAAATCTTTCTTTTCTCAATTTGGCACCTCTTCGAGGGGTGCAAAGTAAGCTTTGGCACTGCCAGTCAAATGAAGATTTCTCTCCCAAATTCTCATGAAAACCTTTAAACTCTGTCTTCCAAATGGAATTTCATTTGATATTGCATTCTGTTTTAGTATTAAATGAAGAAAAATGATCTGCCTTGTTCAATTTTAGCATTTATTATTTGTTTCTCATAATACGGTTTATGATCATGTAAGTGATTTTTAATAGTATTTTCTTTAATGTCTTATAGGTGCCCTCCTCAAAAGTAAAGCAATGGAAGTAATGGTTCACTTGAAAGAATTTGTCGTGGGTTGCATTAGTTTTCTTCCACAACTATCAATCTGCATATTATGGGCTATTTTGGGGAAGCCCCAGACATATCACAACACTGAGGATAAAGCAGGCACGATCATCTTAGAGTGTCGTGGGACTTCAACAGTCTGGGCTGTCTCTGCACTAGCATATTTGGGGATGTTACTTATGATTTGTCTCGGTTTTGCATTGAAGATCCGTAATATACCCTCAACCTACAACGAGGCAAAATTAATCACTTTCAGCATGCTTAGCTGCTTATTGGTTTGCTTGGCGTTTGTGCCTGCTTATAGTAGCACACAAGGAAAGTTCAAAGTTGCTACAGAAATTTTTGCCATTATTGCAATGACCTATGGCATATTTGGTTGCATTTTCGTCCCAATATGCTACATAATTATCTTCAAGCCAACACAAAAAATACTGTAATGGAATATCAAACAAAACTGCATCAATCACTTGTATTTGCTTAAACAGTTGTTTGGAATATATTGACGGTACTGGAATTAAATGTTTGTTTTATTCCATTGTATTTGAGAATGAGAAATATAAAAAATAAAAAGTTGAAATTGTGGCAATTATAGGGGCCATATATTTATTAGGGCTTAACTGAGCATCAGCAATGCTGGAGGCTTATATTTTGGGTCCTGTCGGTCCATGTGTCCATCTGGAGCATTGAATAGAAAATAACTTGATGCATTTCTTTCATCCATATTTAGAAAACGTATGCAATGATATCTGGGCAAGAGGCACCTCAAATTATTTTGGGATGGGAGCCAAAGGTCATGGGATACACGATGTTATTTTTTAATTTGGGAAATTAAAAAAAGGAACTTATGGGAGAGAATAGTACAGGATTGTATGTTTTAAGGAACCATTATTTAATTTTATACACTTTACCATCTCCACTATCAACATACAACTTTGAATTACTTAATTTATACACACTTTACTATCACTGATATAGAGGTATGTCCACTCCTCTCTGAGCGGTCAAGCCTGGGTGTGAATCTCGGCCCAGCTGGAATCAAACTGTCATCCTGGTGTTTTTCAGTCATGGCGAGGCACCAATGTGTGTGCTGTCCCTTGAATAGACATTCAACTGGGCAGCCTACCTGCATTCGTTGGTTGTCGTTTTGTATGCAGCCTGTGGCTGCTGGTTGCATAATTTCTGGAAGCGTGGCTGTGCCACTGATGCAGTACCCCTGTTACCAGTCAGTTGGTACTCATTTTGCCAACTTCAGAAGGATGACAGGCGAAGTCAACCCACCGGGTGTTATTTCAACGACACGACAGGGACTCAAACTCAAGACCCTAAGATTTTAAACCAGCCACCTTAACTGTTAAGCCAAGACCAGGCTTGGCATTTCTTGGTGGACGATAACGATCCAACCTTGTCCTTTGCGAATAATAGGTGAACTATTGCTGGCACCCTGAACAAATTCCAGATTCCTGCACTGGAGAGAGAAGGACGATTCCTGCTGGGGAGACAAAAGCAAATCAGCAAAACAGGTGCCAATAAACTACTTTGGCAACAACAACACTCTGTAAAGAGTATTGTCTACATATCTTCTTATGAAATTACTTTAAAAAAAACAAGTTTTTTATTTGATTCATGAAAATCTCAATTGACAAATATTTTTATATTGTGGATCATTGATGATAAAGCAAAGTTTACATTTTGAAACAAAGAAAATAATGTTTATAATCGAGATTATAAGGAAAGAACCGGTTCACTTTCATTGATCTTACAGATCCAGGTTACGTTGATGGGGTGTCCCATATTAACCACAGAGCAAGTGAAGTTGTCAGCAGAGCCTACCATAAGGAATTCAGAAACCTCTAGTCTGTTTAGAAGAGGGCTTTACTTGGTAAGAAAATAAAAAACAACACTGCTGGCATTAAGACGAATCCATGGAGAGCAAAATATAGCATAACAATGGCCACTGGATAAGAAAAAGTCAAATATTATTCATGAACTATCGTGAAGTTCTGTTGACCACGAAAACATTTGGTGCCTTTTACAATGCTGATGATCTTGTAGAAAGCAAATTATTAGAAAGGACCAGTGTATTAATTTAAATGTCCTTGAGAAAGGTTACACTTGTGGTTAAGTTTCTTGACTCTGGATAAAGGGACTGGTAACAACAACCACGAGGAGGGAAAAGGCAAGGCATTGGGGGCATGAAAATGAGGGAGAGAGAAGGACGAAGGAGAGCAAACAGGCTTTGGGACTTCTCTTAAGCTACCACACACTGTTTCCTGTGGTGAATATCATTTTTAAACAGACATCCTTGGTGAAGAAATTGATCAGGGGTCTTCTGTATGCAAACATGTGAAGGTTTAATGACCCGTCGATTCCTTTGCCATGGTGGTAGGGCCAGCGCCAGTCTATTTTGTGCCCTTGGCAAGGCCAGCTACTTGCATCCCCCCCAAAAAATTGCCAACTTCGATTTTTAAAAACAGATGTTTTGTGGAAAAAATAAAAAGCACAAAACTTGAAACTGCTAAATTTATTTTACCACAATATTTTGCTTACAGTCAGACAGAGAAACAAACAAAAAACAGACAAACAGAGTTAAAAACGTCTCAAAAAAGTTTCAATTTCAGACACATCAAAATCTCACTTTGCGTGCCTTTTCCTTTGCAAATTTCGACACCAAGCTGAGAATGAAAGAATAGAATAGATAACGAAAGAAGAATAGAATAAATAAAGAAAGAAACAGTTTTGTTAGTGTTGAAAACAATAAACTGGTTATGAACTAACAATGAAATAGAAACTATTATGAACAATAAAATATTATATTGTTACGAATTTGGAATTCAATTGCACACAACATACAGGTTCCCTGAGTCATCTATGTCAATAAGTGCATGTTCCCTAGATAGCTCACCTTCCATTGTTTAAATGTTTTGAAATCGATTAGATGCGCTGCGGATAGATTTAATAGTTCGGGAGCAAACAATGGAGACGTCCCTCCCCCTCTTCTGCGAAGAGGAAGAAGAACCCTGCGGTGACGTCAACAACTCCCTCCCACCCGTGGTTGAGCGGGGGGTGGATCACGAGGGCATTAGTCACGCTGGGTGCGGGGGAGGGGGTGCAAAGGATAAAGGGGACATCTTTTCTTTGTTCAAAAAGAGTCTCGTGAAAGTCCCGTAAAAGAGTTCGTAAAGAGTTTGTGGGAGTCCCGTGGTAGGGCTGAGTTCATGGGCTGAGTTTATGGGAGACCCATGGCAGAGTTCGTGTGCTGAGTTCCTTGGGAGGAGTAAGCTTTTTGCTTCGGCAGTTGGGGGAGTCGGGAGGAAGCCAGAAGTCAAGGAGCTGCGTGGAAGTCCAGGCATCGCGAAGGAGATGTGAGCTGGAGGCGCAGCCTTGCCTGCTGTGTCACGCAAACCATGCTTTCGTGTGGAGAGAGCCGGAGAGAGCTCGCCTGCCACACGAAGGCCCGAGCTCGACCACGGCTATGCTAGCTGCCGTGGGGAAGGAGCATCACTGGTCGCCCATGCTCGTTTGTGTGGAGAGAGCTCGCCTGCCACACGGAAGGCCCGAGCTCGACCGCGGCTACGCTAGCTGCTGTGGGGACGGGGCGTCGCGGGTCGCCCAAACCAGACACCACGAGGGTGCAGTTAACCTGCAACAGTGTCATGGGACTCGTTCGGTCTGCCAAGTTCCATGCCATAAAGACCCAAGAGGTCCAGTCTGACCCCGGTAGTTGGATCACGTGGGTATTTAGGTCCATTGAAGATTGGCAATCGACCCTACCCCACGTGATCTGCCGATTGGCGTATTTCGGTTCTTGTACAAGGACCCGTCGCTCGGAGTTATCTGGGCGGCGATCTATATTCTGGGCGATCGGTCGGACCGACTCGACTTACAGCTCCGTTCAGACCGGTCGGTTGGTGGCTGACCCACCAGCCTGTAACAATATTTTCCCTTTATTATGTGTTTTCTTAAAACAATAATTTGCATAAAACTGTGACCCTTAAAGGTCGGTAATGCGCCACTCTGAGGTCTGCACCTGAGGCGGCTGCCTCGTTAGCCTTATGGTAGCAACGGCCCTGCATGGCGGCCCATCGTTAACACACTTTGCGCAAGTCTGGGAAGAAGATTAAACTTTTCTTCTTCTATCTACCCTTTGAGGTATTCATCTCCACTGTACTCCCACAGCTATTCATTGGATCTGGCTGTCAGACATTACACTTCTGTTATATTGACAACAATTTCATTGCAGCAACTTGTATTACCTCTTTGGTGACATTTTGGTGTTTTACATGCCATTTTGAGAAGGCAACCAGCGTGTGGAAAACCGGTGTTTACTTTTGGAGCTGACTCATTCCTCAAATCTCTCCTGTCCTTCAACCAAATTGTCCTTTTATGCTTTGAGTTTCTGTCTTCATCATTTGTGGTGCAGCTCTAATGGCAGAATCTGTTTCTCCTCTATGCCTTGATGATTTGGAGATTCACCTTCCGAGGTCTTGTTGAACGTGATTGCTTGTGTCAGCTTCACCATTTGTGCACATCTTCCAGACTTTAACTCTTCCAACGGGAATCACCACCAACCCTTCACCCATTTGTAACCAGCTGGGGTTAATGTGTGAACTGCTTGATAAAGCTGAGTTTCCACGTTGGGAGTCGTGAGTGAATGTATAGCTGCATTGCTGTATGAGACGTTCATACTTATTTAATTTGTGCATTCTTAGGAAAGTCATTCACTCCTTCATTTAATTAATATTATTGTGCCTGTGGTCGACATTAAAGATTATTAAATATTTATTGTAACATTATCCTTCTGTCTCCTGTCATTTGGTGGTTTCACCTTTAAAACTAGAACGGGCACTCAGTAGAGAGCATACCTTCACCAACGCTACATCCCCCCCCCCAAGAAACCGTTGATTGTGAGGGTATTTAATCCCATACCACATCTGCCATCTCATATGTGTTATGATGACTTAAAAACTTTCAACTTCCTCTGTTTGACACTGATTCACGTACATTGTACAATTTCTGTATGAACTCCCTGACCTTTTTGGGTGTTGGTGTCAAGTCAATCTGATGACAACTGGTCACATTATAATAAATTATTTTCTGGCATTTTAGGGGCATTTAGCACACACGACTTTCTGTTTTTCTAAATAAGTTATTTATTGTGAACAAAAAAACATTCATTGTACAAAAATGACGATTTTGACATTTTCATGACCTCGACCTTGACCTTTGTACTCTTAATTTTGTAATTGGTATTATAGTGTGGGGAACAGAAAAGTCAACATTTTGGTGTTGGTTTCATGCAAATCGGATAAGAATTGACCGTGTTATGACTAAAACCGCACATTTTGCAATGTCGTGACCCCCCCCGACCTTTGACTCCCAACCGCTAATAAGGGTTATTACGTCATTGTGTCATGTCACATATCACAAGATGGGGCATTGAATTCTGAACATTTTGGCATTAGTTGCATGCAAATTGGATACAAATTGACCGCGCTATGGTAAAAAGACGATTTTGACCTTTTCATGACCTTGACCTTTGACCCGATCGCTCCCAAAATCTAATCAAATGGTCCTCGGATAATAACCAATCATCCCACCAAATTTTCTGCGATTCAGTTCAATACTTTTGGAGTTATGCGAATAACAAACAAACAAACACACCTATTCACAAATAAATAAATAAATAAATAAATAAGTACACAGCGATCAAAACATAACCTTCGCAACAAAGTTTGTGAAGGTAACAATATCAAGGGCACATCAGTGTCTTTATATATTTTCTGGTATTGTTATGTCCTCCAGGCTTCCGGTGCACTCGCTTGCAGTGCCCTGAGGTTGACACATAACATTGTATTATCAATGAAAATAACATCCCATTTTAGTGAACAGATATGTAATAGCTTATTACCTTAAACAATGATCATTGCTTGCAGCAATACCTCTTTAATAACAAAGAACGAAGAAGAACACATACCCTGACCATACAATCAGTCCATGTGTGATGAAAGAGAAGAGAACTAGAATGAAAGATATAAAAATGGATGAAATCCTGACAAATTTAACAAGAATGATGAAAGTGAAGAGGAAGAGTGAAATGTTCAAAAATTGGCTCGCTTTAGTTGATGGAAGTTAAAGGTCACATGGAATCTTTGCAATGAACATTGAACAGACGAGATTTTATCAGAATCCTGAACAAATTACAAATTCCTACAACCGATTGAATATCAGGCTTGGCCAACGTGAGACTGGCCAACATGTCGGACTTGGCCAACGTGAGACTGGCCAACACGTCAGGCTATGCCAACGTGAGACCGGCCAACACGTCGGGCTTGGCCAATATGAGACCGGCAAACATGTCGGGCTTGGCCAACGTGACACCAGCCAACATGTCGGGCTTGGCCAACGTGAGACACTTGCATGAAAATATTTGTTGCATTGACTGACAATTTACGTCGTTTTTTAACCTCTATAAGCACGTGTCTCGGTGAAAAAACATGTATGAGGTGCCAAGATGAATATTGCAGTACCTTTTCAGAGTGTAATTGAGTGAAGTTTAGTTTCATTACGACGACTTACTACATTTTAGTAACCGTAACCAGGTCGTTTACAAGTCATTCGGCACATGGCACCCCACAATCATGCTGTGCAAGTGGTGCTTGGAGGGGGTCGCGCTGCAACGCTGCAAGATTCATCGGGCAACCCTGGAAACTGTCGTGCAGAGGACCACACCGGAGGCCACCCTACGAAATTTGGACGGGGCCAACGGCTCAAAAATTGTATGCTGTCCCGGCCGAAGACCTATGCGCAGGAGTCTTACCATGCCCAATGAGTAATTCTGACTTCGAGGCGTTCAGCCATAATCCCTCAGAGGCTAGCTTCACGCCGGTGGCTGCTCAGCCAGATGCACGCACCAAGTGTATGAACCTGCGGTTCCTATCAAACTGAGCAGGAATGCTGTCCCAGCGACAAAAGCATCATTCAGGTAAAACGAACCTGTCTTGCGACGGTCTAATCCCAGCTCACATTCCCTGTTGGTGGGTGAACAATCCAACACTTAATGAATTCTGCTTCACAATGATAGGAAGAGCCGACATCAAAGGATCAAAAAACGACGTCGCTGTGGATTCTTAACCACCACAAGCCAGTTATACCTGTGTTAACTTTTCTGACACCTATTGCTTAAAACCCAGAAAGTCAAAAGGAGCATGCGGCCATGCTTTCACAGTCTGTGTTCAAACTGAAAATCAAGATCCAGTGAGTTTTCACCCTTCTGCTTCATGGGAGATTTTGGTTCTCCCTTTGCTTGCCTTAGGACACTTGCATTACCATTTTAAAGGTGCACCGCCCCGTCAAACTCCCCGCCCGGAACTATCCCTGGAGCGGGTCACCAGAGTCATGCGCCAGCGGGTGTCCATGGAGCACAGAGCGTGTGCAGCGTGCGGAGGCACGCTGCACTGACCGAGCTACAACGTGTGCGCTTCACACCAGAAACGTGTGATCCCTCCCCACCCCCAGCCAGGTCTATCGGGGAGCCAGCATTACCCATCTCACCAGGTTAATGAAGGAACGGTAAGTATTGTGGTATTTCACCGGAAGCTCCACATCGGTGATGCCGCTCTCCCCTTGCTGAATTGGACTTCGTGGGCACATTTATTTGCTGTAACATGCCAGTTTATCCTATCATCCAGTGCCGGATTAAGCCTCGGCTGGCCCGAAGGCACATTTTGAAATTTTAGAGAATGGCCTGAAAAATTTAAATTATATCTCGGGCTCATGGAAATGGACCCCAGACAAAAGATGAACTGATTCAAGAACAAAATATTTAATGCAAAAAAGACATATTTAATGTGAAAAGAATTTTTGGCCCGAATTTTTGGCTGGCCCTAAGGCACATGCCTTGTCTGGCTGATGGTTAATCCAGCACTGCTATCATCCGTGTTATTTGTTGAAGTTGACATTTCTGTTAACGTGTGGATGAATTAATCTTTACTTATTACACTGGAATTGTGATTGGAAGTATAAAACAAGAGAAGAGTAAATTTGTTTATTTTTTATCGTAGTTCTGTCTCAGTTTTTTTCATTTGCATTTTGTGCATGCCAATGGTGTGAGTTTGAATTTGCATCAACTAAACGAATTACAGTTAGTTGCAATGCATTTGTCAATGGTTCAACAACAATGTCTATTGGACCATCAGGGATAAGGTGCATCATTCCCTGGGAAGGTCAGTTAATCATTTGGGACTGAGATGCATGCTCCAGATGATACGCGAAAATGAGGAAGTTTTATTATGTTGTTTTTGTATACACTGTCGAGGCTCGTATGAGAGATAACACACAGAAACGCACAACAAATGGAGCAAGAGACAAGAGGGGTGGAAGAGGGAAGGAAAAAATAATGGGGAACAGAGATATGAAGAGATCTGTGGAAGGGAGAGGGATGGGGTGGGGTACACAGGGTAAACAAGATGGACATGAGAGGGACTTTCAGGAAGGAAAGCAGGGAATTTGAAGGTGGCTTTGAGGTGGACTAGTGGGGGTTAAAAATCTTGGTTTTTGATGGGGGAAGATAAGCGATGGTGGTGAACAACTGTTTAGAAGGCCTGGAGGGAAGAATGGGATTGCAGAGAGTGTGGGAGTTTGTTCTAAAGGTGGGGAAAAAGAGGAATGAAAGAGTGAAGGTGAGCAGTAATTCTTGATTTTGGTAGTTTTACCAGAAGGGGGTTGCTGGTGGACCTTGAGCACCCTGGAGGAATATGGGAAGGACATATCTCAGACAGAGCGGGGAGGTGGGGGGTGAGGTCGGACAGGAGATGATAGAAGACAGAAAGACCACTGACATGCCTGTGGTGAGAGAGTAAGAGACCCAAAGGCTCAGCTTCATCGCGGGAGATACAAATGACCCTAAATGCCTTGGTTTCCACAGCGTGAAACCGAGAATGGTGAGAGGTGGGAGCAGAAGCCCAGGGGGAGAGCAGTACTCTATAAGGCTGCAGATGAAAGCTTTGTATGTGGTCAGGACCTTAGGTGTGCTAAGGAAGGACTTTGCACTATGGAGGATTCCCAGTCGGCTACTGGCTTTGGAGGCCAACTGGGAAATGTGGCTTTCCCAGGAAACATCCTGGCAGATGGTGAGACCCATAAGCTTGAATGAAAGGACTTCTTCAACAGGATTGTTGAGAAAGTAGATGGGGAAGGGGCGGGGGGCTCCAGAGGGTCCTTTCGGAGAGACATAGTGAGAGTGTGAGATTTGTCAGGGTTGAAAGACACGTTCCACATGTTGGACCAGCTTGTGATTTTGTCCAGATCTGCAGAGAATGAAAAGACTGCTGCTTACCGATTTGAGGGAAGACAGATGGTACGCAGATGGTGGAGTCATCAGCAAAGAGATAAATAGGATTTACCAGAGAGTCGAAGAGATCATTGATGAAAACCAGAAAAACAACAAGGCCCAGAACACTGCCTTGGGGAACTCAAGCCTGGACAGGAAGAGGGAAGGAGAGAACGCCATTAAGGGCCACATGTTGGCTGCGACAGGAGAGTAAGTCTGTGAGCCATGAGTGGAGATGTCCTTGGATACCATCCGAAGTGAATTTGGTGAGCAGGGTAGGGTGTCAGACCGTATCGAAGGCATGCGATATGTCTTGGGAGATGGCTTTGGTTTCATGTCTGGCATTGAGCATCTCCATCCGTTGGGAGAGCAGAAGCAGCATATCAAGGGTAGAGTGACCTGTTCTGAATCCAAATTGATGATCGGAAATCAAGCCATTGCAGAAGAGGAAGGATTTCATGTCTGCAGCGATGATGATTTCCATAACCTTGTTCATGATTGGGAGAAGGCTGATTGTTCTGTAGTTGTAGGGATCTATTTTTGTACCTTTTTTATGTAGAGCGGTAATGTTTGCTGATTTACAAGCAGAAGGCAGTGAGAGGGTGGATAGAACAGACAGACAGAGAGAGAGAGAGAGAGAGAGAGAGAGAGAGAGAGAGAGAGAGAGAGAGAGAGAGAGAGAGACAAACAGCAACAGCAACAGGGCAGGTTTTTAGGACATGTGGGCTGATGCCGTCTGGACTGGTTGCAGAATCCGAGTCGAGGTTTGACAGTAAGCTCTCCACCTTGTCAGGAGAAAACGACACAGATTACAGAAACAGCTGGGTGTGACCGGGTAAGGTGGCTGCAGAGTCATGGATTTGGGAAAAAAGATTTAGAAGCAAACATGGAGTTTAGGCATTCAGCCTTTCCACTTGCAATGTCAGCTGTGTTGCCATTTGAGATATGGGAGGGGATGGAGGGAGGACATACACCAGAAAAGATGTAATTAGACACTACTAGGATTTGGAGGAGGGAGACAGGTTTGAGAGTTCAGACTTGTTTTTAGAAAGATGTTCTTTTCTGGCTCTCCTGAGGATAGACACACACTTGTTACGAGCTTTGTGGAAGGAACTGAGATTGCCTTCAGTTGGATTAGCCTTCCTTGGGGTTTAGGCAAGTTGCTTCAGGACAACTGCTTTGCCACAAGCTTCAGCGTACCATGGGCAGGAGGAAGCGTTGGACAACTGAAGATGAGATGGGATAAATCTGTGCATGAGAGAGAACTTTTACTTGAAAGAATTCCCTGGACAAGTTGATGTCGGAGGAAGTACAGATGGGAGACAAGTCGAGAAGTTTGATGGCTGCTTGAAGCCCCTGCCAATCAGCCTGCATGAAATGCCAGACTCGATGGTGCTGAGGTGGTTCTCTAATAACAGTCAGAGAGATGTCAACTTTGACAAGCATGTGGTCAGATGAACCGATAAGCGTGGAGATATAACAGCAGATATTTTCAGGGAAATTAATCAAAATCAGATCCAGAAGAGATGGAGTACCATTGGTTGAGATCCGGGTCGGGAAGTTCACAGATTGAGTCAATCCCAATGAGTCGCAGAATTCTTTTATTGAAGTGCCATGACCGGTAAGAGAGGTAACCACACATAGCCAACTGGCATGAATACAGTTGAAGTCACCACTTATGAGGAATAGAGAGTTGGGATGAGAGGATAGAAGTTGGTCCATGGTTTTGGAGAGCAAGATGTAAATGGAGTCATCACTTTTTGGTGGACAGTTCAACACACATATAAACATTAGCTTGGAGTGGAGGGGAAGCTGTAGCCAGAGGTATTCCTGGCGTTGTGGGGGAGAGAGGAGAGTGCATGGTGAGATGAGGAATGGAGTCTTTGATGAAGAGAGCAACTCCACCACCAGAACAAGGCTCACGTCTGTCATACCAGAGGAGGGAGTAACCAGGGAGAGATACGAGGGGGAAAGTTCTTTGTGATCCCGCTCAAAATAAATAATAATAATTTTGGGGGGCAGAGAAATCTCTTTTTTTCTTTTCACATCATTCTATGACAGTAATTTGAGCTGTATTGGTTGAATAACTGAATCCTGTAAATAAAACCTCATTTGGGAGGGGGGTGGGGTGTAGGCATTACATTCGGTTTAATAAATGTACTACAGTTGGCACGTCAAAATCCCAAAGATGTTTATTTAATTCACATGTTCGTGAAAAGCATGCAATTATGCATCCCAATTCATTTATTTATATTCTCCATGAACTGTATCTCATTTACACCAACTGAACAATGTGGCTGTGTAATTCCATTATGACCCCCCTTTCAAACAAATCCCACGTTGTTATTTAGCCTTAACAAGAACAATGTAGCACTTTGGCAGAAAATTGCACCCAAGGAAGCCATAAGTGACTGCATTTATAGCAAATATTTTTGTCGCAACTTTCCACTTTCCTTCCGTGCTGCTGTTTGCTGGCACAAATGCCAGGCACACCAATAAGGAACTGATCATGCTGAAAGTGATATACTTTTGCTCACTGTCAGTTAAACCTGTCTTAGCGGCTCTCAGGGCCCGGGCAAGGCAGATCATTATCAAGATCCCCAAGTATCCCAGGGCACAAACAGCCCAAACTGGTGAATTCCAGCTGCACTCAATGATGATGGTGCCTCGGTGTATCTCTGTATTGTAAGTCACATGGAGTTCCCCAAGCAGTATCCATGCTATACACAACCCAAGCATTGGCACCACCATGACCCATGCTGAACCATGTATGAGAAATCGTTCCCAAGTTGATTGTTTGCTCCCTCTACCTGTAAAAGAAATAATAATAAAAAATCACTTGAATATGATAAAATGCATCTAATGGAATAAAGCAGGAATTATTATGCATCTGTAATCTTCACATTTTCTCTCTCCCTTGATGTAGAAGAATGGTAACCTATACATATACTGTATATATTTTGATGGTTTTTGAGGCGTCGCTTCTGGGTAACTCCTAGAGAACAGCATGTCTTAAAGATACCATGGACAACGTTTGTAACTCTCAACTCTGGTGGGATCTTCGTACCCAAGGTCGGTTTACCATACTGATCAGTGAAGCGAGGCAAAAGGGGAACCCTGCTGGCGGCTGCACAACAGACCTTAGTCAGTCGGCTGAGCAGAACCAATGACACATAACCAGACCTGAGATTGAACTTGGATAATGAATCCAAGCTGGCCAAACACCTCAGCAGTTTTATGCCACCAGCAGAACAGACAGAATAAGTCAGGACATGGTTTCTTAACCCTAATCCTCCCAACATTGGTCTTTCTTGGACCCATTCCATCCATCCATTGGGACCATACTCTGTGCAGAGCGTTGGTGCTGCCTAAACAGTCTCCTTGACTGTTGGGCACAATCCTGGACAGGTCACCACTCAAACACAGGATACCAGTAAGCTGGCACTCATTTTGCCAACTTCAGAAGGATGACAGGCAGAATCAAACCGACCTGGTATTAATTCAACAGCCAAGTGGGATTTGAACTCAGGATCCGAGGATCCCAAGCCCACCACCCTAACCATAAAGCCAACATCAGGCATATGTTTTGATCTATTATTTCTATATTAGTTTAACAACGTATTTCATGTTTTATTAGTTTGTTCACCAATATATGCTGGTAAAACGATATAATATGATGTTTTAAGATCCCACCTTGCTCGACAGAGATGCAAGCCAATCCTTTCTGGGGTCCAAAAAGACCCCAATTGTTTTCGTTCAATTTTTCTGCATATATGGTTAGTTCATATGATATTTGTATCAAGCAAGTCCTCCATTTTTTATGCTTACGTTTGTTTACTTTATCACTAAAACATCATCCAATCAAAATGATTGTTTTCTCATTGATGAGAAACAGCATCAGAATGAATGAAATTTAGAGCTTCTGAGTTGGGGTCATAAAAGTCCCCAGTTGTAAGGTTAATTTTCGATCTATTTTTATTTTTATTATGCTTGTTGACTTCATCAACAAAACACAATGTTTAGTTATTAATGTGAAACTTTGGCAGATTGAGTGGTTTTTGATTTGCGGTCCGAAAAAACCCCAGTTGTTAAGATTAGGTATAAAATATGTTGGAAGGACTCGGGTTAAAGAAATGGCCTTTCATAGCAGAAACAAAAGTGCAAGCACCGTGAATCCCCATTTGCGAATTCGACATTTGTGAATCCCGTGTATTCGCGGTTGATAAAATGTGACCTGCTTCGACATTTGTGGCCCTGTGCTTCGCATATTCAGTTTTTCCAGGCTCAAATACCATCTCCCACTCGTCGCGTGGCATAAACCATTTTTCACCAACCGCGCATAAAGCAGCTGTACGTGTGCATAAACCATCCCCAACAAACAATAGTCACACTACCCACCCCTCCTCCATGTAATCACAACATCTGCATGACTACTTATGTGCAGCATGTCCTGTGTCATTCTTTCTTCTCGTCCCACCCAAGAGGTATAAAAAAGTGATGAGTTTGAGCCTGAAATTGGAGCTTCTTGACCAACTACAAAGGGGTGAGAGTGCAGCTTCTGTGGGCAGGTATTATGGTGTGAACGAGTCGACTCTGAACTACATAAAGAAGACCACGAAGGCGAATTGCGGCGGTGTCATGGCGAGTGCAGTATGCAGCACCAAAGTTTCTGTCCAGGTTGGACATTCACATTGAGGCAATGGAGAAGGCTTTAAATTTGTGGGTAGAGGACAATGCCCAGAAAAATATGCCTTTAAGCGGACCTCTGATTCATGAAAAGGCAAAGCAAGTATGCGATCATCTGGCTGGCATGGGTGGTGCTGCAAACAGGAGTGATGCAGGTACGCATGGCCCTAGCCCCTTCCAAGCAAGTAGGGGTTGGTTGGACCACTTCAAGAAGTGGTATGCTCTCCACAACATAAAGCTCATGATCGAGTGTGCTTCAGCGGACCACAAGACAGCTGATGCTTTCCCTGCACAGCTCAAACAGCTCATTGAGACCTATGTACTGCACCAGAGCAGGTCTTTAATGCAGACGAGAATGGCCTGTTCTGGAATAAAATGCTCAAGAGAATTTTCATCTCAAAGTGAAAGAGGACAGCATTTGGAATAAAGCTAAAGACCACATATCTCTTCTCCTCTATGCCAATGCCAAGACGACTGCATGATTAAACCGATGATGCTGTATCATTTCCTGAACCAGTGTGCTCTCAAGGGCAAAAAAAGGCAGACTGCCTGTATCTTGGAAGGTCAACAAAAAGGCATGGGTAACAGCTGCCATCTTTATGGATTGGTTCCACAACTGTTTCATCCCTCAAGTGGAGAGGAACTTTGCAGAAAAAAACCTCTCCTTCAAGGTCCTCCTGCTGGTAGACAACACTTCAGGCCACCCTGAGGAGCTGAAGGTGGCCCATTCCAATGTCGAGGCCATCTTCCTGCCAGCCAACACCACCTCGCTGATCCAACCACTCGACCAAGGGGTAATTTCAACATTTAAAACTTATTACACCTTCCGCACCTTATTTTGCATCCTGGATACTCTGGAGTCTGATGCCCAACTTACCATCGGGGATTGTTGGAAAGACTTCAGTGTAGCGCACTGCATTGGCACCATCAAGGACTCTCTCGACAAAGTCAAAGCCTCCAGTATCAATGCTTGCTGGTATAATTGATGGTCACAGGCAGTCAATAACTTCAAAAGTTTTCTTGACAACACTGAGAACAGGCAGCAAATTATCGGGTTGGCAGGGGAGGTGGGAGGGAAAGGCTTTGCTGACATGCAGCCTGAGAAATTAGACGACCTTATTGCCTCACACAGCGAGGAGCTGATTGAGGAGGAGTTAGAGGCCATCAAGGTTTCCGAAGAGGAGGAGGAGGGCAGTGAAGAGGAGGAAGAGGTGCCACGGCCCAACCTGACCATCAAGTTTGTGGTTGAGGTGCTGCATCATATGGGGGCAGTCGCTCACAGGTTGCAAGATGCCGACCCAGTGAAGGAGCAGTACTTCCGGTTCAAGAGGGGGGCTGGATTATGTTTTGCTGCATTACAAAGAGTTACACAGAAATCTGTAGCACTCAGCAAAACAGCACTCGATATCCTGGATTTTTTTCACTGCGGCCCTCCAGCTCAACACCATCAGCACCCTCACCTGCATCTGCTTCAGTGCATCATTCATCAGCACCCTCACTTGCATCCTCTTCAAAGGAGTTCACTGGATTTTAACTCATCAAACAAAAAGTTATGTCGTATGGTACTGTATCTTCAATAAAAATCGGAAACAGCACCTGCTGTTGTTTTTGGCTTATTTGTAAGCATTTTTAATGATAATGTAATAATGTGCAATCATTTTCATAAAATTCAATTTCCCATTATGAATCATGATCCGCCGGGAACCTATCCCCCCTTTTCCCATTGAAACAATGCCCTGACGTTCGACATTCGCAGAATTTTCCAGGAAATGTCAGGGTCTTACTGTATTTATAATGACAGGCCAAATAAGTATTTACAAGCAGAGAAAACAATGGAATGACACATGTACAACAATAACAGCACATGTAGGTTCTCCCTTATCCCCCATGCGATAGACCTGCCTTCGGAACTTTTTCAATGACAACACTCGACAGTACATATGCCAGCTGGGTGAAGGAAGAGATGGGTCATTGACAAAAAAAATGATGGGATGGACGATTGGTGACGAAGAAGAACTGCGATAGATATAAATATATGGGGTGAGACGGACCCCATGCACACCTTGTACTTGTTGAAACTGGTTCCCATGTCCTGACTGAAACTGGGACCTTCTGCCCATGTCCCGTTCCCCTCCTTCTCCTTGCACAGCCGCAGCACTGGAGTTTTCCCATGAGGCAGTGACATCACTCACACAGACACGTATTGAATGCATCTTCTGGCAGGGTGCCTGAGCACCGTAGATTAAGCAGAGGGTCCAGCAACAGAGCTATTGGATGTGGGAATGTGAAAGCATGCAAAGCAAAAGGAGTGACAGAGAGAAGGATTCAAAGAGAGAAGGATGAGAGGAGACTCGTGTTCATGCAAATAATAATAATCAATCAAGCACCGAACAAAATCTCTAATCCTCTCAAGCTGCAAATCTTCAAATCTCTCTCTGCCATTTTCCTGCCTGCCAAACACCTTTCCTTGACGCTCTTCTTTCTCAGAGACAGCCTTTTAAAATAGCTTTGACTCCTCCCATGCACTCATCCATGGGGGAAGCTGCCTTCAAGATGGTTCTTGGCACAAACATTCTTCGGCAAGTGCTCACGAAATGTGCTTGAAATTCCCTCAGGGCACTCATGAAGAGAATTGTTTCGCAAGTGTCTGGTTTTGGTGCAAACTCTTGTTACAGGCGCTCATGAAGTGATCTGAAATGGTTTTGAGGGGCTGTGTGGACAATGCGTTCATGGGTGAGGAAAATATGCGGCAGATGGCTGGTGGAAAGGAATGTGGAATGACAAAAAATGATATTTGGGATTTCTAACTACACAAACGCAATGCAGATAATATCAACACGGACTTTAGACATTTAAACTAAACAGTATAACTGTGAAATAACTGCTTTACCAATAGAGGATCTCTTTGGGACTCATTGAAACCACAACACCACCTTTGATCGGGAGAATTTGATCAATGCAAACAACCTCAACGGTATAGTTCGCTGTAGCTATCTTTTTGTTTTTACAGCGCGTGCGCTGTATACAATTGCACCGAGTTTGAAATGTCCCCAGTGTCCCCCCCCCCACGTGCCTCAAGTGCACCAATGACGGCCGTCCGGTAGATGCAGTGCGTAATCAAGACGGAAATGGCTACAATTGACGGAAATACCCGAGGATTTCAATGTAAATTTGTGAAACTAATGTGTTATATATGTGAAAGCAATTTAATTTATTGCTTGACGGAAAAAAAACAAGAAATGCTCCCCTCTCATGAATGAATGAACGAAAGACATCATTTCCGCCCACCATGGCATTTCGTGCCGAACGCTGAAAGCTGAAAGCGAAGTTATTCTTATTTTACATCATTCTTTTGTGGCCCCCTGCCACGCTGTATCGAACGATTTCATTCCTTGTTATATATAAAGGTGCTTATCACAATCATAACAAGATTTTTACATTTCAAATATTAAGTACGCTTTTAAATTGTTTTTCAACTGAAAAAGCATAAATTGCATATTTTACCATTAGTGTACTCATTTGCTTCACCACACGCGCTGTATTGAAGGATTTCACTTGTTTTTCTTGAAATGTTTTATTTTAAAATCTCAAACATTTATTATAGACAAAGAATGATTTATTTTAAGCAGAAAATAAGCATCGCCATTTTGATCAAATACTTCCATGTTCATTAACAAATAATATTGTGTTTGGAAGATGACGCACAATAATTTCTTCGACTTTCTTTTCTCCGTTTTTTATTTTCACATTGACGCGCAATATCAAGTTACGTTCAAATCGGGCAACGAAAAAAATTTATTAAAAAGTCAATTACTGATTCAGTGAAGTACTCTTCGGGATTATTTGATCAATGCAAACAACCTCAGCAGTATAGTTCACTGGAGCTATCTGTTATTTCTTCTTGAAATTATTGTTTTTTTATCAACCGCTGTCACACCGAGAACCCAACAGGTTCACGGGTCATCTAGTTGCTTTTATAAGATGGGCATAAAAATATCAAGATGACAAAATATCGTAAGATAACAGAATGATGACAGCCTGTGATGTAAGAACTCATCTGAATTGTCATATATTTAACTATTTTTGCAATTATCAATCGCAATTCTTTTGGAATTAAAAATAAGAGTCAAAATACGATAAATTTCACATATATAATACATCTGGCAAGTGGAACCACTGCTCAATGCTCTAGGTTTCGCCGACCCTCGTGCATTTTTGAAATAACGTGTTTCCTTCCTTATATGCATGTTACGCAATCATGCATGTGCAGAAACACAAATGGCTGATGCTTGGGCAATTGTCGCACTTTATAGTCGTGGCAAAGAAACCGTACAGGGCCCTGGGACCTCTGAAGATCTGATCAGAAGGATTCTCAACGACTTGCTGATTGGCTGTTCGTGTTGCCAGATGATGTCTACGGAAGGTCGTATTGTTTCTGTGGAAACTGTCCATGACTCCGGGACTTTGTGAGCAGGTACATTCTCACTTGCCTTCGGGGGAAGCTGTGTGCGATGTCTCGGGACTTCTTAGCGGCGGTTCATTGAAGGGGTTTCAGATGTTTGTTTGTCGGCTGTTCGTATCACCGAAGAGCTATTATTAGTTAACCATTTTTAAATTGCCCTTAGTTTGATTCTTTAGTTTGATCAAAAGTGTTTAAAGTGACGAAAGGGGGAATCATCCCATGCAAAGGCTGGCCTTTCATTGGGGGGAAGGGGTTTCCCGAAAATGCTTGTGCAGTGCATAGCACAAAAGTCTTTTCAAAATGACGTTCATGATGACATTTCAAAAGGGTCGTATTGGGTTGTGCTACGACTGGGTGGAAGGGGGGATGGTGGTGCGGGGAGCATGTGATGTGGGATCAGTGTGACCACTCCCGATTTTCATAAATGCCAAGGTGGGCCAATGAAAAAGCCAAGAATTCACAAGGTTTCGGAAAAGCGATGATAATAGAAAACCTATACACCAAGAAAACCTATAGAAAACCAAGACGCCAAGGTGAACAACGAATAGCCAATATCTTGTGAAAAAAGCCAAGGAGTTGTCACACTGGGTTGGATGGTAGAGTGTACATTCGGGTAAATTTGTAGCTGCCCCCCCCCTTAAAAAAAAACTTGGCTTGTACGCCCATACTTACTGCACAAGACAGCTCCCCCGATTAATTACCCATGTTTACAGGAAAATCAACTGCATTTGTGTTCCTATGCAAAGCAAATAAGAATACCATGTGTTGCCTAGCTAAGGCTACACAGTCTCGCACTTAAGCAAGCATCCTCAGAAGTTGTCTGCAAAGCCATTCAGCTCATTGGTTACAGCTCTCTGGATCTCTTTTATTGATGCAAAATGAATTCCTTTCATTGGAGTTGTGGACATTGATCAGATTGGCCCAACATTCTCACCCTTGCGACATTTTTCTTCTTTTGGCAATTGATGGGCGTACCAACCACGTATCATCATCCACGTCCATTCTCCGTTCCGCAAACCTCTTCGCCCACTCAAACACATGTAATCTTAATATTGTGTCTTCCCTGTTTGCCAGCTTCAAGTTGTCAAAAATGTCCATGCCACTTTTATTTCTTTTTCCAAAACTTGATGATTCTCTGTCCCATAAATCTGTCGTTCTTCTTCAGAACATGATTGCAACACATAATTTTAACAAAACTCCACTATGGCTACAAAACACAACTGATAGAGTCAACTGCGAAAGCAGAGGATGATTACGATGTGCGTCCAATTCTGAAACCCAAGCCAGTGCTGCCACCTGTCAAAAAAAATCAGTCCTGGAGCTTTATTGTCAGAGTGTGCGTGTGTGTGTGTGTACGTACGTACGTATGTACATGTATGCAATGGAGAAGGCTTCAAATATATTGTCGCAGATCTGTGGTTCGAGGCTTGCCACGAGGGGAAGCACTTAGGTCCCTCTCGAATTCCCGGTCCTGAGGCCGCTGGACACAGATAACTCTGCGCACTGACAGGTTGCTAGGCAAACACGAACGCCAATTGACATGGCCAATCCGGGCAGGGTTACACACACATACCTCACCTGTGGACATCCAGCTAATTGGGGTCATGTTCCTTCAGCGCACACTCGGATTACTGCCGAGCGTTACAGTGAGTGCGCTGGCTGACAAAGCAAATTGTTGGGGTACAACTTCTTGTCGAACCTTGCTTGTGTACTGCATCAAACCAATAATAGAAAAGACAACTGGGACAGATTGAAAATAACAACAAACAATCATTTATTACAAACACACAAGCAAGCAATCATTTAAAAGCAAGTATTTCTAATCAAGAAAGTAAAACGGCACAGAAGAGCAGATTTAACCACAACACGTATTCTTCTTCAATCTTACTGAAACAAAAAACTTGGCCATCATTCATTCAGGGGTGAAGAATAAAACAAGAAGGACTTGAAAATAAAATAAAAGTAATGAATGGAGAAAAGGAAAGCAGTCTTTCATTCTGTCCCTCACGTCGCACAAATATACAAGAGAATGTGAAGGAAAATGGCTGGGGACGATGGGTTTGGTGATGTGATGCGATGGGGACATGCAGCCGCATCCCTGAGGTGCCCAGACCCAGTATAGTAGGTGTGTCCTCTCCTGAGTCCCAGACATGCGAGCCAGATATGCAACTTGCGCTACTCTGCCTCAGATTTTTCTTCCTCATGCCCCCATCGATGAGGTGCTGCCACTCACTCTCCTCGTCCTTCGTGCCTGACAGGAGTGAGAGGGCAGGATGACACTCATGAAAGGAGTGTTCTTTTCCCATAGACATTCGACACCAATTGCTCGTGAAACCTTCCTTTCTTTACCCTCTCACGGTTTTGTTCCTTCCCTCATGAGCCTTCTCAGTCTTTGAGTCTTCTGCTCATGCAAGCTTGTCCCGTTCGTTCCTCCTTTCTGCTGCTCAGGAGCACTTTCCATCCCTGCTCAAGAGACCCTCTTCCGTTCGTTTCTCCTTGACTTTCTCCTGCTTCTCCTTCACATCAGCTTTCTTTTCCTCCTCCCACAAGCCTTCACCCCCTCCCATTGGTCAGCAGCTGATGGGGGTGGGTCCACAACATCACCTGTGGATTTTCCATGCCGTTCTGAGGGAGCTTTCAACGAAGCCGTCGCCTCTCCCTTTACGTGTCCAATGCCACGACAAAAGCCCCAAAACACCACCTGTGCGTGTGAAACGCTCACTCGTACAGTTCTGCACTGCTTCACACCAGTGAAAAGCAGCGCACCTCGCAGGCCATGACAAGCAGCAAGCGTCATGAACATGCATGTGAGATGTGACATGAACATGTTTGTGGGAGCACCCGATGGGTTCACAGCCACAGATGGGTCAACGTGCTCAATCAAGCAATGCGCGAATGGAAGGAACATGGAGAGAGATTACGCATGACCCAGGGATGACTGAACAACCATGGGATTGAAGGAAAGTCCGATGGGGTGAACGAGGGATTATGGAAAGTAACAGAGGGATGAACAGATGATGGTGTGAAGGAGGAAAGATTGAAAGAAACAAAGGGGGAGGGGGAGACATTACTTGGGACAAATATAGGCCAACACATGCTCACACCGAGCAGCCCTTTGACAAGGGACCAACGACTATCTATACAAAGACTAATGAAATAACTGATCCTCGGGTCACCTATGTGTCCATGTATGCCCTCCTCCCGGGGTAAGTTTTCCAAAACCAGAACAAATATATATATCTTCTTCTTCCTCTTTCGGCTTGCTCCCGCTAGGGGTCGCCACAGCGGACCAACTGTCTCCATTTTGCTCTATCCTCCACATCTTCCATTGACACTCCAACCACCCGCATGTCCGCCCTCACCGCATCCATGAACCTCTTCTTTGGCCTTCCTCTTCTCCTCCTGCCTGGCGGCTCCATCTTCAACATCCTTCTCCCGATATACTCCGTTTCCCTCCTGTGCACATGTCCAAACCATCGCAATCTCGCCTCTCTCACTTTTTCTCCAAACCGTCCTACCTGCGCTGTCCCTCTAATACACTCATTTCTTATCCTATCCATCCTCGTCACTCCCAACGAGAATCGCAGCATCTTTAACTCTGCCACCTCCAGCTCTACTTCCTGTCTTTTTGTTAGCGCCACCGCCTCCAAACCATACAACATAGCTGGTCTCACTACCGTCTTGTATACTTTCCCCTTCACTCTTGCAGCTACCCTTCTGTCACAAATCACTCCTGCAACTCTTCTCCACCCACTCCATCCTGCCTGCACTCTCTTTTTCACTTCTCTCCCACACTCTCCGTTACTTTGGACAGTTGATCCCAAGTATTTAAACCAATCCACCTTCCCCACCTCAACTCCTTGCAACCGCACCATACCACCACCCTCCCTCTCATTTACGCACATGTACTCCGTCTTACTCCTACTGACTAACATTCCCCTTCTCTCCAGTGCGTATCTCCACCTCTCAAGGCTCGATTCAGCCTGCTCCCTACTCTCCCTACAGATCATGATGTCATCCGCGAACATCATGGTCCATGGAGACTCCAGTCTGATCTCGTCCGTCAACCTGTCCATCACCATTGCAAACAGGAAAGGGCTCAGAGTCGATCCTTGGTGCAATCCCACTTTAACCTTAAACCGGTCCGTCATTCCTACCGCACACCTCACCTCTGTCACACTGTCCTCATACATATCCTGCACGATCCTCACATACTTCTCCACCACTCCCGACTTCCTCATACAATGCCACAACTCCTCTCTTGGCACCCTATCATAAGCTTTCTCTAAATCCACAAACACACAATGTAACTCTTTCTGGCCTTCCCTATACTTCTCCATCAACATTCTCAAAGCAAACATCGCATCAGTGGTGCTCTTTCCTGGCATAAACCCATATTGCTGCTCACAGATCGTCACCTCTCCTCTCAACCGAGCTTCCACTACTCTTTCCCACAACTTCATGGTGTGGCTTAACAACTTTATCCCTCTGTAATTTCCACAGCTCTGCACATCACCCTTATTCTTGAAAATCGGAATCAGTACACTTAATCTCCACTCCTCCGGCATCCTCTCACTTTCCAAGACTTTATTAAACAATCTGGTTAACAACCCCACTGCCATCTCTCCTAAGCACTTCCATGCCTCCACTGGTATTCCATCTGGGCCAACCGCCTTTCCACTTTTCATCTTCTTCATAGCAGTCCTCACTTCATCCTTACTGATCCACCCCACTTCCAGATTCACTATCTCCACCTCTTCCAACCTTCTCTCTCTCTCATTTTCTTCATTCATCAGCTCCTCAAAGTACTCCATCCACCTTCTCAACACACTCTCCTCGCTCGTCAGCACATTCCCATTTGCGTCCTTTATCACCCGAACCTGCAGCACATCCTTCCCAGCTCGGTCCCTCTGTCTTGCCAATCGGTATAAATCCTTTTCCCCTTCTTTTGTATCCAACTTCTCATACAGCTCATCATATGCCTTTTCCTTGGCCTTTGCCACCTCTCTTTTTGCTTTTCGACGCCACTCCTCGTACTCCTGCCGACTTTCTTCATCTCTCTGACTATCCCACTTCTTTTTAGCCAACCCCTTCTTCCTTATACTTTCCTGTACTTCCTCATTCCACCACCAAGTCTCCTTATCTTCCTTCCTCTGTCCAGATGTCACACCAAGTACCTTCCTAGCTATCTCCCTCACAACTTCTGCTGTCGTTGCCCAATCATCCCACCCATCTTTACCACCATCCAACGCCTGTCTCACCTCCTCCCTAAATTTCACGCAACAGTCTTCCTCCTTCAGCTTCCACCATCTGGTCCTTGGTTCAGCCCTCACTCTCTTCCTCAACCTCACCTCTAAAGTCATCCTACAGACCACCAATCGATGCTGTCGAGCTACACTCTCCCCTGCCACAACCTTACAGTCACTAATCTCTTTCAGGTTGCATCTCCTACTTAAGATGTAATCCACCTGTGTGCACTTTCCTCCACTCTTGTATGTCACCCTGTGTTCCTCCTTCTTCTTGAAATACGTGTTTACCACTGCCATTTCCATTCTTTTTGCAAACTCTACCACCATTTGCCCTTCCACATTTCTCTTGTTGAGACCGTACCTCCCCATCACCTCCTCATCCTCTTTATTCCCTTCCCCAACATGTCCATTGAAATCTGCTCCAATCACCACTCTTTCATCCTTGGATACACTCTCCACCACTTCATCTAACTCACTCCAGAAATCTTCTTTATATTCCATCTCACACCCCATATGTGGGGCATATGCACTGATGATATTCATCATCACCCCTTCAATTTCCAACTTCACACTCATCACTCGGTCAGACACCCTCCTCACCTCCAATACCCTCTTGACATGATCTTCCTTCAGGATTATCCCGACACCATTTCTCCTCCCATCCACACCATGGTAGAACAGTTTGAAACCACCTCCAATGCTCCTCGCCTTACTCCCCATCCACTTGGTCTCTTGTACACACAGTATGTCCACCTTTCTTCTCTCCATCATATCAGCCAACTCTCGCCCTTTGCCAGTCATCGTCCCAACATTCAGAGTTCCAACTCTCACCTCCACACTTCTACCCTTCCCCTCTCCCACTGCCTCCGGACTCGCCTTCCCCGTCTCCTTCTCCTCCTTCGCCCAGCAGTAGCACAATTTCCACTGGTACCCTGCTGACCACCGGTACCGGTGGCGGTCGTTGGTAACCCGGGCCTCGACCGATCCGGTATGGAAATTCGTTTTGTTGTCCGCATAATGATTTGGCATAGGTTTTTACGCCGGATGCCCTTCCTGACGCAACCCTGGTCGCCTCTTACGACACACAGGGATATGGTACACCTATTCTAACCGGGGCATACACCGGGCCCAGTACAACTGGTGCTCATTTCGCCGACCTCGGAAGGATGGCAGGCTGAGTCAACCCCCTGGTGTTTTCTACTTGGTTTATATATATTTATATATATATATATATATATATATATATATATATATATATATATATATATATATATATATATATATATATATAGATACATATATATATATATATATATATACACATTATATATATACACATTATATATATACACATTATATATATATATATATATATATATATATATATATATATATATATATATACACATATACATACATATATTAATTCAGTGTCCCAACGGGGCTTGAACTCAGGACCTCTTGGGTCCCAAGCCACTGCCCTTACCACTGCGCCAACACCAGGCAACAAATATATATATATATATATATATATATATATATATATATATATATATATATATATATATATATATATATATATATATATATATATATATATATATATATATATATATATATATATATATATATATATATATATATATATATATATATATATATATATATATATATATATATATATATATATATATAATATGTTGTTCGTTCCCCTTAGGGGGTCGCCACAGTGGATCATCCGTTATGATCCGCATAACGGATGATCCACTGTGATCCGGTCACAGATATATATATATATATATATATAGATCCGGATATATATATATATATATATATATATATATATATATATATATATATATATATATATATATAATATGTTGTTCGTTCCCCTTAGGGGGTCGCCACAGTGGATCATCCGTTATGATCCGCATACTGCTTTGGCATAAGTTTTACCTTTTACACACACTCTTGACAACACAGTGGGATGCCCTTCCTGACGCAACCCTGGTCGCCTCTTTCGACACAGGGATAAGGATTGGGTTTCACCATGATTCCAGGTTGCCCTGCACCCTCTCATAGCGCGGCCAGGCGCAGAGCTCCCATCCTCAAGCGATCCTCCAACCCAAGCGTCCGAATAGCCGGATTACAGGCGCACCCCACTACGCCCGGTGTGTGTGTGTGTGTGTGTGTGTACACACACACACACACACACACACACACACACATATACATTTATGTTTGGGTGGACGGTGTTTCGACAAGTTGAGCACAGGTAAGACGCACGATAGCGAGAGAACCACGAGGTCCGAGTGCGGGAAGAAAGCTCTTCCTCTAAAAAGCTTACATTACACATGCTGCTCTCACTTGCATTCAGTACTTTCTGCTTTTATTACTTTCTCCCCCCCTCCCCTTTTTTGAATACATTGTCGAGGCTCATATGAGAGCGAGCGTGCATACATAATTGTGCATACATAACGCACAACAAAGGGGGCAGAAGACAAGAGGGGCTGGAGAGGGAAGGGCAACACAGTGGGGAACAGAGACATTAGGATATCTCTGGAAGGGAGCGATAGGGGACAGGCAACACAGGGGAAACAAGATGGACACCACAGGGACTTTCAGGACCTTACACGACAGGGAACTTTCGGGAAGGAAGGCAGGAAATTTGAAGGAGATGTGTTTGTGGTGGATTAACATGGGCATAAAAGATTGTGGTTTTGGATGGGGGACGATAAGAGGTTGTGGTGAACAGCTGTTTTGAAGACCTGGAGAGAAGAATGGGATTAAAGAGAGTGTGTGAGTTTATTCCAAAGGCAAGAATAAAGAGGAATGAAAGAGTGAAGGTGAGCAGTGATCTGTGATTTTGGTAGTTTTACCAGAAGGAGGTTGTTGGTGGACCTTGAGCACCCTGCGGAAATATGGGGGTGGGGGGACATATCACAGACAGAGCGGCGGGGGGGGGGGCGAGACTGGAGAGGAGATGAGAGAAGACAGAAAGACCACAGATCTGCCTGTGGTGAGAGAGTGAGAGGCCCAAAGGCTCAGCCTCACTGAGGTAGATACAAATGATCCTAAATGCCTTGGTTTCCACATCGTGAAGCCGAAAAAGGTGAGAGGCAGGAGCATCAGCCCAGAGGAGAGAGCAGTATTCCATGAGTGCAGACGGAAGCTTTGTATGTGTTCAGGAGCTCAGGTGGGCCGAGGAATGAGTCTGAACAACGGAGGATTCCTCGTCGACGACTGATTTGGAGGCCATGAAGCCAGGTTGGAAAAATGTGGCTTTCCCTGGAAACATCATGGCAGATAGTGAGACCCAGAAGCTTGAGTGAAAGGACTTCCTCAAGAAAATTGTGGAGAAAGTACAAGGGGGGGGGGGTTCCAAACGGTCCTTACGGAGAGACATAGTGAGAGTGAAAGACAAGTTCCAAGTGTTGGCCCAGTTTGTGATTTTACCCAGATCTGCAGAGAGCGAAGAAGCTGCTGCTTGCCAGTCTGAGGGATGACAGATGGTACGGCAGTGAATTGAATCATCAGCAAAGAGATAAAGTGGATTTTCCAGAGATATTTTTTCTTGTTGTCTTTTCATTTTCTGCATCTCGCGTCCGTTGAAGCATGCCGGGGTGAGTCAGACAGAGGCCAACAAAATACCTCGCCCTACCTCTTCATCCTCTTTGCTTCCGATCTATATTTTCTTCGGAATGATTCTGCTGGCACCATGTCCTGTGTTTCGGAAAATAAGACCTTTAAGGGGGAAATAAGTGCTACGGGTTAAGATCTGCCCTTCTGTGTCTTTCTTGATTGACTATTTTGCCTTCTAAATACGTGTCTTCTTATTTGGAAAAAAAATTTCCATCCTGCCCATTTTTGTCTCGTTCCATCCATTGGCTCGACTTAATGTGTGAAAATGGATAGGCGGGATGTTATACCCCACCAATCGCTTATGCCGCTAGCCTGCCCGGCACTCGTGGTTTGGCTCGGCTGCACATAATAAATAGATGCTTGAATGCGTGCTGAGGGTGTGAACCCGAATTGTCACCGCCAAACCACCAGGAAGGCAATGCCTTTGTTCGGAATGAGGACCGTACCTGGTTTATTTAATTATATCCTTTATCAGGCGCATCCTCGGCGACCTCGCTCTCGATGGGATCTTAAGGCGTCCTCGGTTACCTCGCCGGGGACTTAATTCGCCATTTTGTTCGGCTTGCTCAACAATTCTTTGAGTTGGAACAGGCCAGAATCGTTTAGTAACGATAAAGCCCTGAAAATGTTTGATTTTTTCACTTTCCTCAGTGATATTATCGATTGCATGATCTTCATACCTACAAATCGTTGTTTACATTGCTTTTGTAAGTACTATAGTTTTCAAAATCAGAGCTTGGAGCGATTTCATGCATTATATGATGTGATTTTTTCCATGACCTACTCTCACGGACGAATTCAAGTATATAATAGAAATATAATTTGAGTTTCGAGGATCGCATCACTTGGATTAAATAACTCGAAATCTGGAGTGAAATCTGAAAATGTTAAGAAATTGGCGATGTGTAGGCTTTTGCCATTACCAATCAGCTGGTTACTGCTTGCCATGACAAATTCCTTATCAACCATTCAATTGGGTGCTTGCTTGAGTACTTAAGCCACTTGTCGAGCGCCCAACAGTCGATAATGGTACAGTTCCTGTCTCAATCAGGGTGTACAGTCGGCAGTTGCTACAAGGTAGAGGTAGGTACATGTAGGTATATTTGGATCGGTAAGGGGGCTTCTCCGTGTGTGTGTGTGTGTGTGTGTGTGTGTGTGTGTGTGTGTGTGTGTGTGTGTGTGTGTGTGTGTGTGTGTGTGTGTGTGTGTGTGTGTGTGTGTGTGTGCGCGCATACGTGCATGCTTGGTTATGGGCGCCATAGTGGCAAAGCTTCATCCCATATCTTGTGATGATGGGTGGTGTAGGTTTTAACTTTAAACCTCAGCAGCGTATGAGCAATCACGCTTTCCTTTGTCCTCGTGACTGTTTCCAAAGCAATTGCTTGTTTTTTTATGAACTGCATGTGTTTTACAAAGGTTATATGGTTTCTCTTTGTGAGTTTCAAAGCAGAATACATTTGATAAAACCCAATTTCTGAGCCATTTGCCATATTACAGTATTTTCGAAATTACAAAGCCAATTTTTTTTCCACCCATTACACGATTGGCAGCACAACTCTTTGAAATGTCTATAATGCAACGTTATTTTAAAAATGTATTCATTGAAATTCTCCCAAAACAAGGGTGAAAGCTACTCAAGGTTTTTGGGTGTCAGTAATCATACTGAATCCAATCAGCTGATTACCAAAAAATTGCCGATATTGGCCAAGCACCACTATATATATATATATATATATATATATATATATATATATATATATATATATATATATATATATATATATATATATATATATATATATATATATATATATATATATATATATATATATGTTGTGTGTGTGGGTGTGTGTGTGTGTGCTTTTCAGAAAGCATAACATATTCTCTGCTAACTACCCTACCCCCACCCTTCTCTGTCTTTGTACCATCCTCGCTCTCACCCCTCCTAAGACATTGCAACACACTCCTCCCATATATATATATATATATATATATATATATATATATATATATATATATATATATATATATATATATATATATATATATATCTCTCTCTCTCTCTCTCTCTCTCTCTCTCTCTCTCTCTCTCTCTCTCTCTCTCTCTCTCTCTCTCTCTCTCTCTCTCTCTCTCTGTCTCTCTGTCTCTCTGTCTCTCTGTCTCTCTGTCTCTCTGTCTCTCTGTCTCTCTGTCTCTCTGTCTCTCTGTCTCTCTGTCTCTCTGTCTCTCTGTCTCTCTTCTCCTTACGTGTCCGGATGGGAGTTTGTCTTCGGGTGGTGTTTATGGCTGGATGAGAGTTTGTCTCCCAACATGTCCGAGCAGTGTTTGTCTCCGGACAGCTTGGCTCCGGACACGTCCGGGCAATGTTTATGTCTGGACGGGAGTTTGTCTCCAGATGTGTCCTGGTGGTATTTATCTCCAGACTGTGTTTATCTCCAGACATGTCTGGGTGGTGTTTCTCTCTGGGCGGTATTTAAAGTACGACTGGTAGAAAATGGATTTCAGACATGACTTTGTTTCCATCTTACTGTTATTCCATGCCAAATCATTTTGATTCGACAGTATGAATCGTAATTAATGGTCCATTGCATTTTTGCCTTCCCTTCCCCCACCTACCTCACTCTCCTCCCTCCTTGCTCCCCCTTCCTCCTTGCTCCCCCTCCCTCCTCCATCTTACCTCCTGACTCTCCCCCTTCGCTCTCTCCCCCATCACTCTCCCTCTCCTCCCTCTTTCTCCCCCCTCTTTCTTCCCCCTCTTACTCTTCCCATCAGTGAAGCGATTGGTGGTATTTGCTCGTCTTAAATACTCATCAAAGTGACAATTGTGGGTGGAGTCAGGACAGCTGTCCAATCAATCGGTGGGAAGGATTGTTTTTCACAGACACACACACACACACACACACACACACACACACACACACACACACACACACACACACACACACACACACACACACACGTATTATTACCTCCACCCACTGAAGGTGGACGGAGGTTATGTTTTCACCCATGTCTGTCTGTCTTTGTTACTTGTGAAAATAAAAAAATTTCAAGTATAATGGTTGGTCTTCTGCGCTATTACTTGGCATTTTCATTATTTTTGGATAAGTGCTATATGTTGATCGCCTCCGTTTATTTGTCTGTTCGCTCACCTTTTATCGCTTCCAGGTCACAATTTTAAACTGATCTTCACAAAACTTCACCAAATGTTGGAGTTTGTGGTCCAAAAGAATCCTATTTATTTTTGAGGTCAAAAGGCCATCATAAGCCAAAAGTCAATAACTTTTTCGAATTTCGAAAATCCTCAATTTTCATTAGATTGACTTGAAATTTGAAGAGAATTTGCATATCCGCTCACTGAATTCAACCACCTATTAATTTTGAGGTAACCATATGCCAAAAGGTCAAAATAGGCCAAATTTCTAAATTCCTCAATTTTGATCCGATTGATTGACTTGACATTTGAAGAGCATTTAAAGATCAGGTCACTAAATTCAACCACACATTATTTTTTTTAGGTCAATGTAGGCCAAAAGGTTAATATAGGCCAAAAGGTCAATATAGGCCAAAATTTCTAAAATTGTCAATCTTCAGATTGACTTGAAATTTGAAGAGCATTTGTGGATTTGGTCATTGAATTCAACCACCAATTATTTGTTTGATGGATTTCGCAAGTATTGTGTGATGCATGACATCCGTCTTATTTGTTTGTTTGTGAACATATCTCAAAAAATTGTGGATGTTTTCAGACGAAACTTGATGGATGAGTTGGTGAGGTGATAAGAACAAGCCAATTAAATTTTAGTTCCGGTCCAAATCCAGATCCGGCTGTTCAGTAGGATACAAAACGTAAACTAATCAGCTTGGCAGAGGTACAGTATGTGCTCTACCGAGTGCCTTTACAGTTATATAAGATTTTGTTTGTACCTTCCATTTGATAAATGCACTCGAAGGGGGAGTACTGTCGCAGCATCATTTTGCCTTGGATTTTATAATTTGTTAATTTGCTTGAGCTCTGGTTTATCGTGGGATTTCCAGTACCGAGCTTTCATGGAAGGTGGATGAGTGGGTTTGATGGTTGCAGTTGAATAAAATAATTGTCTTGGAATCCAAACATCTCTCTTGGACGTCTTTTCTTCCACTATAAAAAAATAACGCCAAAACATGATAAGGGGCCATCTATTTCATATGTACAGTAAGGGGGAGAGAGGGGCGAATATCAGGCTTCAGCCTACAAAGCATGACATGCAGGTTGGGATGGAAGGAGTAATGGTATGGGAATAATAATATTGGAAGAGATCAGCAAGCAGATGGTCAGAATGGAAAGATGGGAGGGATGGATAATTATGGTGTGTATTATGTCGGTATCTGGGCCTCAAACGGGAAGGATTTGGCCAGAAATGCAGGAATTCAGGGACACACTATAGAGGATGATGGAAATAGTTGAGGTGGAGGTAATGCTGTGCATTGCGGGGGACTTTAATGCGCATGTGGGAGTAGTGGAGCCGGGTGAAGAGGAATGTGTTGGTAAATTTAGTTGGGGAATGAAGAATAGAGAGGATCGAAGGCATAGATGAGGTGTGTATCGAGATTATTGCAGGGGGAGAAGTTTGAGTCAGTTTGACAAAGTGGCTGTTAAATGTATGTTTGAGAGAGGGTTCAGTTCTGGAGGACAGGGTTAATTGTGCCAATATGGAATGGGAAGGGAGATGTTTAAGATCCTGGAAAGTACAGGGGCATTGTGCTCCTAAGTCATGTCATGAAGGTGCTGGAGAGGAGTTTGGATGGAAGGATAAGGAAGAGTATGGAGATGGAGATCGGAGAAGAGCAGCAGGGGTTTATGAAGGGTAGAGGATGACGGATGGGATTTTTACACTGACACAGCTGGTTGAGAAGAGGTTGGAGGCGCGAGGTGAAATGGCATTTGGATTTGTGGACCTGGAGAAGGCCTATGACACTGTCCCAAGAGATGATGATGGAGACACTGAGATGAATGGGTGTGCTGGAAGCAGAAGTGAGGTTGTAGAAGAGATTTATAAGGGAACAAAGGAATGAGTTTGGGTTGGTTCTGGAATGTCTGAGGAGTTCAGTGTGAACATTAGTTTGAGGCAGGGAAGCACTCTCAGCCCACACAAGCTTATCATAGTGATGGAGCTGGTAAGTAGGAAAGTAAACAAGAGGGGTAGTATGGGGAGGTTTCTGTGTGTAGACGAACTGGCTGTTGTGGTGGAGAGTGGGCGGAAGATGCAGGAAGTACTGGGTGCAAGGAGACATTTGGGAAGTATGAACTGAAGATGAATATGGAGAAGACTGAAGTGACTTGGCTTGGGTAGCAGCGAAAATAAATGAATAACAGGTTCGAGGGGAAGGAGATCGGACAGGAAAATAGGTTTGAGTATCTGGGAGGAACCGTGACTGCGGATGGTAAGTCTGATCCAGAGGTGAGGAGGAGGATTCAGATGAGTGTGAATGCATGGTGTGTGGAGGGATTAATGGCAGACAGAAATACAACAAGGAGATTGAAAGGTTAGGTTCTGAAGTCAGGTGTAATGCTGGCCTACCTTTATGGTCTAGAAAGGGTGGCGCTGACAGAGAGACAACAGAGGCTGCAGGTTTGCAAGAACAACTGGTTCCGGAGGATTGTGGGATTTAATAGGTTTGATATATGGATGATTGATGAACTGAGGGAGAAGATTGGTGTGCAGATGAGCTTGACCGGGAGATTGGTGAAATACCCGCTGAGATGGAATGGGCACTTGCTGTGGATGTGGCAAGAGAGAAAGGCAAAGAGAGCGGATGGATTGAGGTCGAAGGAAAAGCGGTAGACCGTGGTTGGCATAGGAGGATTGTGTGAAGAGGGATATCAATAAGGTAGGGGTGGTTGGAGAATGGAGATAGTTGGCTGAGGACAGAGAGAAGTGGAGGAGTCTCGTGGTGTAAGCAAGGCAGAAACTTGGTGCCATTTGACCTCACCCCTTCTCAAGGGAAGAGGAGGAGGATAACAGAATAGAACATTTGCTTTTTTCCATGAAAACACTTTGTCCCACAAATTTAGTACTCTTCATTATTGATTCGCACAAACATTAATTTTGACAATTTTGCAAATGTGCAAAAGCAGAACAAATCACATTTTGCTATCTTGAGTTGGTATTTCTATCCTTTTTCTGCTACTGGTTTCTTACAGTTTGGTGCTTTCATAACAATACATTACATAACATGAAAAGAACCCTGCTTACCACAGAGAAAACTGAGCTATCTTTATTTTTCTGTATTAATTTCAAAATACGGGAGGAGGAGGAGGAGGAGGAGGAGGAGAAGATTGAGATCAAACTCTGTGCAGAGCGTTGGTGCTGCTTAAGCAGTCTCCTTTGCTATTGGGCACAATCCTGGACGGGTCGCCACTCCGACACAGTATACCAGCATGCTGGCACTTATTTTGCCGACCTCGGAAGGATGACAGACCGAGTTAACCACACCTGGTATTAATTCAACTGCTGAGCGGGATTTTAACTCAGGACCCGAGGGTCCAAAGCCCACCAACCTAACCATTAAACCAACACCAGGTACAAAATATGGGAATGACATTGAAATTGCACAAAAATTACAATTGCATTTTGTTTTTAATTGGGTCATGCAAATTTCAATTAGCAAATTATTTTATTATATTTCTAACTCACCAATGTTAAACGTTGATCTTTTCGTCAAGCAACTACTACCTACCATCAACAAAGTAAGGCAGATAAATGTTCCAGGTTCATTGAGCTGACAAGTTACATCCATGGGTCGTCCCAGATACAACACAGTGCAACTGAAGCAGGCTACCAGGCCCACCAAAAGGAATTCAAAAACCTGTAGGTCTGTGGCCCCCAGAGCAAAAATTTCTCGGTGATAAAACAAAAGCCACATGACTACTGCCGTGAACATGATTCCAATTAGAGCGAAGGAAAGCAGAACAATTGCCAGTGGATCGGAAAAAGCCAAAAAGTCTTCAGGCATTGGAACACAGCCATCTTGAAGCTCAGTTGGCCAGAAAAACTCTTGACACTTTTTACAATCTTGAGCATCTTTGGGAAAGAAAATTGATTCATTCTAAATATTAAATACAGCGTAAAGCAATTTTACAAAACATAAGTAATCGCTCTTGAGCATATGTCATAATAATAATAATGTCAATTATAATAAATAAACCACAAAGAAGCAAGAATTCACACCTCAAACATACTAGTAGTGGTAGTTTAATTAAGTGGGTGGAAGATCAGAAAAGAGTGCAAAAGTCTGCTGATAATTGAAGTTCATACCATGTGGTTTGGTGGAAAATTAGGAATGAGTCTGGTGAGAAATTGAAGAAGGTGGTGGGAATGGTGGCTGGTAACTAGGTTGATCAAAAATAAAGTTATTGTCAGCAAAATTCATGAAGAGGGTAGCTGAGTATAAAAATGGGATTTGTCAGTTGATAAAGAAAGTCAACATGATCTATTGTGCATATTAAAGGAATATCAACATCTCCCCACCCCACCCCACTCGCTCCCCCATCCAAATTTCATGTTTTCTCTCCTTGGAATTTCTTTCTGTATCAATCTTGTCCATCCCATGCATCCTTTCATGTCCCCCATTCCTCCCCACACCCATTGTTTGACCAAGTCTCCCTCTATCTTGCCCATCTCATCATGTGCTGTTGGTGTCCCCCTCCCCACTTTCTCCACTGTTCCTTTTGTCCTATTACCTCTTCATCGTTTCAGTGAACTCGCTCTTCCACGAGCCTTGGCTCTGTTTAGAGAAAAAAAGAAAATGAAATAAAAGGTGGTCTATTGTTCCATAGCATTCTCTCTTAAGGGGCTGTCACACCTTGACGTTTTAGCCAGCATATGGCAAGGTCTCAAATTGTATGTAAAACGCTGGCGTACGCTGAACTATTGATGTTTTTTTAAAGTGTTGGCTGTATAATAACGTGTTGGATGTATGCATAACGTATTAGTAACGTACACAGAACGTTTCAATCACATATCGATAACTTATACCAACGAATGCTGAGCGTGTTGTCGGCGTTTACAACCTATGCCCAACGATAGTCTAACTTATGCATAGCGCGCAGCAGCGTATCGCCGACGATCACGTGGCGTAGGCTATTCATAGGCTGCGGCTCAACGATTCAAATCATAACCACACTAGACATTGAAGTGTGAAGCTGCTGTCACACCTTGACGTTTTAGCTAGCATATGCCGACGTATGAAAAATTTGCCGAACCAAGCTGGTACACATTGAATACGTTATGGGTAAGTTTTGTATACGTTAAGAGCACGCTGGCATACGTCGTAGTATGCTGGAATACGTCGTAGTACGCTGGCATACGTCTTCATACGCCGAGTACGTGGAGAAATTTTAAGCATGTTGAAAATTTGTCGACATACTCAGCGTATGACACACGTTCCGCATACGCTGGCCATATGTTGTAGGCACGTTACACGATCGTTGACACACGTCGACACAAGTTGCTTGTACATTACTCATAAGTTGAAACGCATCAAGGTAATGGTTAGCGTCAGTGTTCCAGACTCCCTGGTTTTTTTATTATTATTTTTTTTTCTTCAGTATGACGGTGATGTTGACACTTCGATTTCTAGTGCAGTTATGATTTAAATCGTTGAGCGGCAGCCTATTAATTATATTATATTATAACCGCACTAGAAATCGAAGTGTTAACATCACCGTCATACCGAAGACAAAAAAAAAAAACAAAAAAAAAAAACAGGGATTCTGGAACACTGACGCTAACCATTACCTTGACATGTTTCGACTTATGAGTAACTTACAAGTAACGTGTGTGGACGTGTGTCAACGATCGCGTAACGTGCCAACAACTTATGGCCAGCGTTATGCGGAACGTGTGAGTCATACGCTGGCATACGTCAAAAAATTTCAAGCATGGAAAATTTGTCTAACAGTTCGGCATACTACGACGAATGCTAGCGTACTACGACATATGCCAGCTTACTACGATGTATGCCAGCGTATTACAACGTATGCCAGCATTCTCTTAACGTATACAAACTTACCCATAGCGTATTCAACGTGTGCCAGCGTTTTAGCCAAATCTTTCATACGTCAGGCATACGCTGGCTAAATCGTCAAGGTGTGACAGGGCCTTTACATCCCTTCTACTCTGTCTTTATGCCTTCTTAGGTGGTGGTACATCATTTCCATGATTATTCCCATTAGAAGTGTGTATGTTATTGGTCGACATGTTGTAATGGTCTATACCTGTGAAGTAGTTGGGTTTGTTCAGATTTTTGATTAAGGAATGTGTGAGACTCATTCATTACGTTTCCTCTTGGATAAGTTCATTGAATGATCGAGCATAATGAGGAGCATCTAAGTTGCTTTTGCTAGAAGTTTGGAATTCCACCTGGGCCAGGGTTTTGATAGTTTGGCATTTTGTATTTCTTTTTTCTTCTTCATCAAATATCACTTTCCTTTAGGTGTTGCTTTTTCTTTTCCAAGTTTTGGATTCAAACTACCTCCTTGTTGTGTTACTTTGGGTCTTCACATAAATTCCTCTCCAGAAATCTTCAAGTTTTTCTTACTGTGGCAGACCTCGTCCATTGTTTTTTTTTTTTGGTTTCTCTTGTTCATGGCAGAATATTGTACACCGCTTCTTCCCAATTCCGTATCCAGGCGATGATGCATGACACCATCCCTGGGTGCCGAAGAGAGTACTCAGTTTATACTCCATTTGTTATTTGGCAAAAATAATAATGATAAAATTTACATGTTGATCACCTTCGTTTATTTGTTTGATGGCTTGCTGGTTTGTTGATTTGTTGGTTTGTTTGTTGGTTGTTTTGTTACTTGGCAAAAATAATAATTTTTTTGGCAAGTTTGTTAATCGTGTGTGTGTGTGTGTGTGTATGTGTGTGTGTGTGTGTGTGTGTGTGTGTGTGTGTGTGTGTGTGTGTGTGTGTGTGTGTGTGTGGTTTGGCCAAAAAAAAATTGGCAAGAATGTTCATCGCCTCCGTGTGTTTGTGTATGTGTTTGTGTGCTTGTTTGTTTGTCTGTCCGCTCACATCCAGCCCAAACCGCTCAACAGATTGTTCAAAAATTTTCAGAGATTAATGCCACTGACTCTGCGACAGTCCCGCATTGAAGTTTCCTTGAATTTCGTTGACCAAAAAGGTCTGCATAGGCCAACAGGCCAATTTGAGCTGAATTTCTAAAATCCTCAATTTCAATCCAATGAACATGAAATTTGAACAGGATTTGCATATCAGGTCAGTGAATTCAGGCACCTACTAATTTTGTGGCAAACATCGGCCAAAAGGTCGACATAGGCAAAAAGTCCAATTTGGGACAAATTTTCTAAAATCCTCAATTTTCATCTGATTGACTTGAAATTTGAACAGGATTTGCATAGTAGGTAACTAAATTTAACCACCTATTAACTCTGAGGTTATCATTGGTCGAAAGGCCAAATTCGGCCAGATTTTCTTAAACCATCAATTTTCATCCGATTGACTTGAAATTTGAGGAACATTTTCATATGAGGTCGATGAACTCAAACTCCTATTAATTTTGAGGTCAACATCGAACCACAAGGTCAACATAGACAAAAAGGTCAACATGGCCAAATTTCTAAATCCTCAATTTTAATCCAATTAACTTTAAATTTGAAGAGCTTTTGCATATCAGGTCAATGAATTCAACCACCTACTAATTTTGTAGCAAATCCTGGTGTTGGCGCAGTGGTTAGGGCAGCGGCTTGGGATCCAAAAGGTCCTGAGTTCAAGCCCCGTTGGGCCACTGAATTAATACACCAGGGGGTTGACTCAGCCTGCCATCCTTCCGAGGTCGGCGAAATGAGCACCAGTGTACTGGGCCGGTGTATGCCCCGGTTAAAATAGGTGTACCATATCCCTGTGTCGTAAGAGGCGAACAGGGTTGCGTCAGGAAGGGCATCCGGCGTAAAACATGTGCCAAATCACGATGCGGATCATACGGATGATCCGCTGTGGCGACCCCTAACAGGAGCAGCCGAAAGAAGAAGAAGAAGACTAATTTTGTAGCAAACAATGGCCAAAAGGTCGACATTGGCCAAAAGGCCAATTTGGGACAAATTTACTAAAATCCTCAATTTTCATCCGATTGACTTGAAATTTGAAGAGCATTTTCATGTCAGGTCGGTGAATTCAAACACATTTTATTTTTGAGGTCACCATCGGCCAAAAGGTCAACATAGACAAAAAGGTCAACATCGGGCAAATTTCTAAAATCCTCAATTTTAATCCAATTAACTTGAAATTTGAAGTCTTTGCATGTCAGGTCACTGAATTGAACCATCTACTAATTTTGTGGTAAAGAATGGCCAAAAGGTCGACATAGGCCAACGGGCCAATTTGGACCGATTTTTCTGAAATCCTCAATTTTCATCCGATTGACTTGAATGTCAACAAGATTTGCGTATCAGGTCAATGAATTCAACCACCTATTAATTTTAAGGTAAACATAGGCCAAAAGGTCTACACAGGTCAAAAGGCCAAATTGGGTCAAATTTTCTAAAATCCTTAATTTTCATCCGATTGACTTAAAATTTAAAAGCCATTTGCACATGACATCACTGAACTCAACCACCTATTGATTTTGAAGTCAACATAGACCAAAGAAAAGGTCAACATCGGCCGTATTTCTAAAATCCTCAATTTTGATCCGATTGACTTGAAGTTTGAACAGCATTTGCATCTCAGGTCGCTGAATTCAACCACCAATTAATTTTGAGATCACTATTGGCCAAAAGGCCAATTTGGGCCAAATTTAGCCAAATTTTCTGAAATCCTCAATATTCATCTGATTAACTTGAAATTTGAAAATCATTTGCAGATTATGTCACTGAACTCAAACACCTATTGATTTTGAGGTCAACATAGACCGAAAGGTCAACATCGGCCAAATTTCTAAAATCCTCAATTTTCATTTGATTGACTTGAAATTTGAAGAGCATTTGCATGTCAGATCACTAAATTCAACCACCTATTAACTTTAAGGAAAATATAGGCTAAAAGGTCGACATCGATCAAAAGGTCAACATAGGCCAAATTTCTGAAAACCTCAATTTCAATCCAATTTACTTGAAATTTGAAGAGCCTTTGCATAGCAGGTCACTGAATTAAACCACCTACTAATTTTGTGGTAAACATTTGCCAAAATGTCGGCATAGGCCAATTTGGGCCAAATTTTCTGCAATCCTCAATTTTCATCTGATTGACTTGGTCGTTGTCATGAGAATTTTACAGGTGATTCTTCACTATTGAGAGATAGGGCCAAAAACTATGTATAGCATCTTATCTCTAAAAGTTGTGGATGACTTGTGACCAAATGAGGTGGAAGAGTTGGTTAGTTGACAAGAACAAGCCGATTCGATTTTGGTTAAGATCCAGAATCAGATCCGACCTACCAGTGTCATATAAAATGTAAACTATTCAGCCTGGCGGAGGTATGTTCTCTTCGGAGTGCCATTCCATTTTGCCATGTTCTCACTTTGTGTGATTTTTTTGTGTGGTTGTTTGTGTATTTGTTTTTCTGGGCGATATCTCAGCCATCCTTTGATCTTGGAAGCAAAATTTGGGGACAATAGTGAAGATGTGCTTTTGCAAAAACAGTATTTCTTATTTTTTTCATTAATCAATTAATTGATTAATTACTTAATTATGAAAGATTTATTCATCACTTATTTATTTTATTTCTCATCTCGGCAATATCTCAGGCACCTTTTGAGCTAGGAAGCTGATATTTGGACATGACAGTTATCAAATGATTTGGCTATAGAGTATTTTTGGTTTACTGATTAATCAATTAATCAATTAATGATTTACTTTCTTGTTTGTCTGAGTGATATCTCAGCCATCCTTTGAGCTAGGAAGCTGAAATTTGGGGACAAAAGTGAAGATGTGCTTTGGCAAAAAGTCTTTTTTATTTTTTGATTAATCGATTAATTGATTAAATTAATTCATTAAATAATTAATAAATGGATAAGAATGTAATTATTTCGATTTATTAATTACTTCTTTATTTTATTTCTCATGCTGACAATATCTCAGGTACCTTTTGAGGTCCGAAGATGATATTTGGACATGACAGTGACCAAGTGATTTTGCTACAAAGAGTATTTTTGTACACTGCTTCTTCCCAATTCCACTTCGGTGAGGAATGACGTCATCTCCGGCCACTGAAGGAAAGGAGTACTTGGTTTTTTCTCCGTGTTATTTCTTGTTTTCATATTTGTTTGTTTGTTTGTCCAAGCGATATCTCAGCTGTCCTTTGAGCGAGGAAAGCTGAAATTTGGAAACTAAACTGAAAATGTGCTTTGGCAAAAACAGGATTTTAATTTTTTTTTATTAATCAATGAATTGATTAATTATGTAATTATTATCGATTTATAAACGACATTTATTTTATTTCTCATCCTGGCAATATCTCAGGCACCTTTTGAGCGAGGAAGCTGATATTTGGACATGACAATGAACAAATGATTTGGCTATTAAGGCTATTTTTGATTTGTTGATTAATCAATTAATTATTTAATTTTTCGTTAATTTTCGTTAATTATTTAGTTAATTTTCAAAAAGTTACAGATTCAGATGAAACAGTGATGGTTTTGGGATGCTATCAGTCAACTGATTTCAAAATAAATTATTTTACGATTATTATTTATTTATTTTAATTATGCAATCAATGAATGAATTATTGTACACCGCTCCCTCCCAATTCTGACTCCACGTGCTGCAAGGTGGCATCGCTGGGCGCCAAAGGTGCCCTGGCGATGTCGCATGCTGGAGGATTGTTATTTATTTATTTATTTGGCATGTGGGTGGTGTACTCTGAATGTACTGCCACTTGTTTGTTTGTTTTCTTGGTTGTTTGTTTATTGCTTTGTTTGTTTGTCCAGACGATATCTCAGCCATCCTTTGAGCTAGAAACCTGAAATATGGAGACAAAATGAAGATGTGCTTTGGAAAAAACAATATTTCTTAATTTTTGATTAATCAATTAATTGATGAATTAATTCATTATTTATGATTTATGACATAATTATTTATTTTATTTCTCATCCTGGCAATATCTCAGGCACCTTTTGACCTCAGAAGCTGATATTTGGACATGACAGTGACCAAGTGATTTGGCTAAAAAGAGTATTTTTTATTTATTGATTAATCAAGTAATTACTTAATTATTATCGATTTATTACTTCTTTCTTTCGAGTGCATCCTTATGGCTGCTGGTTGCATCATTGGTTAAGGATGCGGCTATGCCGCTGATGCAGTGTCCCTATTACCAGTACACTGGTACTCATTTTGCCGACCTCAGAATGATGACAGTCTGAGTGAACCCCACCTGCTATTAATTCAGTGGCCAACAGGGCTCAGACTCAGGACCCTAGGATCCTCTAGGATCCCTAATCAGCCACCCTAACCACGAAGCCAACACCAGGCAATATCGATTTATTAATTACTTCTTTATTTTATTTCTTATCCTGAAAAAATCTCAGGCACCGTTTGAGCTCGGAAGCTGATATTTGTACATGACAATGACCAATTGATTTGGCTATGAAGAGTATTTTTGTACACTTCTCCTTCCCAATTCCATATCTTGGTGATGCATGCTGTCATATACCTGGTTTTGGCTACATGGTTAGGGGGGTGGGCTTGGGATCCTATGATCCTGAGTTCAAATCTTGCTCAACTGTTGAATTAATACCAGGTGGGGTTGACTCTGCCTGTCATCCTTCTGAGGTTGGTGAAATAAATGCCAGCTTGCTAGTATCCTTTGTTGGAGTGGTGACTTGTCCAGGATTATGCCCAATAGCCAAGGAGACTTCTTCGGCAGCAGCAATGCTCTGCACAGAGTATAGTCCTAATGGAAGGATGATGCCATTTCTCAGTGCTGAAGAAAGTGAGTACTCAGTTTTTACTCCGTTTTCTTTCTTGCTTTCTTGTTACTTATGAAATCTAAAGATTTTCTAAGTATATTGATGACTTCCGTCCTCTGTTTGTGTGTTTGTTAATTACGAAATCTAAAGATTTCGTAAGTATATTGATGACTTCCGTTTCTGTTTGTTTGTTTGTGTTTGTTTGTTTGTGTGTTTGTTTGTTTGCGTGTTTGTTTGTTTGTAGGCACGATAACTCGAGAATGGAAGAAGCTACCAATGTCAAATTACATCACGTGATTCAGGAGGGTGATGGCGAGTGCAGATTAGATTTTGGTCATAATCGGTCAAAGGTCAAGGTCACAGTGAGGTCAAATATTCGATTTTTGATGGTTGGGTTCAGATAACTCGAGAACGGAAGAAGCTACCAATGTCAACTTACACCACGTGATTCAGGAGGGTGATGGCTCATGCTGGTTAGATTTTGGTCAAAATCGGTCATAGGTCAAGGTCACAGTGAGGTCAAACATCCAAAAAATAATAACTTGAGAACAGAAGAAGCTACGAATGTCAAATTACACCATGTGATTCTGGAGGGTGGTGGCTAGCGCTGATTAGATTTTGGTCAAAATCAGTCAAAGGTCAAGGTCACAGTGAGGTCAAACATCCAAAACATTCTATTTTTGATGGTTTGGTACAGAATCATCGTAGAAACTTCTGGTTTGCGTCGCTACCTTCTCGAGAGACAGCTTTTATTAGACAAGGTCAGAGGTCAAGTTGACGATTTCGTAAGTACCAGTCGATGACTGCTTGTTTGTTTGTTTGTTTGTGTGTTTGTTTGTTTGTTTGTAGGCACGATAATTCGAGAACAGAAGAAGCTACCAATGTCAAATTACACCACGTGATTCAGGAGGGTGATGGCTAACGCTGATTAGATTTTGCTCAAAATCGGGCAAAGGTCAAGGTCACAGTGAGGTCAAACATAATTCCATAAATTCATGTGGAGAAATGGAGTATTTTTGCTTCGCTTGACATTACGAGTTCGTTTTAACTTCGATTTTAATTTTGTCTTCGGTTTTTGCGATCGCTTAGGACGCTTAAAACTCGGTTCTCGAAATTCTGGTAAAAATCGGATGTTTTGGAGACGTATTAAGATTGTATAAAAAATATTTCACTCACGCGTCACGGGTCGTCACGTGATGCAGTGCGCAATTCCGTAAATTCATGTGGAGAAATGGAGTATTTTTGCTTCGCTCGACGTTACGAGTTCGTTTTAACCTCGGTTTTAATTTTGTCTTCGGTTTTTGCGATCGCTTAGGATGCTTAAAACTCGGTTGTCGAAATTCTGGTAAAAATCAGATGTTTTGGAGACGTTTTAAGATTGTACAAAAAATATTTCACTCGCGCGTCACGGCTCGTCACGTGATGCAGTGCGCTCGAGCAGGCGCGTCGTTGACTCACGTATGGTTTTGTGTGTGCGCGCTAACGGTGTTTTCGATAAAGATGGTGTTTAAAAGTCATTTTTTTATCCCAATAAAGGTTATCGTCGCATGCCTGACTCGCTAAGCCGTCGGATTATGTAAAGATTGTTGGTGGATGGCCGAATATTACGGTTTTGTGACTTTGATAAAATAATATGAAATAATTGCGTGGAGAAATGGAGATTTTTGCTTTGGTCGACGTTACGATGTTTGATGGTTTGGTACAGAATCATCGTAGAAACTTCTGGTTTGCGTCGCTACCTTCTCTAGAGACAGCTTTTATTAGACAAGGTCAGAGGTCAAGTTGACGATTTCGTAAGTACCAATCTATGACTGCTTGTTGGATTCGCTATATATGAGATATCCCTTATTGTCGGGTTTTCCGGGTGTGTGTGTGTGTGTGTGTGTGTGTGTGTGTGTGTGTGTGTGTGTGTGTGTGTGTGTGTGTGTGTGTGTGTGTGTGTGTGTGTGTGTGTGTATCTGCAATGTGAGGCTCCACACCACGAACCAGTGAACCGATTTCGATGAAACTTTGCCAACAGGTGCCATATGGTCTGGGAATGTGCGCATTTGCATTTCGTTGCCTAGCAACCACCCGTTGCTGTACAGCGGCCGAAACATCGCGTGCAGTATTTTCAATACTTGTCCTTCAGTTTTGAATGTAGAGAAACGAGACTTCGGAATTAAACACTTCGAGATATTTAGGAAATTTTACTCCAGCCGATTTTTGATTGAGGTTTTATTTTTCAAATGGTTGTCCTTCAAAAATCGGGTGTCTATTTGCCATCATTTAAGGTGTGTATACAGTGTTTGTGAGGAACTACACCGTCGTTCCACCTTCGATCTCTCCTCGATCCAAACGTTATTGACCAAAGTGAAAAGGATCCAAAATAAATGGAATCACCGGCATTTCTGTCTTTGTGGATTTCTAATAATATAATATGTTTATTTATTTCCCGAAAACGATTCCACGACCCACACACCACCTTCAATTATTTATTTATTTACCGAAAACAATTCCACGACCCACGCACCACCTCCAATTATTTATTTATTTTTCCGAAAACAATTCCACGATCCACACATCACCTCCAATTATTTATTTATTGACTGAAAACAATTCCACGACCCACACACCACCTTCAATTATTTATTTATTTTTCCGAAACAATTCCACGACCCACACACCACCTCCAATTATTTATTTATTCACTGAAAACGATTCCACGATCCACACACCACCTCCAATTATTTATTTATTTACCGTAAACGATTCCATGATCCACACACCACCTCCAATTATTTATTTATTTACCGAAAACTATTCCATGACCGACACACCACCTCCAATTATTTATTATTTAACGTGGGAGTGGCGTAGGAAAGTGGGCGTGGCTTATGAAAAATATTGTGTGGCTCACGAGGTGTGGTCAAACAAGATAATTGAGAGAAGTTTATCGGGTTTTCCGTGTGTGTGTGTGTGTGTGTGTGTGTGTGTGTGTGTGTGTGTGTGTGTGTGTGTGTGTGTGTGTGTGTGTGTGTGTGTGTGTGTGTGTGTGTGTGTGTGTGTGTGTGTGTGTGTGTGTGTGTGTGTGTGTGTGTGTGTGTGTGTGTGTGTGTGTGTGTGTGTGTAACGCGAGGCTCCACAGCACAAACCAGCAAACCGATTATTTTTCAAATGGCAGTCCTTCAAAAATAGGGTGTCTATTTACTGTCATTTTTTATGAGGAGTGCCAGTTGGCAAAATCTGCAATCGGAAAAATCTTGCCAGCAGAGGAACAATTGTATGTGAACCAATACGTCTTGGCAATGAATCTTCGTCGGTGGATCGGTCAGAATGAAAAGCATCGTATTCAGCGCTTCGATCCTAGCGGATCCCTCGTCGCCTCCCGGCTTGTTTGTTTGTTTGTTTGTTTGTTTGTTTATCCAGGCAATATCTCAGCCGTCCTTTGTGCTAGGAAGCTGAAATTTGAGGACAAAAGTGAACATGTGCTTTGGGAAAAACTTAATATATTTTTTTATTTTTGATTCATCAACTAATTGATTAATTCCTTAATTGGTATCGATTTATTAATTACTTATTTATTTTATTTCTCATCCTGGCAAAATCTGAAGCATATTTCAAGCTAGTTAGCTGATCTTTGGACAGGACAATGACCAAGTGATTTGGCTATAAAATGTATTTTTGTGTTATTCATTAATCAATTAATCAATTACTTATTCATTTTTCGATTAAATACTTCATTTTCTAAAAGTTACAGATTTGGATGAAGCAGTGGTGGTTTCAGTATGTTATTTGGCAATTGCTTAAGAAATTAATTGTTGTTCTTCTTTCGGCTGCTCCCGTTTGGGGTCGCCACAGCAGATCATCCGTTATGATCCGCATACTGATTTGGCACAGGTTTTACGCTGGATGCCCTTCCTGATGCAACCCTGGTCGCCTCTTATGACACAGGGATAAGGATTGGGTTTCGCCATGATTCCGGGCTGCCATACACCCTCTCATAGCGCGGCCCAGCGCAGAACTCCCATCCTCAAGCGATCCTCCAACCCCAGCCTCTGAGTAGCCAGATTACAGGCGCACGCCACTATGCCCGGTCTGCTTAAGAAATCAATTATTGTGTGATTATTACTTATTTATTTTAATTATGCAATTAATCAATTTATCAATCAATCAATTATTCTACTCTGCTCCCTCCCAATTTAATCTCCATGTGCTGTACGGCAGCATCGCCGGGCACCGAAGGTTCCCCAGCAATGTCGCGCTGGAGGATTTGTTATTTATTTATTTATTTATTTGGCATGGAGGCAGTGTACTTTGAATGTACCTGTACTTGTCTTCTTCAGTTTTTGACTTTGGTTTCTTAATAGGAATTGTTGTACTTGTCCTGTTTTCTTTCTCAATTTCTCTCTCAGTTTCTCTCTGTGTGTCTCTCATCTCTGTTTCCATGGAAGTGATTGGTTTCTGTCCATGGGGCCTGGTCTATCTGTCTTGCAGCTTTGTTCTCCTGTTACTTTTTATTGAATGAGCATTGCCACTGCAAAGCACACTTTCATTTCCTTCAAGTGGGGTCATTTTGATATAATTTTATGTGTTTGGTTGGTTCTCCTGATTAGCATTTTCGGCCTTTTGTTGTTTTCTATTCAAAAGAATTGTGGTCTTTCTCTGAGTGTTGTCAGTCTTATCCCTTCTACTTTATTGGCTCGCTAATCTTTCAATCTACATTGGTCTTCATCAACCTCATCTTCCTCCTCTCCTCCATTTTGTTGCTTTCCCTCCTCTTCATGTTTATCATGATTTACTGTTCCCATTTTCATCCTCTACACCTGTGTAGGTGTTGCCCAGTCCACGTCAGTGGTTTCGCCAATCCCCCCCCCACTTGTGAGATCATATCCCCTCCTCGACATTGCTTTATCTCCACTGCTGGGATCCCTTGCCATGCTGTGATCCAAGCCCCAGCTGCAGAACATAGCCTCTCCCCAGACCATCGTGGCAACATCTCCACCTTCCCTCTGTCCACCCCATGGTGAGCCCTCAACTCCCACCCTTCTACTGCTTGGCTTCTGGTCTTATCTGTTATTTTTTAGATTTTTTCTCCGATTATTCAGAATTTTTTGGGTTGTTGGCACAATTTCTGAAAAATTATGGGATGGACTGTTTATATTCTGCTGGCCCATTCATCTTCTTTAATTGCTGCATGAATCTTACCCCTCTGTTGTGCATTCCACACTGCCCATGGATTGAATACACTTTGCAGAAGAGGATGATCCCTTTATCCTCTGTCCTCCAATTTTCATAATTTTGTTTCTCAAATGAAGCTTTATTTTTGGTTTTACAGAGACAGGTAGCAAGCACGTCCTCAACCTTTTGACTTCGTGCAGGTTTCTGTCTTTTCATGAGATGGGCTTCTTTATCACAAGAGGTGCAGCTTTATTATTTATTGCTTGCATTCCTGTTGCACAGTGTTGCTGCACAGACACAGCATTCTGCCTGTATGGGGTCTGTGTCCCATTAATCAGCATTTAGCATTATAATTTTGGTTTTAACACACAATTTGTTTTTGTCTCTCCTCGATATCCCGTCCCCTCTTCTGTAGTCTGAGTGTTGGCCAGAAAAGCGTGCATTAGGGTCTGCACAATGTTTTTCTGCATTTTTGTCATCATCAAACCATCTGAATGAATATTCCGATTGATGCCACTCTGGCACCCTTGAGCATTTTTGCAGAAATCCATTACTATGCAAATTAGTGGTGGCCATTGTCGAAATGACTATTTTTCTTAATATCTCCAAAAGTAAGCATCCAAATAGCCTGGTTGAGGTGACGACACCCATGTTTTTAGGGTAACTGGTCATGATAAACCCACTTACAATATAATAACATTTAAACTTAGCTCATAAATATCCAAATTAGCAGTCGCCATTATTGAAAATGAAGATAAATAGACATATAGATTGAAAAAAAAAACACTTCAGTTTTTGTGAATATAGATCACTTTATTACTCATACAGATTCAACAATTCGACAGTATACAATGAAAGCAGCCAACAACATTCCTGCGTAAATCAAATGTTCATACATATATATATATATATATATATATATATATATATATATATATATATATATATATATATATATATATATATATATATATATATATATATATATATATATATAAAACAGGTTCGTAAACCTTATGAAGGCTACTTCAGTGCTTGGTGTCTCATTCAGTGTCAGAGTCATCATCAAGGGAAAATGCAGCAGCTGTCTTGGTGCGCTCATTCCTGTAGCCAGTATCTCCATGGCAGGTACAGAAAACTGTGCATGGTAACTTGGCTGCTGTGCAGCGGCATTGAGCTGTGGAGCATTGCTTGTCGGAGGAACATCCACATCGTATTAGCTCCAAGATCTCTGGTGGTGCAAGAGTGATGTTGGGCGGCAGCATAATTGGAAGTAATGATCTTGATGCCTCATCACGTTTCCATCCGTACTGAGTGGGATCCAGAGGTGGTGGCTGCAGCTCAGCAGCTGACTTCCATATTGCGGTCTGGATATGAGCTCGTCACGTTTTGTTCAAAGGACTCTGGAGTTGGTGGCAGAGCCTTTCCGTCTGGTGCTTTGATGGCATTTGGTTTTGTCATCTTCATAGACCACACCTCTTTGCGAACATCAGACATGTTGCTTCTCTCCTTGCTACCACAGCAAACAGCCATGAACACAGTGGCTTCGGCGATGACATCGTCAATAGATGCATCCACATTCCCAAGTTTTTGAAGTGAATGGCCTGCTGCGAGTGTCTTCTTGCCAGTCAGTTTAGCTCTACCATACATCTGGGCAATGGTGTCGCAACCTGTCAGTGCGTGTAAAGCTAGTAGGTCTTGCAATATCCCGGCATGCTTTCTGGCAGTGGCCCCAATATTGATCGACGATCGGCCAGGACATGTTGCTTCCATTGTTATGTAGCATTGCAGATGAAGTTATGTGAAGTGATACACAAGCAAGATGAACACATCAGTATCATCACAGATGACTGTGATGCATTTTGCGCCATCTTCGGCAACTTTAGCAACGTGATGAATCATGATGACTTCTGCCTCCTCATGCATAGTCTTCAAATCAGTGTGACACCTTTGAGCAAAGTGGTGTATTTCCACTGGAGTAGACTCCTGCCCCATAATGACGAGCCTGTGTTTGCTCTGCTTTCTCTGTTGACTAACGTCAATCAAATTCTGGCAAATCAGTTCTATCAGCTGAACTTTGTTCTCAGTTACTGACGGAACCACCAGCTGTGGAGGCAGTGGAGTCTGGCGGTTCAACCTGTGGCACCTGCTAGCTTGCTGCCCAGCTCTTGATAATCTTGTTCCACTTTTGATGCTGAAATCATGATATCTGTGAAATACCAGATATACATCTGATTTGTCCACCTTTGCCATGATGTAGCTCATGAAGTTGTCAACAAAGTCTTGCACAATTCCCCTGTTAGGCCAATGAATAACCCAGAGGATTGCACAACCATCTAAGATGGTGACTTCAGGTTGTGGACCCAGTCTTGTTGAGATTTCCACTTGGAGATTCTTCTTCAATGTCGACTTGGTCTTTGCGATTCTCACATCACCCTTTTCATCGAACATTGATGTTGGCACAGGTGCAAGCTCGTACTCTAAGATGTCACATAGTTTGATGTTTCGACTTTGATGGAGCCCCATGACTCTGGAGTAGATGAGATTTAGATCACAAACTTCAGTAGATCCCACACGCATGACTTTCCGTGTCACTGCCATAGTTATGACTTGTTTAGATAAGGGAGCGTTGAATCCTGCTGGCCAGCTTTCTTCATACGAATGCATCTGTGCTTGGCCAATGTCAACTGCCTTTGGCACGTTCACCTTCTCTGGTCCAATTCTGCCAGTTACAATGTTGACAACTCTGTCTGCATGTTCGTTTGGGTCAAGTGGGTCGATACAGGACTGGAGTTTTCTCCTTGTGTTATCTCCGTCCTCTGCATCAGATCGTATACATGATGGCTTCTCTTCCTTGTAAATTGTCACCTCTGTGACTATGTGCCCCTCAGAAATATCTGTGAGATCGTGGATTATCTGACTAAACGTGTGCATACTATAGGCCCACTTCTTCAGTGTAGAAGGCTTCAGTGTAATGCCAACGATTCCATGTATGCCATGACCGTAGCGCATGACCGTGAACTCGATGTACATATCCGACCATATGCCGTTCAATAGGCCCTTCTTGTGCCGCATCACGTGATTTCCTTTGAAGAACATTTCCAGAATGTCTTCATGAAGCCTTTCCATTGATCGAAGGTAGTAGAGCCCATATCTAGTATCGTTGTGATGTCCAGCCGCAATGAAGTAGGGGAGCATCTCCTTCATAGCCCAAAGATGCAATGGCCAGTCTCCTTCATGCTCAGCACGAACAAACGCCATCATGATGAATACAAGTTTCACAAGGTTCTGTATCCATAGTTATGTGGTCATGCTCTTTGTTGCTTTGGTTTCAAGAGTGACCATTAAGTCTTCATGACTTTCTGCCTGAGCCATGCTGGAATGAAGGACCTCCTCAGTCACCAATCGCAGGGCCCTGAAGTTTTGGGGAAACCTTTTTCCACCAGGCATATGAGCAACACCTCCAAAGGCAGATTTCATCACGTCTTCCAGCCCGCTTTCAGCCATCAAGTTCCCCACACAACCGATGAAACTCATAAGGGTGTGCATGCCGCCCAGCCTTGGTATGAACTTGGTAAATCGCTCAGGATAAACCTATTTAACATTAACGGCCACTCGATACAGCTGTTGGTCGTTTGTGAAGATGGTTACGGTTTTTCCACACTCTGCGGTCAAGCGTTTTCCCTCTTCCATTGCTGTAAACATCGTGTCCGGATCAGCTGGATCCATATCTATGAGTGGTGTATAAATGGCCCTCGTTGAAGGTTGGATGGATCCTCCTTGCTCTCTGCAGAGCTTCGTATTAAAGCCACCAAACTCTGGTGTGTTCTGATCAGAAGTGATTTGCTTCAGAAAAGAGAAATCCATATCTTGAACTCTCCTAAGTTGTATAGCTTGATGAGCCAATACGCGGAGAGGTAACACCACACGTGTGGCTTCTTCAACTGGCATGGCTGGTTTCTCAGGTACCTAGGCATGGCTTGTACCTTTGAACTGAAATGTCTTCTGTCACAGGTGTCTTCATTTCATCCCGGGTCAATCGTCTGATGATGGCTTCATCTTCAGATGTGGAAGATATCTCCTGATCTTTTATGGTAAGTAGTACTGCAAGAGAGTGTGTTGAAACGAGTCCATTCTGGATGAGATATTTGTGTCGAAGTTGTCAGCAACAACCTGAACGAGGCCACATTCAGCATTGGCGGTTCCCCTAATCCCAAAGTGAACAGTTGCAGCCTTTGCTGCTGATCCCTTGAAACGTTGAAACTCCTCATAGGAACAGGTCACACGATAGTTGTACAACTGCTCGATGAGGTTTTTACGACTGACTAGAACTCCCAGTGCGAGTTGGAGTGGAGTTGGTCGTTTGGTGATCATATTCATTATGATGTTTCCTATCAGAGCTCCTGGAAGTGTGCAGTCCAGTTTAGCTGATATTTTGGAGAGTAGCAATTGAAGGGTTGAACTCACTGCTTCATTAGCAATATCTATATTAATTATAGTCTGATAGGAACTGGGGTCGGATGACAACTGCTTGGATTCCTGTGCAACCTTCTTGGCAATTCGTTCTATGGAAACATCAATAGCGTCATCTTCATCTGATGCTACTAAGTTGATCACAGTGGATGCTCTGCTGCAAAACAAGATTAAACTAGAGACACCTTCACCAGACAGAACCAGAAGCTCAGAGCCAAGTATATCTAACAATTTGGATAACAGGGTTCATCGAGAGTATAACTTTCCTCCATGATCCTTGTACATATTGTCGACTTCTACTGAATTCCACATGCGCAACATGTCGTTTTTCATCGATAGGATGGTAGAACTGACAGGTGGCTCAATGTCCTGAGTTTCTCTGCCACTGTGTGTTGCTGCTGCAACAGAACGGGTTGCCATGAAGGACTTTCTGCAGTCATCGTGATATCTCACATCAGCAGCATGAAGATCGTTGATTGTGCCCATTAATCGTATCTTGACCTGGCGTCCTTCTTCATCCTGGCGGGAGTCGATAACATCGAGAATAGTTTGTTTGAAAGTTGTCCGATCAACACGATCTGCAGTCCTATGAAGGAGAACTCGCCGCCAACGATTAGGATTCTTCTTATCAAAGTCCATGATGCACTTTTCTCCGCAAAAAATGCAATGTTCTTTCAAGTCAAATACTGTCATCTTTGAACGGTGGCTTCTTTTGCTTGTTGAAGCATCTTCCAAACAGACATTACTCATTCGTTTCAAGTGTCTTTCTATATGTGAGCATTATGTGTACGTTGACATACAGTCTCTCTGGCATTTGAGCTCGATAGATTTGTCTGCCTGCAATTTCTGTTCAAGCTCTTCATGTTTACCATCTTGTCTTGCTTTGCTTGACCGGATGATACTTCGCATTCTGTCTGGACCAACTGTTACCAGAGGTTTTCCAGCTTTAGTTGCATCGCAGAGACTGAAGAAACAGTCTCCAAAGGTGATGGAGCCTCAACCTGTAACAATAGAGGGAATTATAAACATCAGTAAACATTTAATTTCTTTGTTCGTATTTTAAAAAATTCTCAGGAAACAAGTTCCACCCTGTGAACTTTTAAAAAAATCAATAAAATACACAGTTGCTTTCAGACAGATCATGTTAAATAATAAATAAAAAACTTGCTTGCAAATAATATCGATCATTCTACTGTATCAGAAAAAATTACTCTTACTTAAAACTCAGTTCTCCAAGTTTCTTTCATTACATGACAAGCCTCAACTTACTTGATCACAAACAGTTCATGCTGTTGATCTTCTGAGGTCAGCCATTTCTTCACAACTGTACTGGGGATAAACGGCTCTGCGCAAGTTATTTTCAAACAGTTTTGTTGTTGTTGTATAACTGTACTGCAAAAACGCCGATCGGCACGGACAAATTCAGGGGGTCATGTTATGCTAATTTGCATATCAATGAGCTAAATTTAAATGTTATCATATTGTAAGTGGGTTTATCATGACCAGTGACCCTAAAAACATGGGTATAGACACCTCAACCAGGCTGTTTGGATGCTTACTTTTGGAGATATTAAGAAAAATAGTAATTTCGACAATGGCCAACGCTAATTTACATATTAATGGGTTTGTACAAAAATGCTCAAGGGTGCCAGAGCGGCATCAATCGGAATACTCATTCAGATGGTCTGGTGATCACAAAAATGCAGAAAATCATTGTGCGGACCCTAATGCAAGGTCATCTTGAAAAATGGTGTTTGACATCCGGACGACTGCCAAACAGCACCGATCTTTCGCCTCAGGGATCGTCACATGGGATGCCCGATATAATGAGCAGGGAGCGAGTAGCATAGCATCACTTTGCGCTTAACGCCACCTTCTCTTCCCAGCCCACAAGATGATCGATGACTATTGCCAGCTTCACAGCAGGATGTTCGTCTGGGGCTCCAAGCAGTGCGGCCATGACACAACCATCCACAGGGCTCCATCCAGTCCCACACGCTGCAAAGCTTTGCTCGTCTCTTGGTGATCCACACCTCCATGCTCGATCAAGCCTTTCCACTTTGGCTACATTGCCCCTGGAGTCCACATCCTTGGTTAGGTCCTCAGATGGTTTGTTGGAGACAAGAACAGCCTCAGAACATCATCATGTCAGTGCCTCGGCTGTGAAGCCACAATTTCCCCATGATGGCCTATGCTTCCAAAACACCTTACTCCTCTCCCTCCCCTCACCACCAAAATTGAGGCATTACGATCACCATCAGCAGACCCAAGCGGGTAAACCAGTGAGCAACACACTGTGATGAGGTGATAATGTTCCGACTTCATCAACGCCATCTTCTCACCAAAGTGTCACCACAGGCCTACATGCTCAGCTCGCACCCTCACTGAGAGCTTCATTGGCCATGGCAGTACCAGGTGAATTTTGACATTTATCTAATGACCCTGAATGTACTGTTGTGTGTGTGTGTGTGTGTGTGTGTGTGTGTGTGTGTGTGTGTGTGTGTGTGTGTGTGTGTGTGTGTGTGTGTGTGTGTGTGTGTGTGTGTGTGTGTGTGTGTGTGTGTGTGTGTGTGTGTGTGTGTGTGTGTGTGTGTGTGTGTGTGTGTGTGCGCGAGTGTGTGCGCGCGTGTGCGTGCACGTGCACACGTGTGTTAGTTCGAGTCATTTTCTGAAGGGTTTGCTTCTTTAGCACAATTTAGGGATGATTTGCAACAATTATTCCATTTCACTCTCGTTACTTTAATTAGACATTTGTTTCTCTTCTGTTTCCACCCTTTCCATGAAAAGTAGATGCAGCATATATTTGTTGGTCAGAGCAGTAGGAGGTATCGATTTGGCACACAATCTGCTCATTGGGAATATAATCATATCTTCTTTGATATGTCGAAATATAAGGAGAGCAAACAGATTGGACAGTTGGCTTATTGGCAAGTGTACTTCATGAGGCAACAATCTACTGACCAAACACTAGGAGGACAATTTTATAGTCGGATAAGTATTGTCTCTTTAATTGTAACAAGAATGTGAGTATACATGCACTCATATTCGGCTAGTGAGCTATGTCATCCTGTTAAAGTTGTGAAAAAAAAATTTTCAAACCTGTCTCATTCGAGTATTCTCCTTGTGCACAGATAATGCAATCAAAGCAACAGAAAGGTTCTCCTTTTCGTGCAGTCTTCCGTGTTCCAATTGAACACGCCTCATTGCATATCGACAGCGGAACCTGAAACAACAATACTGTACACTTTAACTCTCTCAACATGAAAGCTATTTTTGGATAGAGTAAGGTATGCACCATTGAAAAATATAGCTTTAAGCTTTATTAAATTATCGGAACAAAATCAATGTAAAAATTTAAACAAATATCATGAGATATCAATTTGGCCTCCGGAAAATGAATATTGAATACGAGCCTCGAGAAAATGAATACTGAACATTTGGACATGTTTCTTATTCAAATCAGCAAAGTGTAATGTGTGTTTTTCACAAATGTACACAATTTCCTTTCACTGAAATACAAAGATTCACAGTGGGTTTCTGATAGCGTGAAACACAGGACAATTTTTTTCATTTAATTATGTAAAATATTGCTATTTGTATTCACAATCTCAGATCATGGGAGAGTAGGGATCCGGCCTCCAAACCTCAGAGAGTGCTGCAATACCGATGTTCAAACAGTTGAACTGAGATGATAACAGAGACAGGTGATCATCCTCTCTTAGGGATAGGACATTGCAGGCACCCACCTGAAGGGACCACCTCAGGTTAACTCAAGGAGACCGCCGTCTGGTGGATGACATCTCAGCACCACTCTGCGAAACACCACCACAATGGGACACAGCAAGTTTACCCTCTGCTTTTCCTCCTATCGTCAAGGAATGGGGGTCCCAAAGGCTTTGCCCCAATTGTGTCATCCAGTGAGTTGCCTGGAAAGGGCAGCAGCACAGGAGGTACTCCCACGGAGTGGGTTTTCAGTTTTCTTTGCGTTTGTCAGTTTTGTCGAATGAAGTGTTTCACGGTGGCCAGAGTGCAAATCCTGCCACTAACCTCCTAAGAAAAAGTTAGCCAACTGCAGGAGAATGTCTGCAGACACAGTTGGGCACTAGATATGGATGGCTGTTGGCTCACAAGGAACTCGTCTGCCCATTGACAGGTTTGTTTTTAATCCTGCTGGCTGTCCACTTCCAAACACCCTCCTCACCAGGAAACCTGGTGGGGGAGATGGTTTAGTCGCTGACAACTCGACCATGAAACAGTTTTGTACAGGTTTACATGGTGACTGTAGCAAGTCACAGATCGAATCTGGCCTGGCCTGACCTGATCTAATCTGAAAGGCAGCTTCACAAATTGGAGAAAATAGGAAAAAAAATAAGTGGAGGTGGGAGTTAAGCCTAGATTTTGGGAGAGATCAACCAGGAGGGATTATTATAAGAAGGTGTGTATTTTGGAGGAGTTTTATGGAGGGTCAGAAGACTGAGGTAGACTGAAGACTGGAGGTGCAAGAAAGGTCACCAATATGTTGTGATGTAAAATCAGACTTTGTGCTTTTGCTTCATCATAGGGGATTTCAATCATGTGAAAAGCTTTAGATGCTACAAAGTCCAGGAGAGACAGATGTTATGCAGGGATTGCCAAGCCAATAGAAGGATTGATATTACTCCAAACAACAAACGGCCAAAATAATAGGAGAATATGACTCCATTGAGCGAAGGACAAAGTAGGTGCAGGCTGTGCATAGTTCTGATTTTTCTTGGAATGACTTAAAACAAAAGAGAATTCCCATATGTATGATCAGTTAAAGAGAGATCATGGTTGATGGTGAGGCTGAGAAGGCAATTAGGCCAAAGCTCATCTGGTGGCTGACCATGGAAACAGATAAGTGGGTCAGTTTGGCAATCTTTCCAGCATGAAAAGGTAGGATTGTAAGATATGCCAGCCTTGAAAGACGTGTTCCATTTACAGTATCTGACCAACATCAAATAGATTCTTGATCAGCAGAATGACAAGGCAGTTCGTTGCCTAATACTGTGATGGAGGTACTGTATAACACAATGTTTCGTCAACTGAAAGAATGAAGATGTTTTACAAAATGTCAGAGAGGTCGATAAGGTATATATATATATATATATATATATATATATATATATATATATATATATATATATATATATATATATATATATATATATATATATATATATATATATATATATATATATATATATATATCCTGGTGTTGGTGCAGTGGTTGGGGCAGCGGCTTGGGATCCAAAAGGTCCTGAGTTCAAGCCCCGTTGGGCCACTGAATTGATACACCAGGGGGTTGACTCAGCCTGTAATCCTTCCGAGGTCGGCGAAGTGAGTACCAGTGTACTGGGCCGGTGTATACCCCGGTTAAAATAGGTGTACCATATCCCTGTGTTGTAAGAGGCGACCAGGGTTGCGTCAGGAAGGGCATTCGGCGTAAAACATGTGCCAAATCACTATGAGGATCATACGGATGATCCGCTGTGGCAACCCCGAACGGGAGCAGCCAAAAGAAGAATAAGAAGAAGAAGATATGTATACATATATATTAATATATGTCGATATTATATATATATATATATATATATATATATATATATATATATATATATATATATATATATATATATATATATATATATATATATATATATGTGTGTGTTACAGCTGTGGAAATTCGCAGAACACCATAAAGGTTCCTTAGATCAGTTATACCGGTAAGTGAGTGTTCAGATAGGTTTCCCCACCGTTGTTTAGAGGGTTTCTTCGTGTTCACCGGGCTGTGATCCTTTGAGGTGGGTTTTTCTTTTTCTATCGTTATTTTGGACCAACCATACCTCAACAACCAAATCACCACAAACAACATCACTCCCCTTAACCACAACGCCAACCACGCCACCATCACTGCAACCACGATCGCCTCTACCGCCCACCACAACCAAATCACAACCACTAACATCATTCCCAAACGACCACAACCAAACCACCACCACCTTCACCCCTTTACCTCCACAACCGTCAACAACTCCACACCACAAACATTGCCTCACCTTCATTCCCGAAACGGCGCCATCTTTGCGCCAGCAGCGTGGGATCCGATCAAACGGCATCGCTGCAGGCAGAGGCAAGGGTTCCCTCGCCGTGCAGCGTTGGTGATTTCAACCACGTCGGCTCGCTCTCCGGGAGGGGTCGAAGGTCAGAGAGTGTTGGTGATTTCAACCACGTCGGCTCGCTCTCCGGGAGCGGTCGAAGGTCAGAGAGCGTTGGTGATTTCAACCACGTCGGCTTGCTCTCCGGGAGGGGTCGAAGGTCAGAGAGCGTTGGTGATTTCAACCACATCGGCTCGCTCTCCGGGAAGGGTCAGAGATCAAAGGCTCGATGATTCCTACAGCGTCCGCTTTCCGCGCAGGGTCAAGGGTCAGAGAGCAAAGGCCAACTCTCATCTCCCCGGCACTATATAAGGGCGAGCAGAACGGAGCTTCGCGGCAGTCTGGAGGGGTCGGAGAGCCGAGTGGAGCCCGAAGTCTGGAGAGAGTCAGTTGGGGAAAGCCAAGGAGCTGCGTGGAGACCACAACCGGGGAGAGCTTGCCAGCACCAAGGCAGTCCGAAGTGATCGGACCTCGACACAGTTCGCGCATCGCTGAGGAGCGGACGGGGTCGTAAGAGCATCAACTCTTATAGAGCATCAACTCTGACAGAGCACTAAAAGACTCGTTCGTTCCTCTCAAAACGCGTTGCCGGCCGGCGCCCGGATCACCTCGCCTTGGCAAGGCTGTAATCAGGTGCGGCTGTCCTAGCGGCTGTGGGAAACAGACGTCACGACCTGGCCATCATCGCAAGGCCGCAATCAGGCGTGACTGTCCTCATAGCCTTGGGAAACAGATGTCACGACCTGCCCATCGTCGCAAGGCCGCAATCAGGCATGGCTGTCCTGGTGGCCGTGGGCAGCAGACGTCGTGACCTGCCCATCGTCACACCACGAGTGTGCGGGTAAGCCGCATCGGTCTCACGAGCCCATTCGGTCAACCAAGGCTCACGCACTATAAAGGTCCACGGACCCTGTCTGCCACTCTCGTCTATGAGAATGGCCCTTTCCTTCCTTTGAGTGAATCTTGTGGCGCCGTGTCCTGACAAGTAAAAACTGTTAAGTGACTACATTAATAATAACCATATTCGGTCGTAGTGCTTTCCCTTGCTTTTGTTTGCCTGTATACGTGTTGGCTGTACATACGTGCATGGGTAAAATAAATGTGCTTTGTTCAAATGTACCCCGTTCGTCGCGTCCTCCTTTCACCATATTGGAAATGCCATCTTGCATCGTGGAATAAATAGTTGGGTTTCAAACACCCGTTCAATAGAATCGGATCCGGCGAGGTCGGGCGATAATACCCGCTCGGTTATCACTGCAGAACGGAACGGACCGCATAAGCGGTTCGTGTCCCAAGCCGACCTGCACCGAGGTACGGTGTCCCGGTCGGCTGCCCGCGCAGGTACTTAGGTATATTGAATTTGGCAAGTGCCCCTATCTTGCGCGGGTAGACAATTGGCTCGGCCGTGGTGGGGATTAGAAACCCACCCGTGACTGGTTTCCGGCGTTAGCTGTGGAAAGTCACGACTGAATTGTCCATCCGGTGGGCGACGTGGTTGCTATTAGTGGAAAGTGGCCGATCGCACGCCGGCGGGCGCAAATTCGTAGCAATATATATATATATATATATATATATATATATATATATATATATATATATATATATATATATATATATATATATATATATATATGTACACAGACACACTTGTGGTTGCATCAATGGTTTGGGACATGCTGCTGATGTCTGATGCCCCTATTATCAATACACTGGTGCTCAGTTCAACAACCTCAGAAGGATGACAGGTTGCGTCGACCCCATGCTGTTAATTCAGCAGCCAACAGGGCTTGAAACTCAGGATCCGAGGATCCCAAGCCGCCACCCTTACCTCGAAGCCAACACCAGGTTACCATCAGTTTTTATTTTCTCCACTTTTCCCGCCACCATCCTTCTATCCCTCTCAACTACACCTTCTTATCTGTTTCATATCTTTAAATCGAAAAAGAAATACATTAAAAAAATCCTGACCCCACATAACCACAAGACTTCCTGTACTGACTCTTCTTCCTCCTTCTGCCGATCTACCATCTAATACTTTTGCCAACCCACATTCACCACACACCTTCACGATTTTTTTCTTCAACCTTTCCTTCACCTAACTGTACCTAATCTAAAAAAAAATTAAAAATATTTATTCTTTTAACCTCTCGCATTACACCTCCTGTCACCACATGTGTCTCCGCCCCCTCTTCTTCCTATAACTTTCATCGAACTACCAGCTTCCTTCTGCGTTTTCTGATCCAAATTCACCAACAAATACACGATTTTTCTTCAACCTCTCCTTTACCTAACCATAAGTAGTCTTTATCAAAAAAATCAAAAATTCACAAACGGTCTCTTAAAATGGTAAAACTTCCCTTTTCACATGTTTGGTTCTTGGAATTGTATCATACTTCGCCACTCTTTTTCTACTTCAAAAGACTTTTCAATTCGACCTTTCCTTCTTCCCATGTCTAAAAAGTCCAACTGTTAAAACGTTTCTTTCCTCCATGCTCTTAATTCTCCTTTATTGCATCCCTCACATAATGTCTTTAATCACATTGATGAATTAAAAAAATTTAAATCCCAGTTTGCAATGCATTATCCTGTTCTATCAATCGTCCTTTTTTTCCAACTTCAGTGCCAATTCAACCACTGACATAAATCTATGTCCTACAAACCACTCACATGTTATACCCTCTCCTTACCTCTCCCATCGTGCCCCTCATCCTACCTCTGCTCTTGACACCTCTTCACTGTCTTCTTCAGTCTCAGCTCCTCCTTTTTTGTCCCAAAGTGTGTGGTGTTCTAACATCTGTGGGCTCCATTCAAACCTAACAGATATCTCACTCTCTCACTCAGAATACTCATCACCACAAACAACCCCTCAAAACTTGTACCTCCCACTGCCCGCTCCCCTCCTCAGCATACCTCCACCGAGACTAATCCTTGTCATCTAAGACTGTGAGTACTTCTCTCACCTGCCATGGCACTTCAGCAAAGGACTTCTGTTACTCATTGGGACTGACACAATCTGTCAACTTCCCGACCCAGATCTCAACCAATGGTACTCCCTCTCTTCTGGATCTGATTTTGACAAATTCCCCTGAAAATATCTGCTGTTCTTCCTTGGCTCCAATCGGTTCTTCTGACCACATCCTTGTCAAAGCAGACATCTCTCTGGCTATTATTAAAGAACCACATCAGTGCCATCGAGTCTGGCATTTCACTCAGGATGACTGGCAGAGTCTCCAAGCAGCTATCAAACTTCGAGACAGCTCTCCCATACTACTTTCTCCAACATCAACTCATCATGGGAATTCATCAAAGAACCTTACTCTCTCACTCATGCACAGATTATCCCATATCGTCTTCAGTGGTCCTACCCTTCCTCCCACCCATGGTACACTTAACCTTGTGAAAACAAGTTGTCCTGAAACAACTTGGCATTGCCTCATGGAAAGCAAACCCAACTGAGGGTAATCTCAGTTCCTTCCAGAAAGCTCGGAACAAGAGTGTATCTACCCTCAGGAGAGTCAGAAAACAACATCTTTCTCATACCAAGTCTGAACTCTCAAACCTCTCTCCTTCCTCCAAATCCTGGTGGCATCTAATCAAATCTGTTTCTGGTGTATGTTCCCCCTCCATCCCCTCCCTTACCTCAAAAGGGCACACTGCTGACACTGCTCATGAAAAGGCTGAATGCTAAAATTTGGTGTTTGCATCTAACTCTTGTGTCTGAAACCCATCACTTTCTGCCCCCACCTTACCCAGTCGCACCCAACTGTCCCTGGACTCTGTGTCCTTTTCTTCTGACAAAGTGGAGAGCTTGCTGTCAAACCTCGACTCAGATTCTGCAACCGGTCCATAAGGCATAAGCGCACGTGTCCTAAAAACCTGCTCCTCTGCTCTTGCTCGTGCTCTCTCTGTTCTGTTCACCCTCTCATTTGCTCAACGTCATCTGTCATGTGCTTGGAAATCGGGAAACATCATTGCCCTGCACAAAAAAGTGCAAAAACAGATCCCTGCAACTACAGACCAATGAGCCTTCTACGAATCATCAGCAAGGTTATGGAATCCTTCATCGCTTCAGACATTAAATCCTTTCTCTTCTGCAATGGCTTGATTTCCAATCATCAATTTTGTTGCAGACCAGGTCACTCTACCCTGGATATGCTGCATATGCTCTCCCAACAATGGATGGAGGTACTCAATACCAGACATGAAATATCATGTGCTTTTGACACAGTCTGGCACCCTGTCCTGCTCACCAAACTCTCTTCCTATGGTATCCAACGCCATCTCCACTCATGCCTCACAGACTTTCTCTCCTGTCACAGCCAATGTGTGGCCCGAAATGGAGTTCTCTCATCCCCTCTTCCTATCTAGGCTGGAGTTCCTCAAGGCAGCGTTCTGGGCCCTGTTCTTTTTATGTTTTTTATCAATGATCTCTCCGACTCTCTGGAAAATCCTCTTTATCTATTTGCTGACGACTCCACTCTCTGCCGTACCATCTGTCATCCCTCAGACCAGCAAGCAGCAGCTTCTTCGCTCTCTGCAGATATGGATAAAATTACAAACTGTTCCAACACGTGGAACATGTCTTTCAATCGTGACAAATCTCACACTCTCACTATGTCTCTCTGAAAGGACCGTTTAGAAAATACCCCACATAATTTCTCAACAATGCTCTGGAAGAAGTCCTTTCATTCAAGCTTCTGGGTCTCGCTATCTGCCATGGTCTCTCCTGGGAAAGCCACATTTTCAACCTGGCCTCCAAAGCCAGTCACCGACTTGGAATCCTCCATCATGCAAAGTCCTTCCTCGGCCCACCTGCGCTCCTAACCACTTACAAAGCTTTCGTCCTCAGCCTGATGGATTACTGCTCTCGCCTCTGGGCTGGTGCTCCTGCCTCTCACCTTTCTTGGCTTCCCGCTGTGGAAACTAAGGCATTTGGAATCATTGGTATCTCCCGCTGTGAAGCTGAGTCGTTGGTCCTCTCACTCTTTCTCACCGCAGGCAGGTCACTGGTCTTTCTGTGCTCCACCATCTCCTCTCCAGTCTCGAATCCCCTGCTCTGTCTATGAATTGTCCCCTCCATATTTCCACAGGGTGCTCAAGTTCCGTCAGCAACCCCGTTCTGGTGAAACTACCAAAATCACGAATCACTGCTCACCTTCACTCTTTCATTCCTCTGTTTTTCCCGCCTTTGTAATAAACTCCCTGACTCTGTTCAATCCCACTCTTCTTTCCAGACCTACAAAGCAGCCATTCACCACCACCTCTTATCTTCCCCCATGCAAAACCTAAATCTTTTCTACCCCCGTTAATCCACTCCAAACTCACCTCCTTCAAATTCCCTGCTTTCCTTCCTGAAAGTCCCTGTAATATCCATCTTGTATATCCCGTGTTCCCCGCCCCATCCCTCTCCCTTCCACAGATCTCATCATGTCTCTGTCCCCCACTATTTTGTCCTTCCCTCTCTCACCCCTCTTGTCTCATACCCCCCTTGCTGTGCATTGTGTGTTAGGTCTCATACGAGCCTCGACAATGTATCCCCCCCCCCCCAAAAAAAATCAATGGAATGCAATATCTTCAAATGAATTACCATTGCATATACATATATATATATATATATATATATATATATATATATATATATATATATATATATATATAATATTTACATCCCCACTCCCAACTGGGAGCTTGTGCTTCTACCTCATAATTTGCTCTCTTTGATGCAAAGGACAACCTTTGAAAGGAGGATTTCTCTTGGCCTGCTTCTCACTTACATCACGTTGTTGATCTGGCAGTCTTTTACCAGCTCATGTAATGTTGCTCCCACGACCTTTTCAACTCCCAAGGGGACATATGATCCTTTAAATACACTGCTCTCTTTACCATCTTCTGTGGGACTATCTTCTCAAGTATGGTGTCTCTTGGTCTTGGTTTCAGGCTTTCTATTCTGCTGCTCATGATCTTCTCCATTTCCCTGTTTGAGCTTTTCTACAGTGGTTGAGATAATGCCCCATTTCTACCTGAAACTTCTCATGAAACGGTATGGACAAAATAAGTGCAGAATAATTTTTCAGCAGAATGGACACTGACAGGACAGGGGGCACAGTGTATCTCTGCATTCTCGTGCAGTTGTTCCCATTCATTTCACTTTACATCTGTTGCCACTTTTCCCTTTATTGTCCCACAATTCAATGAGTCTCCACACTGGTCTTGTGAAAGTTAAAAAAAATTATTGAGAAAAATAGGAGAAATTATTTTGGGCTTGCCATCAAAGCATTATTACAAAATAAAGAAGCATTTAATAAACCTTTTGGAATACCCATAATGCATAGATCGAATGGAGGGGATTTAATTATGAGTAAGATGCATAAGCCCATATAAATATTGTCCAAATGCTTCGCCTTTGCAAAGCATAGCTGAGGAAAGAAATGTTTCCATCTTCAGCTGGGTGGAAGTTTGCTTTCACAAAGCAGCATTCCTAGTGCCACTGCCACAGAAATCTTGGTTAGTCAGCCAACAGTTTGATAATCTCCACATTGTGGTAATGATGAAACTGGTGGGCCAACAACTCTTTTCAGCATGAAGTTGTTTTCTGGCAATTTTCCATTGCTTGATGATTGAATCTTGAAAATTCAAAAAGCAGATATTTGCAAATGGTGTCTTTATTGCAATACTTGCCATTTCATGTTGATGTGAAGTCCAAAGAATTCCACTTGTATTTATTTGCAGTTTGTGTTCTGGTGAAGCAGATGAATCAAAATATCCCACAATTGGTAATGACAGCTTTCCTGAAGCACCAACCTGCCAGCTTACAATCTCGTACACTGCGGGAGGATCTCCATTTTCATCAAATGACACTTGCTCTCCAAAATTGTTCACAAAATCAACTTTCCTTAGAAAAAACAGCAACTGCCAGTGACAGGAGTGAGTTAACTTAATGATCCTATATATATATATATATATATATATATATATATATATATATATATATATATATATATATATATATATATATATATATATATATATATTTATAGCGAAAACAAATCACTCAAAGTAATGGTCTTGTCTTTGTGGAATGTTTTAACATATAATTTGGTGTGTAATTCTGAACTTTTAAAAAGTATTTGTTTTTAAGGTGAGATACTTGCATGTCATTCTTCATGGCATTCAAATTAGATTTATTCATTGTCAAAATAAAGGTTAAAAAATCAATCAGAATTAATCCAAAATATATGACCATATGCAATTGTTATTGCAATCAACTTGCAGTGGTGTCTCAATGCCCAGGAATGCTTGGGAGTGCTTCCCTCATTGACAAATTACTCAGAACAGCTTGCTATCCTAAACACACAGAACCTTTGGTGAAGGGCAGTTTATAATTTTGCTAGGATGCCAGCACAAAGTTCGCCTTCTCATTTCAAAAGGTACCACTCATTAATCCAAAGGGACCATACTCTGTACAGATTTTGGTGCCACCAAAACATTCTGCTGGGCTGTTGGGCACAATCCTGGACAGGTCAAAACTCTGACACAAGAAACTTAAATGGCTCAATCATTCCAACAAGCTGGTACTCATTGTGCCAACCTCAGAAGGATGACAGGCTGATTCAATCCCATCTGGTATTAATTCAAAGGAAAAGCAGGATTTGAACTCGGGACCCTCGGATACCAAGCCCACCACCCGAACCATTAAGCCAAAACAAGGCAAAAACTAATAATCAAGATTAAATGGTAGAAAAAGAAACGGTCAGCTGAACTCGGATCCATAGCTCACCACCCCAACCATTAAGCCAAAACCAGGCATAAATTAATAATCAAGATTAAATGGTAGAAAAAGGGAACAGTCAGCTAAAATAACAACTAAAAACTACCCATTGATGCAACACCCCTTAAAGCGTTTGATAACATGCATAGTTCAATTGAAAACCAGATGCAGGATATGCATTCAAATGGTCTGTTTACTGTTTGTAACGGAACCCAGATCTAGATCTCCTATCCTAACATAACATCACATAAAATACTGTATACTATGTTAATCTCGACATTCATTATCAAATACTGTCCACATTTTTTCAAGACAAAGCATTCAGATGTCCTGCATTTTATCCATACTAATAAATGTGTGTGTGTATGTGTGTGTGTGTGTGTGTGTGTGTGTGTGTGTGTGTGTGTGTGTGTGTGTGTGTGTGTGTGTGTGTGTGTGTGTGTGTGTGTGTGTGTGTGTCCATCCTCCATAGCTCTAAAACAATGAAACCGAGCAGCCTGAAACTTTGCCTGCAAACGAAGGGAACTCAAAGGGAGTGCATAAATCAAAATTGGGTGTTTGGTTTAATTAAAACAATCCCTTTGAGGACAATTAACTGCCTTATTTAATTATATCCTTTATCAGGCACATATTCAGGCAGCTCACTCTCTGGGGTCTTCAGGTGTATCCTAGGTTACTTCACTGCAGTCTGAAGCCACTTGTTTTTTGCCCTGATAAAATATGCCCTGACTTGGAACGGGCCACAACAATTTCTTAACAATAAAGTTTTTTTTCACTTTCCTCACTCCTATTATTGAATGCCTCTTCATCATAACTACAAATCGCTGGGTACATTTCAATGCTTATAAATGCCTGGAAAAGCCAGCGTTATTGGCTATATTTAATTTCCCCTCACACCATAACCTCAAGAATATTTTAAACTAAGAAGAATTACAAAATTTAAGCTCCAGATTTGAACTTATCAGCAGTTCCGATGTTCATTTGTTCAAAAAAAGATGGTCAAAAAAAAAAGAGTTCATTTGTCCAACTCGGACATTGCTCGGGCGGTTCCAGGTACCTGGTTTTATCGACGGCAATTGGTAATCGATTTCCAAGCCAGGTGTTCTTTTGGAGTGCTTGCTTGAGTGCTTAAGCGACTTAATGAGCATGAGGATTGGCAGCTGTTTATAAAGATTAATGTTAATGCACATCTTCCTGCAATGTCAATAATGCAACATCGTTTGTATAATTTGCATATTGAAATTCCCCCAAGACAAGGTGAAACCACCTCAAGGTTTTTGGTTTGTATACAATATGTACTGGAGTCAGTGTGACTACTCCTCATTTTCATAAATGCCAAGGTGAGCCAATTAAAAAAAGCAAAGAATTCACAAGGTTTTGGAAAAGCGATGATAATAGAAAACCTATACGCCAAGAAAACCTATAGAAAACCAAGACACCAAGGTGAAAAACGAATAGCCAAGATCTTGTGAAAAAAGCCAAGGAGTGGTCACACTGACTGGAGTTGGTAATCACACTGATTCCAATTGCTGATTCCCCCAAAAATTGACAACATCGGCTGTGTGTGCGTGCTTGTTGTTCATAAAGCATAACATATTCTCGCTGCTAACTCCTCTCTCTCTCTCTCTCTCTCTCTCTCTCTCTCTCTCTCTCTCTCTCTCTCTCTCTCTCTCTCTCTCTCTCTCTCTCTCTCTCTCTCTCTCTCTCTCTCTCTCTCTCTCTCTCTCTCTCTCTGTCTCTGTCTCTGTCTCTGTCTCTGTCTCTGTCTCTGTCTCTGTCTCTGTCTCTGTCTCTGTCTCTGTCTCTTGACATGTCTGGACAGTGGTTATGTCCTGGTGGATTTTGTCTCCGGACACATCCGAGCAGTGATTGGCTCTGGACACATACAAGTAGTATTTGTCTCCGGAAGGGTCTGGGCAATGTTGGTGTACGAGTACGGGAGTTTGTCTCTGGACGTGTCTGAGCGGTGTTTGTCTCTGGACAGCTTGGCTCAAGATGTGTCCAGGCAGTGTTTGTCTCTGAACGTGTCCGAGAGATGTTTGTCTCCGAACGTGTCTGGGTGGTGTTTTTCTCCAAACTTGGCAGGGCGGTGTTTGTCTCCGAACATGTCCGGGTGGTGTTTGTCTCTGAACGGCTTGCTCTGGATGCGTCTGGACAGTGCCTGTCTCTGTGCAGTATTTATAGTATGACCGGAAGCAAATGGATTTCAGAAATTATTTTGTTTCCATCTTCACTGTTATTCCATGCAGAAGCATTTTTTTAATGAGATAGCATGAATCGTAATTAACACTCCACTGCATGTCTGCCTTCCCTTCCTCTCACCTATCGCTGCCTTCCCTTCCCCCAACCCCACTCACTTACGTCCATCCTCACTTCCCCACCCCTCCTCACTCTTTTTCTCTCCACCTCTTCACTCTACCCCCTCTCTCCCTCCCCCACCGCTCTGTATCCCTCCTCCCTCAGTATTCCTGTCAGCGAAGTGATGGGTGGTATTTGCTAGTGTATAGTATATATATATATATATATATATATATATATATATATATATATATATATATATATATATATATATATATATATATATATATATATATATATATATACACACATACATGCACAGTCATGTGCCACTTAACGATGGGGAAACGTTCTGAGAAATTCGTGGTTAAAGGCCCAGTCACACCTTGACGTTTTAGCCAGCAATGGCAACGTATTAAAATGTATGTAAAACGCTGGCTTACGTTGAACTTTTGATGTTTTTTTTAAAGATTCGGACGTATTCATAACGAGTTGGTCGTATGCATAACATATTAGTAACGGACACAGAACGTTTCGTTGTGTGATGGATAACTTATACCAACAAATGCTGAACCTGTTGTCGGCCTTCACAACCTATACCCAACGCTAGTCGAACTTATGCATAGCGCGCTGCACGCATCGCCGACGATGACGTGGCGTAGGTTATGAAAAGGTTGCCCCACAACGATTCAAATCATAACCGCCGCAGAAATGGAAGTGTCAACATCGCAGTCACACCTTGGCGATCTTGCCAGCGTAAGCCAACTTCTGGAAAATTCGTCTAAAACGCTGGCGCACGTCGAATACGGTATGGGTAAGTTTGGTATACGTGAATAAAACGCTAAAGCACACTATCATACGTCGTATTAAGTGGAGTACGTCTTGTAATTATAAACGTGTTAAATATTTTACGATGTACTTGCCATATGACACACGTTCCGCATGCGATGGGAATAAGTTGTACGCACGATATGCGAACGTGAGCACACGTCGACAAAAGTCACTTGTAAGGTGCTCATAAGTCGAAATACTCAAGGTAATCGTTAGCGTCAGTGTTCCAGACTCCGTGGGGTTTTTTTTTCTTCTTCTTTGGTATGACGGTGATGTCGACACTTCAATTTCTAGTGCGGTTATGATTTAAATCGTTGAGCGGCAGCCTTTTAATTATATTATATTATAACCGCACGAGAAATCAAAGTGTCGACATCACCGTCATACCAAAGAAGAAGAAGAAATAAAAACCCCAGGGAGTCTGGAACACTGACGCTAACCATGACCTTGACGTGTTTCGACTTATGAGTAGCTTACAAGTAACGTGTGTCAACGTGTGTCAACGCTCGCGTAACGTGCCTACAACACGTTACTCATAGGTTAGAAATAAGTTTAGGGTACGCTAAACATTACCTCGACGTGTTTCGACTTATGAGTAACTTACAAGTAACGTGTGTCGACATGTGTCAATGATCGCGTAACGTGGCTACAACTTATGGCTAGCGTTATGCGGAACGTGTGAGTCATATGCTGGCATAAGTCTTAAAATTTCAAGCATGGAAAATTTGAGGACAACTGAAAAGTACAACGTTTAAAGCCAGCGTACTACGACATATGGCAGTGTTTTTCAGCGTGCTCTCAATGTTATCAAAACTTACCCATGAGGTATTCGACGTGTACCAGCTTTTTACACAAATTTTCCAAAAATCGGCATAAGCTGGCTAAAACGTCAAGGTGTGACTGGGCCTTAAGCGATGTCATCATTGTGCGAACATCATCGAGTGTACTTACACAAACCAAGATGGAATAGCCTATTGCTCCAAGGCTTCAAACCTGTACAGCATGTTACTGTTCTGAATACTGTAGGCAATTGTAACACACATCCAAGATAGATGGAAGACACGTTAGTTTTACTTTTGTGCTGTTCATGACGGCTATGTGTGTTGTTAGCGGCTGCTTACAATCCCCTCTTGCAACGATTATAGAAAGGTGAATAAATCGCATTTGGATTTTATAAGTAATCATTGCATCGATGTTATAATTTACAAATTAAGAAGCAAGCA
>NC_140961.1:92972233-93024733 GCF_056783735.1 Eptatretus burgeri
ATTTTTTTTTCCAAGCATGCAACTCGTTCTTCTGACACATACCTTTATTTGGATGGTGTATAAGCAACTGACAGCTGCCTCAATCGCTCGCGAAAATATAAATAAATAACCTGGGTTTTGTGCATGAAACGAAAACATACCTCCCGCTTATTCATTAAAACACCTCACTTCACTGGGAAATGTGGGGACTGGAATACTGTCCTGTAAATGGTGGAGACATGTAATAGTATCTGCGACCTGGAGCGGTGATCCATGATACACATTTACATGGAGAATTTGTGTCCCCCCTTCACCCCTTCTCTCCCTCCCCCAAGAACACCAGCAAAGATGAAAATACTCCTATACACGAATTGGGGTCATGATGATCCTCTATAGCAAGTCTGGATGTAATCGGCCCAGAACTGGAGGAGGAGTAGCATGACAAACAAACACACACAGACACACGGGTCCGTGAATCATAGTAAAGATTATTTTTGGTATTATTAATATTATTTTTATGAATATAATTATTACCTTTGGCAAAGGAGGGTGTTTCATTTGGACCATTTGTTTGTTTGTTTGTTTGTTTGTCTATCTGTCTGTTTGTCCGCATAGAACTTTCGTGTTTTTCTCCACAACCGCTTGTCGGATTGTGACAAAACTTTCACTATCGGTGCGACTACTTATGTGGAAGGTTTTATTGATAATTATGTTGTGAAACATCACGTGGTGTGGCAGGCATGTTGGAAAAATGGATAAACTTTGGACCTTTGTATCTGAAACCACACCAAGGAAAAAAAACATTCATGCAAGTACTCATGGGGAATATGTGTGATTTTTATTTTATGATGTCATAGGTGCCTTCATTGTGACATAATTTCATATGTTGAATGCTACATCTAATCAGTATGAAAAATTTTGGGGGTCATCTCGGGATAAAATGGTCTACAGAAAAAAAAAATTAATGACATGTTCAGTCACGTGATTCAGCAGCCATATTGTTAAAAAAAAACTTTCAAAAATCTTCTCTGAAGTGTCTGAACAGAACGAGGCAAAACTTTACAAGTATGACCACCTATCCATGAGGAACAAAAGGTTCACACATATGATGTCATTAGTCACATGGTTTGGCAGCCATATTGGATTTGCCCTAAAACCTATAAAAAAATCTTCTTCTCCAGAACGGCTGGACGGTGTTCTAGTCTATGACCTTCTTCTCCTCTTCTCCCCAACCCCCCTCGAGTTAGAGCCAATGGTCCACCCACGGGTATAAAGGCTGTGATTGGTGGTGTGCCAAGTGGAGGGAACCAGGAAGTTGATGCAGAGGGGGAGAAGGTGACTATTTTGGAGTTTCCATCTGCAGTATAGTTATCGGAAGGTTGTGTTTGGTCGAACCTTTCCTACTGTTGGGGCCTGCCTCGGGCCTACTGTCAGGCCTGGACAGTGGCCTCTCTGATCAGTCTCTTCATTGCTTTGGACATCCAGTTGCCCTCTCCATATGTTGGCTTGGTGTGCTGCAGGCCGTAACAGCAGATTGAGGGGAACCTTCACACAAATATTCCCCAAGCCTTGGGTGCACAACTTTGTTTTGGAATAATTGATAGGTCACAGGGTTTGGCAGCCATTTGGATTGAAGAAAAATATTAAATAATGTTTTTCTCTGGAACCGCTTTATCAATCGACATGAAACTTCACAATTATGATATCGTAGTGATGGGGAATACAATGCCTGGTGTTGGCGCAGTGGTTAGGGCAGCGGCTTGGGATCCAAGAGGTCCTGAGTTCAAGCCCCGTTGGGCCACTGAATTAATACACCAGGGGGTTGACTCAGCCTGTCATCCTTCTGAGGTCGGCGAAATGAGTACCAGTATACTGGGCCGGTGTATACCCCGGTTAAAATAGGTGTACCATATCCCTGTGTCGTAAGAGGCAACCAGGGTTGCGTCAGGAAGGGCATCCGGCGTAAAACATGTGCCAAATCACTATGCGGATCATACGGATGATCCGCTGTGGCGACCCCTAACGGGAGCAGCCGAAAGAAGAAGAAGAAGTGATGGGGAATACATGTTCTAAATTTCAACCTGATCGGACACCAGGTCTGGCATTTCTTCTTTTTTATTATAATTTTTTTTGTTTAATAAGGCTCACTTCGCTGTGCCTGGATGGGTTTGAGGGTGGAGAAGTAGCAGCTGAAATGCGAATCCTATCCAGGTTCCTCCTGATGACTTCATCTTTGTTTTTTGCTTGTTTGGGTTCCTTCTGATGATTCCAATGCAGGACTGTACCTATTTGGTCTTCCATTTGATTTGAATTACATTTATTTTCATCCCATTCTGAATTCAATTGAATAATGAAAAATGTCATTGGTCAGGGTCTTGCGTCCGATCAAAGTGGGACGTCTTGGTACCCGATCATCACTGCCAGTAGTTACAAAGTGGCAGTTCTAATTATGTCTTATTAATTACGTAACACACCAGTACACAAGCAACACACAAAATACACCACACAAAACTACACAAACACCACACAAAAAATGCACAAACACCACACAAAACAAATTCTGGTGAGCATCAGCAATCTCTGATTGCTCTTTCTTCTTTTTATTGTTATTGTTGGTATTATTATTATTATTATTATTATTATGAATACGATTACGATTTCTACATTTTAAAATTGAGGTATAAAGATATATCCATCATGTGAAGTATTTCCTTGATACATCTGAATTTCTTAAAAACTTTCAAGGCCTTCATCTTCAGCTCTATGAAGTATTGCTTTCCCCTTTGGGATGGAGACCCTCATGAGGTTTTTACCCCATAGAAAATGGAAAAACAGAATCCCCCAGAAAAAGGTTTTCGAATAGAATAGGAATCTCTTTCGGTTGCTGAGGTCTGTGGCCTCTATATTTTACTGCCTCTGTTATAGTCTAGCGCTCTCCACTATCAGCTCCCCAACCCTCACATAGATTATAATCTATGCCCTCACGAAAATATCGAAAATATTGGTGTTCCTCAAATAATTATTTGAGGAACACCACCTCCTTAAACTTCCAAAATCCAAGCTGAATGTGCACACCAACTCTTTCGTTCCTAAATTCTGCCATCTGTGAAACTGAATTCCTGAGTTTCTTCTCTGCCAGTCTAATTTACTCGACTTCAAGCAGGTGTCCCACTGCTATTTCCTGTCACCAACCAATCTTAACCACAATCTTATTACTTGCAAAATCGAAGATTTTTCAAGAATACGGTATTTGTCAGTCGATTTTGTTTTTCTGTCTGTTTGTCTGTTTGTCATCTACAGGTCAAAATTTCAAACCGATCTTCACGAAACTTCACTACATGGTAAACTTGTCATGAGGAAGAAGCCTATTGTTTTTGAGGTCGAAAGGTCAAAAAGGTCAACATAGGCCCAAGGTCAACGACAAAGGTGGTGTTTCTAAAATCCTTTGAAGTCAAATCAGGTCAGGTCAGGTCAGATTAGATATGTGACTTGCTTTGGGTACCATGTAAACCTGTACTAACTTGTTCCATGTTCAGGTTGTCGGCGACTAAACTATCTCCCCCAACAAGTTTCTTCGTGAAGAGGGTGTATGATATGGACACCTAGCAGAATGAAGAAGAAAACCTATCAAAGGGTGGAGGAGCTCCTGTGAGCCAATGGCCATTCATATTGAGTGCCCGACTGTGTCTGCGGATGTCCTCCTGCAGTTGGGTTACTTCTTCTTAGGAGGTTGGTGGCAGGATTTGCACTCTGGCCACCGCAAAACCCTTAATTCCACAAAACATTCCAGAAGAATAAAAAATCTGAAAAGCCACAAGATGGGAGTACCCTCGATGCAGCTTCCCTTCATAGGGTAGCTCACCAGATGTCTGGATTGGGGCAAAGCCTTCGGAACTCCCAATCTTTCATGAGAGGAGGGAAACCACGGGGTAACATTCATGGGTTCTCCTGCAGTTGGGTTACTTATTCTTAGGATGTTGGTGGCATGATGTGCACTCTGGCCACCGCAAAACCCTTAATTCCACAAAACATTCCAGAAGATTAAAAAAATCTGAAAACCCATTCCGTGGGAGTACCTGCTATGCAGCTTCCCTTCGCAGGGTAGCTCACCGGATGATGGGATTGGGGCAAAGCCTTTGGGACCTCCAATCTTTGATGATAGGAGGGAAACCACGGGGTAACATTCCCGGGTCAGATTGCAAGAGAGTGTGTCAGGGTGGTGCTGAGGTGTCGTCCACCAGACGGTGGTCTCTTTGGGTGGGTGCCTGGAATGTCCTATCCCTAAAAGAGGATGATAACCTGTCTCTTATCAATTGAGCTCAATAATTTGGACATCGGTATTGCAGCACTTTCTGAGGTTCGGAGACCGGTTTGTGGCGAGATCATGGTGGGTGGTTAAACCTACTATTGAACTGGTTGCTGTGATGGTTACCATGCCAAAGCAGTTGCTATATCTGTGTCCAATAAGCTGACTCCAATGATAATTGAGGTAACACCGGTCAACGAGCGTATTACGAGATGAAGGATTCATCACTCATTGGGTGTCATTTCCCTGCTCGGTGTAGATTCTCCGACTGAGGCGAGTGATCTCACCGTGAAGGAATCTCACCGTGCTTGATTTCCAATCATCAATTTGGTTTCAGACCAGGTCACTCTACCCTAGATATGCTGCTACTGCTCTCCCATCAATGGATGGAGGTCCTCAATGCCAGACAGGAAATCCGAGCCGTATCCCTGGACATATCACGTGCTTTTGACACAGTCTGGCACCCTGCCCTACTCACCAAACTCTCTTCCCATGGTATTCAAGGCCATCTCCACTCATGGCTCGCAGACTTCCTCTCCTGTCGCAGTCAACGTGTGGCCCTAAATGGAGTTCTTTCATCCCCTCTTCCTGTGCAGGCTGGAGTTCCTCAAGGTAGCGTTCTGGGCCCTGTTCTTTTTCTGGTTTTCATCAATGATCTCTCGGACTCTCTGGAAAATCCTCTATTTCTCTTTGCCGATGACTCCACCCTCTGCCGTACCATCTGTCATCCCTCAGACCGGCAAGCAGCAGCTTCTTCGCTCACTGCAGATCTGGATAAAATCACAAACTGGTCCAACACGTGGAACATGTCTTTCAATCCAGACAAATCTCACACTCTCACTATGTCTCTTCGAAAGGACCGTTTAGAAAACCCCCCATCCACTTTCTCAACAATCCTCTGGAAGAAGTCTTTTCTTTCAAGCTTCTGGGTCTCACTATCTGCCATGACCTTTCCTGGGAAAGTCACATTTCCAACCTTGCCTCAAAAGCCAGTCGCCGACTGGGAATCCTCCGTCGTGCAAAGTCCTTCCTCGGCCCTCTTGAGCTCCTGACCACTTACAAAGCTTTTGTCCGTAGCCTGATGGAGTACTGCTCTCCCCTCTGGGCTGGTGCTCCTGCCTCCCACCTTTCTCGACTTCACGCTGTCGAAACCAGGGCTTTTAAGATCATTGGCATCTCCCGCAATGAAGCTGAGTCTTTGGGCCTCTCACTCAATCACCGCAGGTTGGTCGGTGGTCTTTCTGTCTTCTACCGACTCCTCTCCAGCCTTGCCCCCCTGCTCTCTCTGTGATTTGTCCCCACCACATTTCCACAGGGCGCTCAAGGTCCGCCAACAACCCCCTTCTGGTAAAACTACCAAAATCACGAATCACTGCTCATCTTCACTCTTTCATTCCTCTTTTTTCCCGCCTTTGGAATAAACTTCCTCACTCTATTCTTTCCCATTCTTCCCTCCAGGCTTTCAAAACAGCTGTTCACCACCACCTCTTATCTTCCCCCATCCAAATCCTCGATCTTTTCTACCCCGATAATCCACCCAAGCCCACTTCCTTCAATTCTCCTGCTTTCCTTCCTGAAAGTCCCTGTAATGTCCATCTTCTCCTCGCCATGTTCCCCGTCCCATCCCCATCCCTCTCCCTTCCACAGTTCACCTGTGTCTGTTCCCCAATGATTTGTCCCTTCCACTCCCGCCCCTCTTGTCTCATGCCTCCTTGCTGTGAGTTGTGTGTTAGCTCTCATACGAGCCTCGACCAAGGTATACAAAAAAAAAAAAAAAAAAAAAAAAAAAAAAAAAAAAGGAAACATTCTATGCCACACTCCAGTCTGTGGTTGATCAGTGCCCCAGGCAAGATACACTTCTAGTCTTGGGGGGATTTCAATGCATCGAATGGAACTGATAGGGATGGTTATGAGATGTGTATTGGTCCCAATGGGTCTGGAACTGTGAACCAGAATAGCACTAAGTTCCTTGACTTTGCAAAAGTCATGGACTTAGGGTGGCTGGTTCATGGTTTCAGCGCCCACAAGCTCATCGTTAGACTTGGTATTCCAACGCTGGCAGTGTGGCAAAGGAGATTGACCATGTGCTCGTTGATGGTCACTGGAGGATGATCCAGAACTGCAGGGTCGACCTGAGTGCTCATTTCCTCAATAGCGACCACCAGCTTGTTGTGGCAACTCTGAAGTTGCACCTTAAATCCATGAGAATGGTACCTTCCAAGCCTTTGCTGGATGTTCACAGGCTCAAGGATGAGATGGCAGCTGAGGAATTTGCGAACAGGCTGAGTGGATATTTGGGAGGTCTGAGAGCTTTGAGGGATCCTGAAAAGTTGTGGAGTGCCAACAAGACCACTGTCCTTGATGTTGCCGGTGGACGTCTTGGAGCTCACCACAGGGCAAAGAAGAATGTTGTCTCTCAAGGGACACTGGATACCATTGACCAGAGTCGCAGGGCCAGGCTGAATAGCAGAGCTGAGCTGTTCAGGGAGCTGAGGCGTAAAACTCTCATTGCACTAAGGGTGGAGAAGCAGGTCGATGAGCGAAGAATCTGTGAGTGGTAAGAGCATAACCTGTGGTCAAGTGATTCTCGTCCTGCTTACAGGGGAATTTCCGCATTGCATTCATCCAAGCCCGTCCCTCGGTGTACTGCAATTGGAGCAGAGGGTGGTGGGCTCTTGATAGAGGAGTCCGAGGTGAAGGCCCGCTTGGCCAGTTACTTTGAGCGGTTGTACCAGGCTGATCCACCAGCTGTCGAGTTGGATGTCAGGCGTGTTACAATCCCTATTGCTGCCCTCCAATAAACTGTGGTCCACTTTCATTTATGGAAACACAGGCTGTGGTGAACCAGTTGAAATGGGGTAAAGCTCCAGGGATCTGTGGCATCCATGCTGAGCTTCTCAAGCCTGGTGGAAATGCTACACTTGTGTTGTTGCATGCAATTCTGTGCTCTGCCTTGGAGAAAGGCATCATCCCAACTGTTTGGAAGAGGGTCCTTGTTGTCCCACACTGGAAAGGGAAGGGTGATCACCAAGACTGCAACAACTACCGAGGGGTGACAATGCCCTCAGTGCCAGACAAGGTCTTTGCTCGGAAAATTATTGATAGGGTTCGCCACCATCTTCTTGAGCACTAGCATCCAGAACAGTCAGGCTTTACACCAAAGAGGTCAATGATTGACCGTATCCTTGCTGTTCGGGTCCTCACCGAAAGCAGATGAGAGTTTCAGCAGGGGCTGCTTGAAGCCTATGTGGATCTCTGCAAAGCATTCATTTCAGTGAATCAGGATGCCCTCTGGAGGATTCTTGGTCATTGTGGGGTACCACCAAAACTGATCCATCTGATGTCTGAACTCTACTCTGGTACTGAGAGTGCTGTGAGATGTTGTTATTTGCTTTTCTTTTTTGCTCAGTATGGCCAGAGTGCTGTGACTTATTCCCAGTTGTTTCTGGAGCTCGTCAGAGGTGTGTACTTGCCCCCATACTTTTCAGCACTTGTATGGACTGGATTCTGGGAGGATGTCGGAGAGATCAAGCTCGGAGAGATTTTAGAATGTCAAGATCTCTAACCTTGATTTCGCAGATGATGCATTCATCTTTGCGAAGACTCCAGATATCCTTTTGGGTGCCCTCAAGGGGCTGAATGAGAAGGCAGAGCTGCTGGGATTACAGGTTTCCTGGGTCAAAACTAAGATCCAGGCTTTCAATGACATCTTGGATGCTGCTATCCTGTCTGCACCAGTTTGTGGTGAGGATGTTGAGATCGTGGAGAGATTCACTTACCTTGTCAGTGATATTCATGAATCTACTGGCTGTGAGCCAGAAGTTAACAGCCCTCTGGGTCGGGAGTCATGGATTCACTGGATCATGGGGTGTGGCGCTGCCGGTACCTGTGCGGGAGGACGAAAGTCCGAGTCTTCAGGTCCTTGCTGCTTCCAGTGTTGCTGTTTTGATGTGATACTTGGACTCTGACTTGGGATCTGAGATTGAGACTTAATCCCTTTGGTACCAGGTCTCTTTGGAGAATCATTGGCTATCGCTGGTAGGAGTTTGTGTCCAATGAGCGGTTGCTGAAAGAGACTCAAATGAGATTTGTTACCTGCATAGTCTGTGAGCATCAGCTGTGGCTGTATGGACATGTGGCTCATTTTCCTGACACCGATCCTGCTCACCAGACTCTTTCAGTGAGGGAGCCTCGTGAGTGGAGCAGGCCAATGGGCTAACAAAGTGCCTCCTGGTTACAGCAGGTTGATCAGCATCTCAAGGAGATGGGGATGAGCCAGCATGTGCCTGGGGGATGGCCAGACGTAGGCCCCTGGAGTACCAGCAGAAAGTTGACGCAGCGACGCGCTGCTCTGGTGCTTGCTCCCATACCTGACCTGACCTAAAATCTTCAATTTGCATCCCATTGACATACAATTTGAAGAGGATATATATTTCAGGGCAATAAATTCAACCAACCATTTATTTTTAAGGTCAGCATCGACCAAAAGATCAACATAGGCCAAAGGTCAACAACTGAGGTATTTCTAAAACCCTCAATTTTCATCTGATTGACTTGAAATTTGAAGAGGATATATATTTCACGTCACTGATTTCAACAAGCCAATTATTTTGGAGCTCCACATTGGCCAAAATGTCAACATTGGCTATATTTCCAAAATTGTCATTTTTCATCTGATTCACTTGAAATTTAAGGAGTTGCATATTTGGTCATTGAATTCAACCTCCAATAATTTTTGAGGTCAAATTTGTTTTATGGATTTTGAAAGTATCAGTACCTGCGTGGAAGGATGAAATTCCGAGTCTTCGGGTCCTTGGTGTTTCCAATGTTGCTGTTTCGATGTGAGACTTGGACTTTGACTTGGGATCTGAGGCAGCGACTTGATTCCTTTGGTACCAGGTCTCTTTGGAGAATCGTTGGCTATTGCTGGTAGGACTTTGTGTCCAACGAGCGGTTGCTGAGAGAGACTCAAATGAGATTTGTTACCTGCATGGTCCGTGAGCGTCAGCTGCAGCTGTATGGACATGTGGCTCGTTTTTCTGACGCTGATCCTGCTCACCAGATTCTCTCAGCGAGGGAGCCTCGTGAGTGGAGGAGGACATGTTCTTCTTGTTTTTACCTCCATTGACCATGCCCTGTCAAACCCTCTTACTGGCATGTTGCTAATTTTCCTCCTCTCCTCTTTCTCTTGTTTTCTTCTTCATTCATTCATACTCCACTGCTAATTTACATCCTCCATCACCTTGATCTTCAATGAGCCTCAATCTTGTAAGGTAAAATAAATCATTACCATTTTGATATGATCACCTTCAGGTAGTTGACAAAAAATGAAAACACCTCGGTATATGAGGGACTCCATGCAACGGCTTCGACACAGGTGTGGCCCATGCGTTAAGCTCATAACATTCTCCCAACATGCTTTGGATCATGTATAAAAATGCTGTACAGGCCTGGTTGCCTATAATTATGGCTAGAATGGCTGAAGAAGAAAAAAACAACCTCAGTGATGAGTTTTTGCCTTTTTAACAGCTTGTGTGCCTTGTGTTTGCTCTGCGTGATATATTTTCCCCTTATCTCATCTATTTGTTAACCTTATACTTTTTGTCTTGTTAATCCTGTGTTTTTGTTTGTCTTTCCATTCCTGCTTTTCCCTGTCCTTCCTCCTGTCTGGCAGGCCTCGCACACCAGGCAGGAAGGTAGCCTCGCAAAGCCCGACCACCACAACCCTCCCTCGCCTTCCCATGCTCTCTCTCAGTGTGGTCTCTACCCTCCCCAGGACTCAAGAATGGTGGGCAGGCACCATAACTGTGTCAGATTCGTCTTTGCCAAGGAAGGAGCTGTGCTGACGAGAGGTATTTGGTCAGACAGTTTTGTGAGACATACTGGGGTTCAAGGCTGAGGATTTATATTGCCTCATCTCATTGGCCCACGGTTTTGATGTGTCCTTTCAATCCGCTGAAAGTTTTGTCGAGTTTTGGGGTGGTAGAGTACTGCTCAGTCAACTTTGTCCCCAGCTGACTGGGTGGTCGAGGCCTTCTCTGACCATGGGAAGGTCATGACAGTCTGCCTCGACAACGAGAGCATTACAGATTACGATGTGAAGTGTTGGTTGTCAAGGTATGTGGATGTTCAGACTTTAGACCCCACCACGGTATATCCAAAAATGGTCTAGGTATATGGACCGCGACTTGGCAATTTTGGGTCAAGGAGGATGGCACGATGACCCATATCTCTTATGGGATAATCATTTGAATAGACCATTGGCAAGTATTTTATGCAGGACAGGCAAAAATATTGTGCAGATGTGGACAGCTGGGCCATCGAGTCTGAGTGCAAAGAACAATTTTGCTCACAGTGTGGCCAGCTAAAAGATGTAAGGGAACACTGCACCTCCCAGGCACACCTGCCACTCCTGTCCGCAGTTATGCGAGCAAGGTGTGTGTGTGTGTGTGTGTGTGTGTGTGTGTGTGTGTGTGTGTGTGTGTGTGTGTGTGTGTGTGTGTGTGTGTGTGTGTGTGTGTGTGTGTGTGTGTGTGTGTGTGTGTGTGTGTGTGTGTGTGTTGCGGGGTGCTTCCCTGGAACCAAGTATGGTGGTGTTAGTGCTTGTTGTGTCACCGAGCTGATGAGAGGATAAGGAATGGGTGGAGGGAAGAAAGGAGGAGGTGGGGAGCAAGGACCAGGAGGTGGCTACATTAGGTGCTGGGCACATGGAGGTGGGGGTGAAAGACCCCTCCAAAAGGAGAGGTGGTTGCTCTGGCAGCTGGGGCGGAAGGAGCAGCCTCCACTCGGGAGACCCCGCGACAGGAGTATGAAGGAGCAGGCTCCACCTCCAACTATGAGGACAATAACCCAGATGGTTGGGAAACCAAAAAGTGCCAGGGTAGGTGCTGGGACAAAAGGAAGACTCCTCTGGACATTGGCCTATTGGCCACTTCAAAGAAAAGGGTCCACAAGAAGATAGTCCATGACAGATGCCCAGATATTAACGAAAGGGAATCAACAAAGAGGGATATTGAAAAGTGGCTCAACACCAAACCCCCCGCCCCTCCCCTTCTCTCCCTTCTCCCCGATCTGTACCCATTCCTCTTCCCACTCTCGCTCTCCGAGGAGGATAAGGGCCCCACCCCTCATATTTGAATCCCCTCCGGGCACTACGGAGGAAATGGGAATTAAAATGGTGGGACTATGGATTGGTTTATTTTGTCCTTTTGATTTCTGTGTATTGGGTGTGGGTTTCTTTTGCTTTGATGTCTTTTTCTTTGATTCCCTTTTTCTCCTCTTCTTTGATTTATTTTTATTCTTCTTCTTCTTTTTCTTTCTTTTTCTTTGACTTTTTGTTGTTTCATTTGTTGCTTGATTCCTTGTTCATCAATCTTTTTGTTTGATTTATTGCTGCATTCTTTGTTCTGATCCTTTTTTTTGATTTCCCGTGTGATTTATTGTTTGATTTCTTGATGTGACTACTTGTGTTTTGGTTTATCTTAGTTTTGGGGGTTTTACATATATATATATATATATATATATATATATATATATATATATATATATATATATATATATAATATAATACGAGGCCGTAACCCCCCCCCCCCTCCCACCCCCACCCAATTCCCCATCCACAGAGTACGTGTGGTCGCTCAATGGTTTGATGAGCATGACACTGATGTTATACATAGGTCATGGCCTTCTTTACCAGATGTGAACCCAGTTGAGCATTTATGGGATATTCTGAACAATGTCTGAGACATCTTTTTCCACCTCCATCAAACAGGTGTGAGTTGATTGATTTTCTTGTGGAAGAATGGTGCCACATCTCTCCTGCAGAATTCCAAACACTTGTGAACTTTGTCACGGTGCAAACAGGCCACACTGGCTGCACGAGGTGGCCCAATTCCCTATCAAGTGACTACTTTTTTTGTCTTTTTTTTTTTTGTCCACCACCTGTACCTTGCATCAGGTGAGGTCAGGTATGGGAGCATGCACCGGAGCAGCGCATTGCTGCATCCACTTTCCACCAGTACTACAGGGGCCTCTGTCTGGCCATCCCCCAGGCAGATGCCTGGCCCATACCCATCTCCTTGAGATGCTGATCAACATGCTGCAACCATGAGGCACGTGGTTGGACCATTGGCCTCCTCTACTCACGAATCCCCCTCGCTGAGAAGATCTGGTGAGCAGGATCAGCATCAGGAAAATGAGAAAAATGTCGACAGCCACAGCTGACACTCATGGACTATACAGGTAACAAATCTCATTTGAGTCTCTCTCAGAAACTGCTCATTGGACGCAAAGTCTGACCAGCAATAGCCAAGGATTCTCCGAAGAGACCTGGTTCCAAAGGAATTAAGAGTCCTCAGATCCCTGTTCAGAATCCAAGAAGACATGGACTTTCATCATCCTGCACAGGTACCGGCAGCACCACACCACATAATCCAGTGAATCCATGACACCCCAGGCCCGCCCCAGACGTCCATTGACCTCTGGCTGACAGCCAACAGAGACATGAATATCACTGCCAAGGTAAGTGAATCTCTCCGTGACCACAACATCCTCACCACAAACATGTGCAGATGAGAGAGCAACATCCAAGATGTCATTGAAAACCTGAATCTCAGTTTTGACCAAAGAAACCCATTATTGCAGCAGCTCCGACTCCTCATTCAGCGCCTCGAGGGCCCCCAAATGGATATCTAGAATCTCAGCAAAGATGACTGCATCATCTGTGAAATCAAGGTCAGAGATCTTGACATTCCCAAACGATGCACCGCTGCAACATCTCTCCAACTTCCTCCCCAGAATCCAGCCTATACAAGTGCTTAAAGTGTGGGAGCCAGTACACACCCTTGATGAACTCCCGTAACAACTGGAAATAAGTCAGAGATGGAACCACCACATCTCACAGCACTCTCAGTACCAGAGTATAGTTAAGACATCAGATTGATCCGTTTTGGTGGCACCCCACAACAACCGAGAATACTCCAGAGGGCATCCCAATTCACTGACTTGAATGCTTTGCAGAGATCAACATCGGCTTCAAGCAGCCCCTGCTGAAACTCTCATCTGTGTTTGGTGAGGAACTGAAGAGCAAGCATGCTGTTAATCATTGACCTCTTTGGTGTAAAGCCTGACTGCTCTGGATGCTGATATTCAAGCAGGTTGTGGCAAACCTGTCAAGAATTATCCGAGCAAAGACTTCGCCCAGCACTGAGAGTGGCATAAACCCTCGGTAGTTGTTGTGGTCCTGGCGATCATCTTCCCTTTCGAGAGAGGGACAACAAGGCCCCTCTTCCATTCAGTTGAGATTATGCCTGTGTTTCAGGCAGAGCACAGAACTGCATGCAATGACATGAGCACAGCATTTCCACCAGCCTTGAGAATTTCAGCATGGACGACACAGATCCCAGGAGCTTTACCTCATTTCAACCGGTTCACCGCAGCCTGTGTTACCACAAATGATGGTGATTACAGTTGATTGGATGGTCAGCAATAGGGATAGTAACAGCCCTGATATCCAACTCGACAGATGGTGGATCAGCTTGGTACAGCTACTCAAAGTAACCGGACCAGTGGGCCTTCACTTCGGACTCCTCTGTCAAGAGCCCACCACCGTCCCCTCTAATTGCAGTACACTGATGGATGGGCTTGGAGGAATACAATGTGTGAATTCCACTGTAAGTGGGATGAGAACCACTTGTCCACAGGTGAAGCTCTACCCCCTCACAGATTCCTAGCACATCGGCCTCCTTGTCCACCCTTCATGCACGTACAGTATTATCCTCAGCTCCCTAAAAAGCTCAGCTTTTCCATTAAGCCTGGCCCTGTGATTTGGGTCAATGGTATCCAGTGTCCCTTGAGAGACAAAATTATTTTTTGGCCTTCATTGAGTTCCAAGGCATCCACTGGCAGCATCAAGTATGGTGATCTTGAAGGCATGACACAACTCTTCAAGATTCCACAAAGCACCCAGACCACCCACCCCCCCCCCCACCCCCAAATCCCCACTCAATCTGCTTGCAAACTCCTCAGCTACCCTCTCATCCTTGAGCTTGCAAATATCCAGCCTCGGCTGGGATAGTACCATTCTCTCGGATTTAAGCTGCAACTTCAGTGTTTCTACAACAAGTCTGTGGTCAGTATTGAGGATCTGAGCACTCTGGTTGACCCTGCATTTCTGGATCATCCTCCATTAACCATCAATGAGCACCTGGACAATCTCCTTTGCCACACCATCAGCATTGGAATACCCAGTCCAGCGATGAGCCTGTGGGTGCTGAAACCATGAACCAGCCACCCTAACTCCACGACTTCTTGCAAAGTCAAGGAACTTCGTGCTATTCTGATTCACAGTTCCAGACCCATGGGGACCAGCACATGTCTCATAACCATCCCTATCAGTTCCAGTCGATGCATTGAATTCCCCCAAGACAAGAAGAGTACCTTGCTGGGTGCAGTGATCAACCACAGACTCGAGCGTGGCACAGAATGTGTTCTTCACGGTGAGATCACTCGCCTCAATCAGAGCATATACAGATACTAGGGAAACGACTCACAAGTAGTGATGAATCCTGAGTCTCATAATACGCTCATTGACCAGTGTTACATCAGTTATCATTGGAGTCAGCTTGTTGGACACAGATATAGCAACTGCTAACCCTAACAGCAACAACAACTCCTTGGCATGATAACCATCAGAGCGACCAGACTAATAGTAGGCGCAACCACCCGCCATCATGATCTCGCCACTATCTGGTCTCCGAACCTCAGAAAGTGCTGCAACATCGATTTTCAAATGCTTGAGCTCAGATGATAACAGAGACAGGTAATCATCATCTCTTAGAGATAGGACATTCCAGGAACCCACCCGAAGGGACTGCTTCAGGTTAACCCAAGGAGACCGCCGTCTGGTGGACGACACCTCAGTACCACTCCACCAAACACCACCACAATCTGACTGGAGGCTTAGCCCATAGTTTTCCTCCTATCCTCAAACAATGGGGGTCCCAAAGGCTTTGCCACAATCCTGTCATCCGGTGAGCTACCCTGCAGAGGACAGAAGCACAGGAGATACTCCCACAGAGTGGGTTATAAGATTTCCTTGCATCTGTTGGTTTTGTGGAATGATGTGTTTTACGGTGCCCAGAGTGCAATTCCTGCCAACAACCTCCTTAAAAAAAAGTAACCCAACTGCAGGAGGATGTCCTCAGACACGGTGGGGCATGAGAAATGGATGGCCATTGGCTCACAAGGAGCTCCTCCGCCCTTTGACAGGTTTTGTTTTTAATCCTTCTGGGTGTCCATATCTTTACACCCTCTTCATAAGAAAACCTGGTGGGGGAAATGTTTAAATTTCCGCCAACCCTACCAAGTAATGGGTTCGTGTTGGTTTACATGGTACCTGAAGCAAGTCACTGATCTAATCTAGTTTGACCTGACAAGACTTTTCTAAATTTATTTTATTGATTTTTTTTTATTGATTTGGAGGAATTTTTTCTGTAACTTATAATAATGCCATGTCCCAAGTTTTAGTTTAATATGTTAAAGGGTATGGGCAAAAATAGAGTCTGAAAAACCACAGGTGGGATGGACAGACAGATGGAGAGCAAACCTATTGTCCCCTGCAGTGAAACGAGAAGGGGACTAAATAATACTATCCGGAGACATTTTGTTACCAACTGCATCGTGAGTTTCTCAAGTGGTTGCACAAAAGCCATGTTCGAATAATGATTCGATCTAAAGTGGAACAGTTGGTCAAAAAGAACATTGAATCGAGAGATAAACTTGGAAAGATGGTTATAAACAAGTCTTAAGATTTTATGAAAACAAAGAAGAATAAAAATAGGTCTGTTGTGATTTTCCCGTTTATTGCCAGATTTGAAGATGGGGATAACTTTTGTGACCTTAAAAGGGGAGGGCAAAGATCCCCAAAGGAAAGACAGATTGAAGGTAAAAGCAAGAGGTCAAAAAATAAAGGAAATCACAGCTTTAACTACTGATGAATTTATTCCATCAAACCCACATCTCAGGGTATTGTTTCGTTTAGATAGTTCCCTACAGTAGATGAATAATTTAATAAGAATCAGTCAGTTTTATGAAAAATAGTCATTGGTGTTATGCACATAATCAGTAAAAAAAATATTCATAGGTGAATTTATATTGACTGGAGACGAGCCGATGCGAGTAGAATAATAATTTCAGGAATCAGAAATATCTGCATAATTTGAGATAGCCTGTTCTCCATATCCTTCTTGAATTCTCTTTTGGCCTTCTTATCATCAGGGCATAGAGGGAGGTGGGATGTCACCTTAATGATTTTATGCAGGCAGTACATTTCTGTTCCTGACACCCTCTAAGTACAGTATCATTTTTTAAAGTCTTTGATATTACTGTAATGATTTGGCCGGGATTTGAAACACTAACCTCCGAGACTCAGAGTGGATGCTCTAACGCTAATGAATTGCACAATCAAGTCAACTGAATATTAACTGAATGGAGGTTTTTCATCAATTAATTGATTGCCTTGCACTGCAACCTTTGGTCACAAACTTCCAGTATAGGTTACTGTTTTTAACAATGCTGACATCGTTTGTTCAACTTTGTGATAATCCTCAAGTCGTCTCTTAACACACTGTTGAAAAACCGATTCCATATTGTATTTACACGTTTGTCTCAGAAGCAATCATCATTTACATACCAATACGATGGAGGATAGTTGTATCTCCCACCAAGGGCAGAGATTCTTGAAAGGCAATGCAAAGATCTTCTTTCTCTGCCTCTGCCAGAAACTGTCCCATGCCATTTCGTCCATAGTCATCATCAAGCTGCAAAGCTCCAACATAGACCCAGTGGAAATGAAGCACAAGATGAAGCATTGCTAAAGCCTGGTTGGCATCACTTGGGATAGTACGGAGCAAGGATGGGAATTCACGTTTGTCACTCAAGCACTTGCAGGTTGCGTAATAACTCACCTGAAAAACATGCACAGTGTGCTGTTGCACTCTGTTAAATAATATGACAACATTGATAAATCAACACCCTTACGTGTGCTGTTGGCTGTTTCTTTACATTAGTAAGTCTCATGGAACAGCAAGGTGGACTGACAGTGGGACAAACATCAAGGGAATGAAGAAGCATGAAAAGCAGAGAGGGAAGAAGGGAGGAAACACTGAAACTTGCAAGTAAGATGGTTGGGTGAGGAAAAGTTAACAGGGTGATTAGAAATCAATCGAGAGAATTGGGGATGACAACAAATGGTGATGCAATGCTTGCTTGCCTGAAGCCCTGGAGGGAAGAGTGAGACAGAACAGGCTCTGGAATGTGGCTCCATAGATTGGAGAAGCGAGATTTTTTTTTTTTTTAAGAAGAGTTCAGTGGTGCAGTCAGTCTTGATTTTGGAAGTTTAATCTGGAGGGTATTAGTGGAAGAATGCTTGAATCCTAGAATAGCTATTGAGGAATGGAGGACTGAAAGGGCAAAAGGAGCAATTGTAAACAATTGACAGCAGAAAAAAGAGCGACCACCAACTTGCCTGTGATGTGAGTTACAGACAATATGTTTTGGCCTTGTCACGGAAGATTCCGAGGATGTTGAGAGTTTTCAATTTCACAGAAGACTGTAGAGAAGAAACAAATGTGATGCTGGGGAGCCAGTCGATAGCAGAGAGCAGTACTCCACTGAGCAACAGACAAAGCCCTTATCAGGAAATAAGTAGCTCTTCTTTTCAATTAACACTTAGATTGAGGGAGGATATCTAGTGTGCTGCTGGCTTTGAAGGTCAGCATTGCCATGCAGTCAGCCCAAGAAAGGTTGATGATGAAGATTGGAAGTTCAAGAGACTGAACCTCTTCCAATGGATGACCAAGGAAATAGATAGATATGTGGGTTTGTTTGATGGTACTTCTGGAGTGATACGATGAGATTGCGAGATTTTCCAGGTTTAAATAACATATACCATTTGTCAGACCAGTGTCAAATCATTTCCAGATCAGCAGGGAGAGACACATTTGCTGTCTGACAATCAGAGTTATGGGGTACTGTATGCCACAATGTGGCATCATCTGCAAAAGGGAAGAGAGGTTTTTCTAGAGCATTATAGTGGTTATTTATACAGATGAGAAACACAGACTGGGCCCAAAACACTGCCTTGGAGAACTCCAGTCTCCAATGGGAGAGGGAAGAAGAGCATTCCATTCATGGCAACGTGTTGACTTCTCGAGTCGAGGAAGTCTTAAATCCAAGAATGAAGGCAGCCTTCTATGCCACAGGCAGATTTCTCGATTTCTTATGCGCATTTATAGATAAACACAATGCCCCAAGTTATGATCGTTTTCATATTAGACGGTGCATAAATTTCGGTAACATCAGAGTGAGCTGGTGTGCTCCGAACCAGGAAGTAATTAATTTTTCTCTCTCTCTTCTCTTCTCTTTTTGTTTTTCCTTGCCACGACATTGTGAAAAGGCAAAATACGTTGGCGCTAATTGAATAATTGGGTATTAAAACTAAATTGCGAATAATCGTAACTGCAAATAATATGCGAACTTCCGGGCCACGCATGTACGGGCACGCGAGAGCGAAGAAACGGCCTGTGTGGTTGTTGTTTCTTGCTCGCGGTTTGAATATTTATTTATCCATTTTTTTTTTACGGGCACGTACTCGTATGTGCAATTTTGTCATCAAATGTTCAACAAAGCTTTATTATGAGAATATGGAAAAGCCAAATTAAGAATTTGGTTAAAAGGTCGAAGGTACCATTTAGCATACCTCTGCTCCATCCTGTCTGAATAAAATAAAAACTTCATTCCATTTTGTCCTCATCCATATTTTTTTCACATTATTTCATCACTTTACATGTGTAATATTGTAAAGTGTGAGTGAATGACAATGTATCCATTTGCAATGCTCGTTGGGTACTGTGATCTGCTGGTTGAATATTTGAAACTTCTTTAATGACCTGTGGTTGCACACACCTGAAGAAGGCAGCACATACGTTTTTTCCCCAAGTGGTTTTCCGAAACATCATGTCGAAAGCACGGATTCCACAATATATTTTGTGAAGAGATGTCGTTATTGTTGACACCTGACCAAATGACAAATCCCTGACGCTCCGGTAATCACCTCCAGTTAAATGTAAGGTCAAGCCATATTGTTTGTGAAGATGATGTTATGCTCTTCACTGCTGAAGCAGAAGGATTTCAATAAGCTCTCTTGAGAGCAATCTGTGTTAAATCCATAATAAATGTTGTTTAAAGTTTTGTATACTTCCATATGTAGTAATCAAGGATTTCTTTTGGCTTCACAGAAATCTTCTCAACTTGGGCACAATATAATTATGGACAAAGGAATGTCCATAACCTCCCAGGAAGTATTTGAATCTAAAATCCTTTTGGGATTCGGTGTACATGAACATCTTCCGGTTTGGGGATCGACGTATGTGGATGGCTGGTTGGCAATCTCTCCTACCAGTTCTTCTAAAGCTAAGTTTCCCGAACCATTTACTTAGTTTTTCTGTTTTGTTTTAGTTTCTGTTTTTGTATTCATGTTTTTCATCAACTTTTCTGTCCCGAATCGTGTCCTGTTGTGTTGAATCATTTGGTTCATCTCTCGATCCTACCTGTGATGTGATGTGATACCTGTGATGTGATACCCAAATACCTGTGATGCCTACCTGTGATGGTCGGGTGTACATGCCCTCAATCTTCTGCCTTGTTCTCGCTTCCTTGTTTTATTTGTTCACCTGGACTGTTGTCAGCTTAATCCTTTTTCCCTTTGCCCTCAAAAAAATTAAAGCAATGTGTATCTATTGATACCTTCATCCCCCAGCAAATATAATATTATATAAATTAATTACCAATAACAACAACTGTCTGGATGTCACTTCCTCGAGTTCACAAGAGGGTAAGCTCGACGAGAACAAAACAAGTGTTTTTTGTGTGTTGTTTTGATTATTTTCTTGTCATGATTTGTGTCAGGGACTGTGGAACTGTATTTATAAAGCTGTATGTGTTCATAACAGTTTTAGCAGGTATTTTTGTAAGTTTATTGAAAGAATCAGGGGGAGGCCTCGTGTTAAGTTTCGCGTTAAGTCAGTTGGGGCCTTGGGAGTATGGGGATTTAAAAAAAAGGATATAAATAGAGACTGAAGGAGAAAGGAAGAGGAGTTCATAAAATGTGATAGTTGCTCAATGTGGGCCATATCAACAATTAGGGAAGCAGAGGATTCTTGCTGTTCCAGAAAGTGTGAGGAAATAGCCTACTTAGCAATCTCTCTTGATCCGGATCCAGTCAGATCCGGATCCTGATCTTCACAAAAATCTAACCAGTTCATTTTTGTCACACATTCAATCTGTCCATAAAATTTCATTTGAATCCATCCACAACTTTTTGAGATATCCTGCACACAGATAGACAAACAAACAGACAGACCAAGAGGAGTGAAAACATAACCTCCTTCACCTTCGGTGGTGGAAGTAAAAATAGGGACACTGGACCTGTAGCTTATCTGGGACCTGGCCTAATGTTGTAACACAAATTTGGTAGCATTCTGACTGGTGAGTCTGGAGAAGAAGATTTTTGAAGGAATTTATGCATCAGCCATTTTGAACACACATTTTCTTCACATGATCGGAATGGCTTTTGCAATTTAACAAAACTAGTCTGTCCTAATGTAACCCAAACTAATGAGTCTGGAGAAGAACATTTTGGAAGGAATTTAATAAGTCCACCATTTTGACCTTGATGTCACGTGAGTGGAACGAGTTTTGTAATCCCCATTATGTTTCTGCCAAATTTCAGCCGGATTAGCCCATTGGTTTGGCCGGAGAAGTCGAAATAGGAGACAGACAGATGGACGGACAGATGATGCAAGATGATAATACCTTAACTGGATTTCCAATTCCAGATAAGCTGAAAACATGTTATTGGAAATAATAATGCCGAAACTATGTTGAAATTCCTGGAAAACACCATGTCTTTTGCCTTAGAGCAGCTTGTTGCATTGTCACTGCTTTTCCAAAAAGTTTCCAGATGATCTTTGAGCTCAACTTTACTCAAAAGACAGGCCATTTAGGCAGACTACCTCCTATTCCTATTTTTGAGGGAGATATAGTGTGTATTTTTGGAAAACATGAAGGTATTCCAGGACAACCTTGTGAATGAAATGATGCTCATGAACGTTAACAATGTTGATTTCCTGTTTTGTGTGGATCTTCAGCAAACTTTGTGAAGGACAAAACAAGCACTTCCCAACCGTTTTGTGTGCTCATTTGGGAAATAATAATTGATCACTTCACATGACTGACAGTGAATTAATATGACGGGTTTTGTGCATAATTGTGTGAATATGCCATTGTGGAAGTTTCCAAAAACTTCCATATTTTATTGGACTATTAAGAATTGTCTATTCACAAAAATTTAACTCATATGGATTAACTTTTTTGTCACTTTAAAAAAGTAAAAAATGATTTGATTGTGCAATCATTTTTACTGCAGTTACTTGTCGCATTCACTGACAATCCATGACAGTGTCTTGTCACAAAACCACTCAAAAGCAAAACAATATTACACAGGTCACTTGAAATGTTTTTTTTTTTCCTCTAAGTTGGGATGACTTAAAAGGTGAAACATACATGGGGTGTTCAAAAAGTGAAATTAAGGGATACTCACCATACATTTTTTAAGACTCACCAAAAAATATTTTATGAGGCATAAATATAAACATCGATGCATTTTATTCCAATTTATAACATTTTCGTATTCTGGTGTTCTGCCTGAAGGCAGGTTCAGTACTGCCGAAGCAGCTTCTTGATAAAGCCTCCCCAGTCGCAGTTATAACAGGAAATTGGTCAGAGTGCCAGTGATCGCTCGCCTTCTTATACAATCTTTAGCATCCACCAACTAATGCCGGCAGACAGGACATCCAATTTAACATCCATCCAAGGGACGGCACACACACATATGAATCACCCTGCCTGTGAAACACCAGGACAGTTTAGAGCTGGGTTGGAACTCAAACCCAGGCAGGACAGCTTAGAGGAGAGTGTGGGTACCTTGAGGCCATCCTGCCAGCTGCTTATATATTCTTGAAAAATAAAAAAGTTGGTCTGTCCTGTGCTAATATTGTATTTCGTTTGTAGAACTTTGTTAATTGCCTCTTGTACTTTACATAATTTTGCAACACTGTTTCTACCCAAATATGCATTTGCATTAAATTTCCAAAACTTTCACAATCAATATGAAATTTATGACATTTATTTGAATGTCAAGGCACTTTTACAAAAGCTAAAAAAAACAAAAACTTTAGTTCACATGAATGAAACCTAATTTCCCTCCAGAATAACATTTTAACATGATTATTTAATTGTACTTTTTGTTTCCATAATTAACATTTTATTTATTTACATACTGTGTTAATTCCTACCAGTGAGATTGATTGAAACTGTAAAATCCGAGAAACACCAATAGACAGTGAACTACTTGCAGGTCCAATGATTGCTTTGATATTGCAGTTGTGAAGAGAATCAGGATTTTCATCCGTGAGAAACATCCCTGCTATCTCAAGTCCAGTTTCAAGAGCCTTTGGCAAGTTATAACAGGTGTCAAAGAGGACATAACCAAGTGAGACATTGGAAAGAAGATTATTTTGTTGATTTATTTTTTGTATTGCAAATACCATCGCCATTGCCCAGCGGAGAGCCCGTGCACTAAAACTGGAAGGAAAAAAAAAAACAGCCAGAAGAAAAATCGAACAACATTTAATGAAATAAGACATTAGTGTCTATGAATCAACAAAAAATGAACATTATTCACTGCAAAAGTACACCATAACATAACATGAAGTGTGTGTACGTATCCACACTCAGTGTGTGTATGTGTATGTGTATATATATATATATATATATATATATATATATATATATATATATATATATATATATATATATATATATATATATATATATATATATATATATATATATATATATATATATATATATATATATATATATATGGTCGCCGAAATAGGTGAACCTTATTGTCAGTAATTCTGTCTGTTTGTTTGGATGTTTGTTCATTTGTCATCAGCATAATTGGTAGTAAACGTGGGCCGATTTTGACCAAACTCGGTGGTAGGTACATCTTATGACCTAGTGCTTTGAAAATTGTGAGGGTTGCTAGGGACGCTTTGGTTCCCCAGCAACAGCCGAAAAACCTTCAAAATTGGTACCGTTCACGCAAAATCAATTCCAAAAGCCATTATCCCAAGTAGCCTTATGAAATTTGGAATGCATCATCTACAGGTGATGCTCGACCAAATATATTCCGGTTTTTGTGATATATGGAATAGTTTAACCGCAGCACCCCCTACAAAAGGGGTATGCCTGAAAATTGGCGAAAATTGAAGGCCCCCTCGCGACCAGGTGAATGCATCGATCCGAATGAAACTTTGCAGGTTCATAGCACACAATGAGTACTACAACTTTGCCTCGGGACATATTGACCGATATTGCTTAGGTCAGGGGTCAAAGGGCAAAAATCGATAATATGCGAGAGCTGGAGGTGCCTTCGCGCCAAATGCTACTCCTCCTAGGGTTATGGTCGGATGGTCATGAAAATTCACAGTAATCATCTGCAATGCATTGTGCACAAATGATCAAGCCGGATTTTCGATTTATATCTTTGTTCACCCACAGCACCCCCTCGAACTTTGGGGATTTCCGATATCAAACCGCATTTTCGGTACTTTTAATTCAAAGTGATACCGAGTAGTTATCAGTCGATGGAACTCGATGAGATTTGGTATGCATAATCTTAAGGTGATTCTCAATCCACTATATGACATCCATTTTTTTCTATATCTTATAGTTTCCAAATGGTAACCCTCTCAACTTGGGTGTCCGAGGGCCATTGAGCATTCCCACTGAAAATTCAAAGTACACTAGCTCCAAGATGGTTGAACCGAATCGAATGAATCTTTACATATTTATAGACCGTAATGAGTACGACAACTTTGCTCATTTGCATAATGACCTATCTCGAGTAGGTCAGGGGTCAAAGGTCAATAATTGCATTTTTCCGGCAAAATTACCATTCAAGGCACCCTTGCTCCTACACAGATTAACCGATATAAATGAAAGTTCATAGGTACATAGTACTCAATGAGTACAACAACTTTGCTTCAGGACATATTGACCTATCTCGGCTAGGTCAGGGGTCAAAGGTCAATGAGTGCATTTTTCGGAAAAATTGACCATTCAAATCCCCCTTGCTCCCACACGGCTTAACCGATACGAATGAAAGTTCATAGGTACAGAGTACTCAATGGGGACTACAACTTTGCTTCAGGACATATTGACCTATCTCGGCTAAGTCAGGGGTCAAAGATCAATGAGTGCATTGTTCAGAAAAAATGACCATTCAAAGCCCCCTTGCTCATACACGGGTTAACCGATTTGATTGCAATTTCGAAAGTACTTAGTACGAGATTAACTCAATTCAGGGGTCAAAGGTCATCGGATGCTAAGAGACCCATGGCCGCCTACCATCTTGTGTGTATATCTTCTTCTTCCTCTTTCGGCTGCTCCCGTTAGGGGTCGCCACAGCGGATCATCTATAATGATCCGCATAATGATTTGGCACAGGTTTTACGCCGGATGCCCTTCCTGACGCAACCCTGGTCGCCTCTTATGACACAGGGATAGTTGTGTGTGTGTGTGTGTGTGTGTGTGTGTGTGTGTGTGTGTGTGTGTGTGTGTGTGTGTGTGTGTGTGTGTGTGTGTGTGTGTGTGTGGTTGATGTTGTGGTTGTGATGGTGGCGATTGGTCCAAAATAAAGATAGTAAAAGAAAAACGGCTATCCTGAAGAGTCGCAGCACGTATAAATGACATGTATTCCCACTAGACAACGGGTTTGGGCCTAACTACACATGCACTTACCGAGATACCTCACCTAAGGGACCTGAATGGTGGTTTGCAGAATCTGGTAACCACAACACTCGCCCCTTCCCTTTTTACAGACTCGTCCCGAGTCGTCAAATTTTCGTGTGCCATCATGTGTAGTTTTCCCCTAGTACACTTTACCTACGGATCCCTGAGTGCGACATTCATGGTATTCGTGTCCCCAAAATAAATAACCTGAGGGCTGCGTAACTACCTAAACAAACTCACTCACACGGACGACTTAAATAAAATTGCCGGCGCTAAGACAAACATGCCGGGGGCGCACTCATATGTACAGTACATCTTAACCTTAACTTACAAATTTTACACTAAACCATGGCCCAGGATCATTGAACTCTGCAAAAGAAAGCAGTTAGCAGGGAGCCAGGCTGCCCACATGCAGTCTCTGACTCAAACAATGCAGGTGACGGAACGTGGCTGGCTGCTCACACGCAGTCCAAGGCCTTCCCTTTTTACTGAACTCAGTGAACCACAACGGTGCATGGGCTGCACAACGCAGTCTCCGTGCCAGCTCAAGTGGCACACGCAATGAGCACAACGAATGGATGCATGAACACAAACACGGTGCACGGGCCGCCACTGCAGGCCCGTGTTGTAAGCTATAACAGGGCAGTTCTCGCAGCTTGCAAACGGTTGGTTTGATCCTGGCGCACGGGGAAATGAACAGGGGGGGGGGGGGCAAAGCAAAAATTGAACGGGGCTGGTGAACATGGGCAGTGGGCATGGCATGGCAAAGGTGAGCAGGCAAACACAGCCCGCAGAAGAAGGCCGCTGCAGGCAAACACAGCCGGCAGACGAACTGGCCGGCACAGGCCTTGAAGTACCACAGCTGCAGATGAAGTGGCCGGCACAGGCCTTGAAGCAAAACACGGCCAGCCGATGGCACAGGCCTTGCAGCAAAACAACAGCTGCCGATGAAGTTGGCCGGCCTCCGCCTCGAAGAAAAACACGGCCAGCCGATGAAGTTGGCCAGCCTTTGCCGTTCAGTGGAGGTTGGTGGAGGGAGTGCGGTGGTGCTGGCCACTTGGAAGGCGGGCTCGGACCTACCTACCTGTCTCCCTCCCAACCTATCGCCTTTGCCTGTCACTGTACATACCCACTCCCTTAATTTGTCAAACCCCAATTTAGCCCCAACTTATTTTTTTATTGTTTTTATTTTTACTTCCCCACTATAAATCGTCCCCTAACCCCCTTTATCGTCCTTGTTCGGCTAACCTATCCTGTCACCTAGCCTACTCCCAACCCCTACGTTCCCTTCCCGGAGGGGAATAAGGGAGAGCTAACGTCCTGTGCCAAGGCCCAACTCAATCCTCAGAATGGCCTCGCCAGAGTTCGGCGATCTAACCCAAAGTGGGTCCAGGGGCCCACAACGAGAGCGAGGGGATGGATGGTGCGGAGGGGTACATCTCCTAATCTACCCTAACCATTTAACAGTTAAACTACCCCGGGCTTTCAACAAGCGCCTCTCGCTTAAACTATTGGTTCTAACAACCCAGATTCCCGTCGCCTGTGTTGGTGTCCTCACAATTTCGGGCCTCGCCCCCAATTTTCTCTCCGTGCCCTCACACGGTCTCCTGGCTGGGACACGTGGCTCCCTTGGCAGGCACGACCCTCTGCTCGAATCTCCCGCTATGGCACCCCCGGGCACTACACTGCCTCCGAGCCTACCAGCTCCTAACACCGGGGAGTGCCCCCATGGCACCTCCCCTGAAACGCACACGTGGCAGGCCGGCCTCCCGGGCCCCTTTCCGAGGGTCACCCGTGCCCACAACACTGCCCACGCGGCTAACGGCGCCCCCGGGCCCCCCCGCACCAAGCAGGCGCACCCGTGCCCACTACTCTATCCCGGCCCCCATGGGCCCATGGCCTACCGCGGCCGACTAGCCTGGTGCCCGGGGTACCCTCTCAGCGATACTCACCTTTCGCAGCCACGCTCCCAAGCCCGTCAACAGGGCTCCTGCACCCCTCCAAATGGGTCTCGAGCCTACTTTCCCACCAACAGCAAAACGACCTCCATATTTCAATTTGACTAACCCAGCTAACTCACTTTACTCTGACCCCGGGGTCCCTTGGGCGGGAGTCACTCCTCCCCCCAATCACTCATCGCACCATGCATTCCCCATTCACTCCATACTCACAGACCCGCTGGCCTCACTCACAAAGCACATGCCTCCACCTCATAACTCACCAACAACTCTTCATCACACACACCACCGAACTCTGCCATCCTCCTAACTACCTCCCCTAACTAACTCGTGCTCCCACGTCGTCCCTTTAACTAGTCGCACGTTCCTTTTAACCTACGTAGCTAAACTACGTCCCCTCTACACATTCACCAGTCTGTCACGGTCTCCTAACTCAAAAATTCATTTTATTTCCCAACCTAAATCTGGCTACAATCCCTCTAACTAATCCATTCCACGGACTCCATGAGGACTTACCCCTGCCCCATGAAGTCGGTCTAGCTAAGCTAATCCTTCCGCCTAACTAGTTTTCATCCTGTGCGCCGGGTAAGGGGGTCTTTCACCCCTGCCCAGGAATCCTGTACACCCGAAAGTGAGGCTTGCTTTTTTTTTTTCCCATGCGCAGCACCTGCGCGGCAACTCAGAGCTCGCGCACTTTGCACCTGCCCGTGACGTCATGCAGCTGCACGTTGTTCCTCGTCCCTCCTTGGACGGGACCATCCGGCAGAGACACCCCCTCCTGCCGGATTCCAACCCCACGTGCAGCCATGACGTCACCGTGCGCATAAAAACACAAGCCACACGTCTCGAGGGTTCCCACGCGAACACATGTGCTTTGCCCGTTGGAGCTTAACACACACGATGCGTGGAGAACCCGTCCGGTCCAAATCCATTTACCTGCCTAACTTTGTCCGTCCGCGGGATCGGCAAATCCACCGCGTGCGTTTCCGGACCGGGCTTCACTCTCGCACGCAAGCACGCGGCGGCCTCGTGCGTTGCACAGCACGGACCGCGTGCTCACTGCTGGGTGAACCCGGCACGGTCCTCGAAACAACTACAGCCGCTACTCGGCTTTCTCTCCTCTGTCGCCGTCTCCGTCGCCATTCCACACACGCATACCTGCGTGTCACGACGCACACAGTCCACACCATCACATTCACACGGGGAGACGCGGCTGCGTGCTCCCGCATGCCAACCGACATCTCCCTCTCATACCGCTCTCTCACACACACGGTCTCCCTGGCACACAGCGACCTTGCACACGGCCGTTCACTCACGCGTGCCTCACTACTCACACAAACCATACTACTCACACGTGGTGCTCCATTCACTCGCGCGGGGGCACTCACCCGCGGTGCCTCACCCACTCGCGCGGGGGCACTCAACCGCGGTGCCTCACCCACACACGCGAGGGCACTCAACCGCGGTGCCTCACTCGCACTCCGTGCCTCATCCACACACGCGGGGGCACTCAACCGCGGTGCCTCATCCACACTCCGTGCCTCACTCATACACGCGGGGGAACTCAACCGCTGTGCCTCATCCACACACCGTGCCTCACTCACACACGCGGGGGCACACACCCGCGGTGCCTCACTCACACACACGGCGACACTCATACACGGTGCCTCACCCATACACGCGGGGGCACTCACACCTTGCACCACACACACAGGGACAACCATACTGGGGATTCGTGTCCCCACAAGGGTCTCCGGGGCCTCTACACCCCCCAAGCTCTCAGTGCACCTGTCCACAGCACTCGTCCCCTCAACCTCGCAAAACACGACCGAACCCACCTGGTCGTGACTCACCTCAAGGGGGCATACTCCCTCCCCTCGTTCCTGGAGGAGGCCATCCAGGTGCTCGCACCGGGTCCCAACACGCTCCGCGAGCTCAACCCCATTGTCCTCCACTACCTCCGTGTGTGCGTGCGCGTCACTTACCCCGTCTTCATCGTGTAGTCTTCCCTCTATCGTTCCCATCTCCCGTGTCTCTGCCAACTCTTCACCCTTTACCTCCCTTGTCTCAACTATTATTTCTGTTGTCGTCACCTCGTGTCTCGTCTCACACGTTTTGGTCTCCCCATTTAATTTTTCCCTTTCGGTCATCGTCACGACCCTCGCCCAACACGTTCCACGAATTATTTTTTTCACCCGCCTCCACCGCGGGCCTGTCAGCCGTTGCACCCCCACCCAGCTCGTTTGCTCCCACACGTGGAGTCGCCATTTTTATCTCCCCGGTCACGGCCTTCATGCCCGCCTGCAGGCATCGGCCCATGTTCTGCGTCTCACCCCGCAGCTCTTTCATCTCTTCCCTCATTTGCTGTGTATTCGCATCCATCGTCGTTTTCACTTCATTTGTATTTGTATCCATCTTTTCATCCATTTTTTGTGTATTCGCATCCATCTTTTCGTTCATGCCTTTCATTCCGTTCTTCATTTCATTCATTTGCTTGTTCATGTTCGCAATCATCTTCGCTGTCGTTTCCGCATACATTTTTGCCAGCATGGTGTATAGCTGGGTCATGTCGGGTGCGCTTGGGTGAGCCGTTTCGGCAGGGGTCGGGGAAGGGTTTTGGTGGAGAGGGGGGGGGAAAGGTGTCATACACCGCGGCCGCTGCCGCACCCACCTCAGGTTCTGGGTTCAGTTGGGCGAGTCCGTGTTCCTGCACAATCAACATTTCCTGCTCGGGGATTCCATCCTGGACCATGGATTCTACATTACTACACATATACATTTCTAATACCCCCGGCTCCCGCTCGCCTTGAGACGCCATCTTGCTTCTCGTGAAGGGTTAATTTGCTCGCTCGTAATTTGGAGGGAATCGGGGGTCGCTTCTCTCACCCCTGGACCGATTCCCGTGAATTTCGCTGGAGACAGGAGAGCCTGTTGTCCCGCTCTCCAATACCAGTGCCGCGAGGAGGGCGATGAATTTGTATCCCACTCCTGACACCAGTGTTGCGGTCTTCGCGCCCGCCGGCGTGCGGACGGCCACGTAACTCGAATCGCGGCACGTCGCCCACCGGACGGACAATCCAGTCGTGACCCTCTCGGACTAACGCCGAACCAGTCACGGGTGGACCTTTCGGTCTCACCGCGATCGAGCCAATCAGCCCCCGCGTGGGATAGGGTTGCTCGCCAAATTCGAACTACCTAAGTACCCACGCGGAGGGTAGACCGGGCGATCGCACCTCGCCGCAGGTCGACTTCGGACACGGGCCACTTAAGCGACCCGTTCCGTACTATCAGAATAACCGAGCGGTGTTATCGTCGACCTCGACGGTTCGATTAATTATCGGGCGTACTCAGCCCACTACCAACCCTTTACGTGAAGCAAGATGGGGGTTCAATGGGGAAAAAGACGAAGCGAGGCGGGAAACAGTTCAACAATAAAGCACATTTATTCGCGACGAACGGGAAGCACACAAATACAATTCCACCAAATGCACACAAAAAAAAGAAAACACAATTCCATTTACACAAAAAGCAAACATAAAAGTGAAAACACAGTGCAGAGCTAATTCCGACTACCGAGCACACGGCAACACTTATACAATTCTACTTCACAGACGGCGCCGACAACACATACCCAAAACCAAGGAAAAGAAATACCCTCAGGAATGAGGTAGGCCTGGGGCCGAGACCTGGTCGGGCCTACCCGTCTGGTGATGAGACGCGGAGCGGCGATGGCCCCGCAACCCGCGGGCCTCGTGGACAGTGCCTGGCAGGGGGGTGGGAACGGGGCCCCCTTGGTCGCACTATCTCAGCGCGGGGGGAAACAGGAGGGGGGGTTGCTGATGCTCGGGGTATAGAGGATCTTTATTATGTGCGACGAGCGTCTCCACCTCGGCCAGGTCGCGCTGCCGGCCTCCCTCGGGCGCGCAGCTCCTTGCACGACGCGAGCACCCCCTCGTCCGACTCGCCGCCTCTCCACAGCTCGTCCCCTCCGTTCCGACTCTCCTTCGCCTCGTTCCGACCTTTACGACTCCCTTCTTCCTCGTTCCGACTTCTTACTACTGACTCTTTCTCGTTCCCGTTCTGCTGACTCTCTTCTGCTTCTCCAGCCACTGCAGGCTTCGGGCTCCAGACTTCTTCTTGTTCCGACTCCTTCTCGTTCCCGTTTGCAACAACTCTCTGACTGACGAACACCGTCCTTTTATCCCCCCGTAACTTCGCCTTTGACCCCCTCCCTTTGACCTTTCAACTCGCTCCCCATTGGCCCGAGAAAAAGTGGGCGTGAAGGCTTTTTGATCCACAAATTTGCATATAGGGATCGCCCTGGGGGCGGGGCCAATTCGCCCCTCGCTCACCGATTGGACGGCAAAAAGTGGGCGTGTGTCGTTTTGGATCCGTTTTTGAAGCAGAAAATCCGTGATTTTGTACACGCTGTTCAACGTGCGCCCTACACGAGTCCAGCATCGGTGCCCATGAGTGGCGCGAGATGACGGTGATGCGATGGTGGCGAGTTGTGACGGTAAAGGTCGTGGCGGTTGTGGTGAAGCGGTGGTTGTGGTCGGTGGTTGATGTTGTGGTTGTGATGGTGGCGATTGGTCCAAAAATAAAGATAGTAAAAGAAAAACGGCTATCCTGAAGAGTCGCAGCACGTATAAATGACATGTATTCCCACTAGACAACGGGTTTGGGCCTAACTACACATGCACTTACCGAGATACCTCACCTAAGGGACCTGAATGGTGGTTTGCGAATCTGGTAACCACAACAATATATATATATATATATATATATATATATATATATATATATATATATATATATATATATATATATATCTTCTTTCATCTGCTCCCGTGAGAGGTCGCCACAGCGGATCATCCATATGATCCGCGTTGTGATTTGGCACATGCTTTACACTGGATGCCCTTCCTGACACAACCCTGGTCGCCTCTTACGACACAGGGATCTGGTACACCTATTTTAACTGGGGTATACACCGGCTCAGTACACTGGTACTCATTTCGCCGACCTCGGAAGGATGACAGGCTGAGTCAAACTCCTGGTGTTATATGACTTGGTATATACATATATACACATACATACATATTGTTGCGGTTGTGGAAATTCGCAAATCACCATTCAGGTCCCATAGGTGAGATATCTCTGTAAGTACATGTGTAGTTAGCCCAAACCCGTTGTATAGAGGGAATTTATGTGATCCATCCGGGCTGCGATGCTTTGAGATAGCCGTTTTACTGTTCTATCTTTGTTTTGAACCAACCACGTCTCAACCACCATCACACAACAACCACCAACCACAACGCCGCTTCACAACAACAACAACGCCAACAGCCATGATCTTTACCTTCACAACTCGCTCCCGCAAACATCACATCACCGCCATTCCAAACGGCACCATGGCCATAAACCACCACCATAAACCCTCCACCACCTTCACCTCTCTCCTTCTGCGGCCATTCCCGCACCACCTGTGAGCACCGAGCGTCGGGCTGTCCTGGGCTCGTACAAGATACGCGCCGAGCCACGAGTGCAAAATGCGGCCTTTCCGAGGAGAATTCGGATCAGGAATGCGACACGCCCACTTCTGATCCGTCCAATCAGCAAGCGCGGGGCGGTTTGCCCCCGCCTCCATGCGCGTCTGTGTGGAATCGAGATATGCAAATTCTCGGATCAGGGGAGATTCACGCCCCTTTTTCTCCGTCCAATGGGCGAGCGTGGCTCCGCCCCGGAGCTCGTCCTGATCCGGAAATTTGCATATGGGTTCTCCTGCTGGCCGATAAAGCACCGAACGCAAGGCGAATCATCTGGGCAGAGTCAGTTTGGAAGAGCTGAGAGTGGCAGAAAAGCGAAGACACTTTTGGGGCAGAGAGAAAGCAGCGTTGTTGCGCCAGAGTTGTTTTTGCGAGGCAGAGTCAGTTTGGAAGAGCAGAGTGGAGTCGGGAGGCGAGAGCGTCCCGGTGGTTTTCGGCAGTCAGCTGAGGAGAATTGGGGGAAGATTCCGAGGAGCTCGGGTCCGAGGCAAGGAAGACGGCGGTCGGCAACGAGGTCGCGGTGGAATTGCTTGTCACGGAACCCAAGCAAGCCAGCTATACTCTTTCCCCAGAGCATCAACAATTCCCCCCCACCCTTTTCCCCCCGCGCTGAGATAGTGCGAAAAGGGGGCCCCGTTCCCATCCCACTCCAAGCGGTGCCAACGAAACCCGCGAAGGAGCATGAAGTCGGGGCACCGCCGCGCTGCCACATTTGCGGCTCATCACGAAGACGTGGGTAGGACCCACCCGGTCTCGCGGACCTGACCGCTCCTTCAGGTCCCGCGCAAATATTGGCCCACAGGCCCCGTCTGCCCCCTTGTCTTTGAGGGTGGCCTTTTCTTTTGCTTTTGAGTAAATGTGTTGTTGGCGCCGTCTGTAAAGTAAAACTGTGTAAGTGTTGTCGTGCGCTCGCGTAGTCGGTAGTATCTCTGCGTCATTGTTTCTTTTGTTGCATTTGCTATATGTGTGCTCTCCGTGTGCCGCGGAATAAATGTGCATTATGTTCAACTGTTTTCCCATTTCGCTTTGTCTTTTCTTTAATTGAATCTCCATCTTGCTTCACGTAAAGGGTTGGTCGTGGGCTTAATACTCCTGATAATTAATCGGAACTGTCGAGGCCGACGATAACACCGCTCGGTTATCCCGATAGTACGGAACGGATTGCTTAAGTGGCCCGTGTCCGGAGTCGACCTGCGGCGAGGTGCGATCGCCCGGTCTACCGTCCGCGTGGGTACTTCGGTAGGTCGAGTTTGGCGAACAACCCTATCCCACGCGGGTGGCCGATTGGCACGATCGTGGTGAGGCTGAAAGGCCCACCCGTGACTAGCTCCCGGCGTTAGTCTGAGAGGGTCACGACAGAATTGTCCGTCCGGTGGGCGACGTGCCGCGATTCGAGTCACGTGGCCGTTCACACGCCGGCGGGCACGAATTCGCAACAATATATATATATATATATATATATATATATATATATATATATATATATATATATTTATATATATATATATATATATATATATATATATATATATATATATATATATATATATATGAATATATGAATTCAGTGGCCCAACGGGGCTTGAACTCAGTACTTTTTGGGTCCCAAGCCGCTGCCCTAACCACTGTGCCAACACCAGGCTAATACACACACACACACACACACACACACACACACACACACACACACACACACACACACACACACACACACACACACACACACACACACACACACACACACACACACACACACACACACACACACACACACACACACACACGCAAAATAAACTTACCACTTGTTTGAAATGTAATAAAATTGTAACAGTTCAAAATAAAACAAACCAACAATTGTGAATTGAAACATTGGCATTTTATTGATGACATGTCAAGTTTTTTACCAAGATACACCATCTCATAAGTTTGTTCTACAGTACAGAACAGCACGGGGTGCAATGTCAGTCCTCTTTCAATAGCGTGTGTTGCCACCATTGTTTTGGATACAGGCAGTGCATCGTCGGCGCATACTGCCTACCAGTCTTTGGATGGATTGCTGCTGGATTCTGTCCCACTCAGTCCTCAATGTCTGAAGCCATCTGACTTAGGACCGGGTGGGTCTACCTTGCAGTGGTGACTCTTGGCCTCCCTGATCGAGGTCTGTCATCTGCAGAGTTGTGGAGGGTGTCTTTGTCCACCAGGGCCAATATCGTCTGGTGTGAACAGCCAAGGCGACGTGCCACCTCACGGTAGCTCAATCTGCCTTGCAGTATGCCCAAGGCACACTGCCTTGATCCGTTGACAATCATGGCATGTTGATTGAAATGCCCATTTTGCACTGGCCTTTCTAAAGCCAATATCAAGACATCACGCGCAGCTCATTAAGATCATCCTGTACCCCTTGGCTAATCACTGACAGTCAAAACGGCTGTTCAACAGCTGTGCTATGAAGTGACCATTGAAGGTTCAAGTGACCATCCGTGACCATTTTGACTGACAGTGAGGACACTATTGTCGACAAATAAGTTCACACATTTACTGCACGCAGTGTTATTGTTGATATTTGAAGATTTAAAAGGTGGTAAGTTTCTTTTGCATTTCAGTATATGTATGTATATATATATATATATATATATATATATATATATATATATATATATATATATATGTATATGTATATGTATCTATATGTATATGTATATGTATATGTATATGTATCTATATGTATATGTATATGTATATGTATATGTATATGTATATGTATATGTATATGTATATATATATATATATATATATATATATATATATATATATATATATATATATATATACATATATGTATGTATATCCACATCCTTGACGTATATACACTCAGTGTACAAAACATGATGAACACCTTCCTAATATTGAGTTACACACCCTTTTGCCCTCAGAACAGCCTCAATTCGTCGGCCCATAGACTCTACAAGGTGTAAAAAGCATTCCATGGGGATGTTGGCCCATATTGACTTCAATGCTTCCCACAGTTATGTGAAGTTGGCTCATTGTGGATCTCCACTCCGAACAGCTCGTTCCATCTCATCCCATTGGTGATAAAGTTGGATTGAGATCTTGTGACTGGCAGACTACTGCAGCAAGCTGAATTCACCGTAATGTTCATAGAACCATTGCTGGGCAATCTGAGCCTTTTGACATGGAGCATTATCCTGCTGAAGAAATCCATTCACAGATGGATACACTGCTGCCATGAAGGGATGCACCTGATTGGCAATGATGTTCAGATATCCTGTGGCATTCAAACTTGATCCACTTTAATCAAGGAGCACGATGTGTGCAATGAAACACGCCACACCATTACACCACCACCATCAGCCTGCAATGTTGACATATAGCATGATGGATGGATGTGCTCATGTGTCAGGTATTTGTGTCAGGTCATGTCAGATTAAATCTGTGACTTGATGCAGAAACCACGTAGACCTGAACTAACCTGTTCCATGACCGAGTTGTCGGCGACTAAACCGTCTCCCTCACCAAGTTTCTTGATGAGGAGGGTGTATGATATGGACACCCAGCAGTATGAAGAACAAAACCTGTCAAAGGGCAGATGGGCTCCTTGTGAGCCATTGGCCATTCATATCTAGTGCCCAACTGTGTCTGTGGACATCCTCCTGCAGAAGGATTACTTTTGATTTGAAGGTTGGTGGCAGCATTTGCACTCTGACCACTGTAAAACCCATCCTTCTGAAAAATATTCCAAAAGCATAAAAAAATATCTGAAAACCCACTCAGTGGGAGTACCTCATGTGCCGCTGCCCTTCGCAAGGGAGCTCACCGGATGACAGGATTGGGGCAAAGCCATCGGGACCCCCAATATTTGATGATGGGAGATAAACCATGGGGTAACCTTGCCAGGTTAGATTGCGGTAGTGTGTGTTGAGTGGTGCTGAGGTGTCATCCACCAGACGGCGGTCTCCTTGTGTTAACTTGAGGCGGTCTTCGGGTGTATGCCTGGAATGTCCTATCCCTTAGAGAGGATGATCAACTGTCTCTGTTATCATCTGAGCTCAAGCGTGTGGACATCAGTATTGCAGCACTCTCTGAGGTTCAGAGACCGGATTGCGGCAAGAACATAGCAGGTGGGTACACTGACTATTAGTCTGGTTGCTCTGATGGTTACCATACCCAAGAAGTTGCTGTAGCTGTGTTCAATTAACTGATTCCAATGATAATTGAGGTAACACCAGTCAACGAGCGTATTATGAGACTGTGGATTCGTCACTCCTTGGGTGTCATTTCCCTGATCTCTGTGTATGCTCTGACTGAGGTGAGTGATCTCATCGTGAAAGATGCATTCTATTCCACGCTCGAGTCTGGTTGATCAGTGCCCCAGGCGAGATACTCTTCTATCTTGGGGGATTTCAATGCATCGATACCCGAGGCCTTGTCGTCGCCCTGCCAATCACACCGAGCTCTCGCTTCCGAGGGATTCTCCACGCGAGCCAGCATGTGCAGCTCACCCGCAACTCGCGCTCCCTGGTCCGTGCTCATGACGTCGCCCGCGCACCGAACCTGCACGGTTTCCCGTGCAGGACAGCACGAGCGCATCGTCCTGGAAACCCGCTCCGCGAGTTCTGTGAACAGAACACGCAGCATGCAGCACGTGGAGCTTCACACACGTGCCCACGTGGGAACCTGCGTGTTCCAAATTCACCCAACACTCGCCAACCTTTTAACCGTCCGCGCGACGGTCTCTTCCGAAATGTGGGACGTTCCCGCACCGGAATCCCTCCACGAAGACACGCGCGCGAGTGTCGTTCGCGAAATGCCGAACGGGCCTCGTACGCGGCGTCTCGCGGGACCGGCGCGGTTACCAAATGAACCCTTTGCGGCCCTCCTGGCTCGCCATTCCTGTCTCCCGTCTGGATCGGTCCGTAGTCCATTTTCATGCATGCACTCATGCACGCCATGACACTCGCACCATACGCACGTTTTGACACACATTTCGACACACTCGTGCCACTCATACACTCCACCACACACTCCGGGACATTCATATCGGGGATTCGTGCTACCACAAGCAATCCCGGGGTTTCCATACCCCCCAAGCTCCACGTGTACCCGTTCACATCAGCCATCCCCTCAACCTCGCATGGCTCGACCGGACTCACCTCGTCGCTATCTGCTTCAAGGGAGCATACCGCCTCCCTTTGTTCCTTAAGGAGGCCATCCTGATGCTCGCACCGGGTCACGACACATTCCCCAAGCTCAACCCCATTGTCCCTCACTATCTCTACTTGTGTGTGCTCGTCTATTTCCCGTTTAATTTCATCACATTCGTCCCCTCTTTTGATTTCTGCGTCTCTGGTTCCTCTTCCGTTTTGTTTAATTCATTCTCTGCTTGTTCTAACTCCCGCGTCTCTGGTGTTTCTTTTAATTCCTGCGTCTCTGTCACCTCTTTTAATTTCCCCTTCACCCCCTCGAGTCTCGTCCTACATGTTTCGGTCTCCACATCAATTGTCGTGGCGTCTCTCGTCCCGACCTTGCCCGTCTCCATCGCGGGCCCGACACAATTTGTACTCCCTCTGGTCGGTTCGGTCGCTCCGCCACGTGATGCCGCCATTATTCCTCTCATGCCCGCTTGCAGGTTCAACCCCATGCACTGCATTTCACCCCTTTATGTTTGCATATCGCCCCTCAGTGCCTGTGTGTTCACCTCCATTTTGCGCTCCATGCTTTGTGCATTCGTTTTCATTTCTGCATCAACGCCTCCAACATCTGCCTCATGTCAAATGGTGGAGCCAATCTGCCATGATGGTGTGCGGATCCGGCAGAAATTGGGGGGGGGCAGAAATCGGGGGGTGGGAGCTTTGACGGAGGGGGGGTGTCATACGCCGCCGCCCCCGCCGCTCCCAATGCGACCTCTGAGTTCGGTTGCGGGGAAAGTTCTTGCATGGGGGTGGTGTCCTTATTCGTCTACACTACAACCACTACCCACCTGTTTCAGCCCGTCTTGGCTAGACATGTTGTGTGTTGGGAAATAAATTTGAAATGCTCGTAATTTTGGGTAAACGGGGGGGGGGGGGGTTGCTCCCTTCACATCTGGTCCGACGCGTAAATTTCTCTCCGGAGCCAGAGGGGTTCGAAAACTGCTCCTGACACCAATTTGTTGTGGAGCCGGGCGTCGGCGACGAGCACAACCGCCAGGTAGAGCAGTTGGGTCGACTCGACCGAACACCCGGAATCGAGATTGTACCTTTCGGAAAACTCCGAGGGTACAGGTCCTTTACAGGGCCGTGAATCGTCAATAATTCCACCACATGGGACAGGGTTATTTGCCAAACTTCAAAATACCTTGAGATACACGTGGCGAGCTACCAAGTATTCACACCCTCGACAGGACTCGAACGGGACGAGTAGTTTCCGTGCTCGACCCTTGCATAACCCGAGCAGGTGGTGACCGAGGTCCTGTCGGTCCAAACATACATTTACAGCAGCAACGGCCTTTTTAATCACCCAACACGCACCGTGTTAAACCAATGGAAGAAACACAAAAACAAGCTGATGCATTAAACACATGGATATTTATTTACAATAAGTGGGGAAGGAACGCATAAGAGCAGAGTTAAACCGACTAAAGAAAGGCAAATAATGTACAGTCAAAGCACTTATCCAATTCCTACTCATAGACGGGCCCACAGACAGACGCACACCCAAAAGAAATGAAAGGGACCTTCCCACCTCGTGCGGTCTTCGACGAGACGAGCGAACCAGACCAGCATTGAGATGCGGTCAGAAGAACCAGGCGCCAGTGAAATGTGTTCAGCGCTCAGCATCCAGAGATGTGTTGCGCGCTCCAGCAGGCCAGACCCTACCGACACCGCGCCGTCTCATCTATATCTTGTCGTTCGAGGGAGGGGCTTCTCTTCCCAACCACTCGCCTCCCGATTGGATGAGGGGTCCTCACGCGACTCGTGGCGGCCTCCCGATTGGACGAGGGTGCGCATTTAGTGCTCGCCCTCCGCTCATTGGCTGGAGCTTCGAGCCAAAGCGACGGAGGCTCCGCCCACGTCCTTACCTCTGGCCACGTGCCTAATGGCGATCGTGCTGAGTCAGAAACAGGGCGGGCGAGACGCTCGCTCCTTGCCGATTGGCTTAGAGGGACGCCATGCCTATGTTAGGCTCTGCCCACATGCGCGCTTGCTGGCGAGCATGTGAAGAATGCCGCCAGCGTTATGGCGTCAGGATGGAGAGAAGATGGCGTTATCGTTGTTAGAAGTGTAAAAATCCTATCGATAAAAATAACTCACAGCGCATGTACATTTAATTACCCATTAAACAAGGGACGGGACTCTAAACTAAAAACTAAAACTAAACTAAAAACTAAACACCCGGACAACTAAACACACACACTTCGCGATATAACTGTTCTGCAGGACCTGCATGTTGAGTGCTCATTGCTTCCAGATTCGTAACAATATATGTATATATGTATCAACATATATTCAAAAGTTTCATTCTTGTAATTTCCTCTGCCACCGATGTTCGATGAAGGTTATGTTTTCACCGCTGTCTGTCTGTGTGTCTGTAAGTAGGATATCTCAAAAGGTTATGGACGGATTTGGACGAAACTTGGTGCCCAGGTTCAGTTTTGACCATATGTCACAATGGTGAAGAATCATTTTAAAATTTCTTGTAGTCGGATCCGTATCCGGATATTCACCAAAATCTAAGAACTTCGTCCTTTTCACACTCTGAACCTGTCGACAAAGTTTCATCTGCATCCATCCACTAAGGAGGATGGGGCTAAATCAGTCTTTAAGTTATATTTTGTGAAATTCTACACGTCATGGTTTCAGCAGTTGAGAGTGATTTGATAGTGCCAGAGAGAATCAATTCATCCCAACTTAAAGACAGAATTCTGCAGCAAATTCCCCACCTCATTGCGTGCAATAACGGTGGGGAAGTTATCATCAGGATTCTTATTGGATAAGATCATAATGTGTGTTCAGTTCTGAACTGCACATGATAATTACATGATAAATATATGTTTATTAGCATATTCGAAATGGCAACAATTCTGATGGTTTTCTCATTGGTTACCAATCATTTACTGTATATTCCACATTTAATAAGTTACATGCCACCAAAATGTATGTTTCTGTCATCATGAGAACATAACTCCATAAAGATTGTAACTTAGCTAGTTGTTATACATTCAGTGGCTATCTTGCGAATTGTGTCATTTTTGATGGCGTTCTCATTGGTTGCTATGCGGGGTATCAATCATTTGTAATTGTACGTTTTATATAATAAAGTACATTTTCACTAAATTTCATGCTTCTACCATGATTTGAACAGTGAAGGTAAATTTGACCAGTTAACTGCTGTATTGTAGAGGTTGTGTCCTGTAGCTACCAAATGGGGTAGCATGTCATGGATTGACTGGAAGTGAAGTTCTGAGCATTCCATATGTTCAGCTTTAATGAATCTGCAAAGAACATCTATCATATCCATGGAATGAAACCTGCTGTACGAATATCCTTCATCAAATATTTTTCACTTTGCAGTCACACGGAGATCCTGTCCAGAGATTTTGCTGTACAAACTCCATCAGCTAATTTTTCATGAAGCATTAACTGGTCATACAATTCACCTGCTGTGACCAAGTCAATCAAAACACAGTGAAGTTCATAAGGTGCATCTGTTGTTTCTTCTTTCAGCTTTGCAACTGATTTATAAGGAAACCTTTCAATTATTCAACTGCCTGATCTATGTCTTCCAACTGTAGCGGTAAAGGAAGATTGAAAGTATGCATATTTGTACATGCGGAGGATGAGTGAACTGAAAGATTTGCATCCATTAGTATACAGATGTTTCCAAAATTAATTTCATGTTCTGATGATAAGTGATCGCTGCTGGACTTTCTGCACACCTTGATATTTAAGAGGTCCTTATAAGAAGTGTAAAAGACAAGTCCTGGCTTGTCAAGAGGATGAGAAATGATAGACGCAAGGACTTGTTTCTCTCCTCTCTTTGCCATCAACAAGAAAGTTCCACGATACAGATTTTGAAATTGCTTTGCTGTGAACCATGTGCCGAAGAGCATTGCTATAATATAAGACATCCAAGAGTTCTGGGAGACCAGATGCTGCCATCACATGTCTGATGCATCCCAAGAAAGTAATTTCTGCATGAAGACACCCCCCCCCCTTCCGCAACACAAACACAAACACACACACACACCCACACACACACACACACACACACACACACACACACACACACACACACACCACACCCCCAGTCTCAGAACAACATTTTTCTCGACATTGCCTTCAGGCTCATTCAAAATTATCAGATTCACTTTTAAGGCATTCAATAATCCAACAATTTCAGTATTTAAACATGAACACAACTTAAAAATTTATCGATATAAAAAATATAACCTTTATCAACAAAATAATTGAAATTATGTTTTTCAATGTCAATAACCTTCTTTTTTTCCTTTTTAATAGGCAAGCAATTCTGTTATAATATGCAATTTTGCAAAACAGAGCAACCAAAATAACTTTTTTAAGAGTGAAATATATTTGTATTGCTTACTCTGTACATCCAGGAGAAACTGGTGAACTTCTCAGGTCTGGCTGCTCATTGAAGACTCCATAATGCAAAGGAAAAAAACCGCCCAGAATAACATGTCCAGGAGCGGATCTTCCCACAGGAAGTGTGCAGTCTCCACGACAATCAGGCATAAGCATTGAACCCAACAGGACGATCAGACTACAAACACTGCTTTTAATATATTCAGGGAGGAGAAAACTTTTGGAATATCGAATGAAACTACGAGTTGGCAAATGTTCTCTAATCATTATGTATTGCAAATAACAGCTGGAAGTGATGCCCGCACACATTGAAGGTGTACGCAATGCAAAAGTAACAAGATAACATAAGCCTGTATTGCCCAAAACTCTGTACTTGTGAAGACTGTAAAACCTTCAACACATAAACATCCTAATCTTTTACAACACTGCAATTTATAGATGAGAAATATTCTCAAAGCAATATGTTTCTAAATTAAGGGATTCAAGAATACAATATCATCAAAGTATTGATTACAAATGTCTGCAAACTTCACAACATCAAATGCATAGCAATAAATTAATTATGAAATTTCTCTGCTTCATGAAAATGTAATTATCAATATTCATCTAAATGTTCAGATAATAAACATAATTCATCAGCACAATAATATTACTGCAGTGATTATAATATTAAATACTAGAACGACACTCTTCGACATCGTGAAATCAACAAATATGCCTCTGCACACATTATTAAATCATTACACATACTTGTACCAGGTTTTATAAAAATCCCTGAACCCAGATTCAAAACATTAAATAATTCTGGCTGCCAGACCATGCATCCGATCAGGTTGAACTTGAAAACATATTCCCCATGACTACAAGATCATAATTGTGAAGTTTCACTTTGGTTGATGAAGCATTTCAAGAGAAATATTTTTTTTAAGATTTCCGTTAAATCCAATATTGGCTGCTAGACCACGTAACCTCTTAATTATTTGTGAATACCCTCATGTCCCCAAGGCTTGGGGAACATCTGGGTCGAAACTTGAAGTTGTAGGTGGCCATCCTAACTTTGTAGAATGTTATCATGCAAACCTACATTACAACCACCATGTTTCAACTTATTTCATCCACCAGTTTAAGAGCAAATATAAAATGCAAAACATGTAAATTGGACAATTTGTTATCCATTCCATAAGGTTTTCATGCAAAGACTCAATTATAATATTGTAATGCGATTATAATTCTATATTGTAAACCTACTGGGTCTTGCAATACACGCTCCCAGAGGGAGCAGTGCTACGCAACACACATTTACATAGAGAATATGCATTCCTTCCACCACCCCCCCCCCCTGACTCCACATCTTCCCTCCTCACCCCTCCTAAATCCCCACTATGAATTATTTGTGGTGCTTAAAAACTAAACTTATTGGGCACACCCCAAATTTCAACTCATTCCGTCTAGCAGTTTATGAGTGCATACACGTCCAACACACACACACACACACACACACACACACACACACACACACACACACACACACACACACACACACACACACACACACACACAGACAAACACAAACACAAACACAAACACAAACACACACACACACACCAAAGTTGCAGAGTTGGCTTCTTGGGGTTAAGATGGGAAAAAGTAAAAATTGTTATTTCCTTTATTGTATGTTGTAGGGTAAGATTGAGGGAAAATGAACTGTAAAATAAATGTGTTTATATTCATATAGGAAGCACATGATCACCCTCACAAATGTTTATATTTAAAACCGTTTCTCCCTTCAACTTCCTTAAATGATTTATCCACTGTAATCTGTCCTTTATATGGTTTTGAGAAATAGCAACCTCACACTCCAACCGAGGCACAAGTTTTGGCACGACTGTGCCAGGCTTAGAGCTTTTAAGAGGAGTCGACAAGCTCAGGGGAGGGGTTTCCCCTTGAGTGATGCCTGAATGGTTGCACTTTATATCAAAAACAAAAAATTAGGGTATCATCGGATGTAATAAAAGAGCTGGCTATCAACAGCTCGAGGCTTGTCCGGTCTGGAGTTCCATGAAGGAGGACATGTCATGGAGCTCAAGTGTGGAGGCAGAGCCAACAACTCCAACTATCACCCCATCCATTCCTCTCCCACCTGGAGCCCAAACTCCAGCATCATGCCAAGCTACCGTTTAGACCTGCGTCACCAGGGTTCCTGCCTGCCTCTCACACTCAGGAGACACCCCATTGCATATGGGCTATACTTGGGTACTCCGTGTCTTGTGACTTTTCTCTCTGGTCCTTCTGTGGAATGCTTGAGGCCTTTAAGGATAGAATAATTAAGACCTTTTGACTGCGCGAAACCCCAAGCCACGTATCTATTATTCAGAGACATGACAAAAGTAAATAGACACCTTAAATTTATTTATTTGATCTGTATAAAACAAGTTTTACTCAGCGATTTGTACTAATATTCAACTATTTATTTGCAGAAACGAGTTTCTGGGTCTTGTACTCCAACTAACAATGCCTCGAACCCAGGGATCACACAGCCTTTGCGATTTTCAAAGAGGACGGATTGTTGGCCAATCGGAAGATGGAGTCAGCCAGCGTCAGATAGCTCAGAATCTTAGCATTCCACTTTCTACAGTCAATCAAGTGATTGTGCAATTCACCAGCGAAGGCAAAGAATCCACAACTTCCCATTTCTGTCGATCTGGGCCATCAGAAAGGTGTCTTTGAGCTGTCAAACGGTCCATTGAGAAAACTCCCTGTTGCAAGGCAGCAGATGTTGCAGAGGAGGTCCAAGTTAGCTCAAGAACTGCCTTTATCAACTGGGCTATGATGAGAGAGCAGCTACAACACCTCTTCTTCGACCAGCCAACATTCAAAGGAGAAAGAAGTGGGCTGACGAGATGGCCACCAGACACTTGGAGTTTTGACAAACTGTCTTTTTTCAGATGATTCCCAATTTGCTCAATTTTCTGACATTGGATGCGTATGGGTCTGAAGACTTCCCGGCCATGAGTTTTCTTTGAACCGATTGCGCCAACTGTCAAACAGTGGTTTTTCAATGATGGTGTGGAGTGTTGGTGGATCAGAGTTTGTGTGGTGTGTTGACAACATAAACTCTACAATATTCATTTCTATCCTTGAAGATGGACTTCTCCCCATCTTATCGACTAGTCAGATGGTTAAAAACAACACTCTGTTCACGGAGGATGGAGCTCCATGCCACAATGCAAAAAGACCAAATAATGGCAGGACAGAAATGGGATCATTCGACTTCCATGGCCAAGTCAGTCTCCAGACATGAACCCAATTGAACACCTCTGGGCCATATTGGATCGAGCTGGGCAAAAAAAGTCCAGGAAACCAACATCATGGGCAGAAATTCTAAACCTTTTGGTGAAGCCTGGGTAGAAATCCCACAAGATAAAATTTTGGAACTCGTTAGTTCTATGCATGAAAGAGAAAAAGCATTGAAATATGCAAATGGAAAGTCCACCAAATACTAGTGTATGTACTAAAATGGATCAAATGAACTTCAAATGTTCAGTCAATAAATTCTTTAAAAATCATGGTGTCTATTTACTTCAGTCATGTCTCTGTATTATAAATAAGTTGATGATAATGATTTGCTTTTCTCATCACCCTCTCCATTTGAATTCATTACCCTCACCAGAGGAGAGGGTACTGCATTTGGATCCATTTGTCTGTCTGTTTGTTACTTGCAAAATCGAAGATTTTTCAAGTATATCGGTCAGTCGATTTTGTTACTTGCAAAATAAATGATTTTTCCAAATATATTGTTCAGTCAATATTGTAATTCTGTCTGTCTGTTTGTTGCCTACAGGTCACAATTTTAAACCGATCTTCACGAAACTTCATCACATGGCAGAGTTTGTCATAAGGAAGAAGCCTATTTCTTTTGAGCTAAAAGGTCAACATAGGCTAACGGTCAACAACTTAGGTGAGATTTATTAAATCCTCAATTTTCAGCTCAGCTCTGTGAACAGCCCATCTCTGCCGTTCAGCCTGGCACTGCGACTCTGATCAATGGTATCCAGAGTCCCTGAGAGACAAAATTCTTCTTCGCCCAATTGTGAGTTCCAAGACATCCAACGGCAACATCAAGGATGGTGGTCTTGAAGGCACTCCACAACTCTTCAGGATCCCCCAAAGCACCCAGACCTCCCAAATCTCCCTTAGCTTGTTCGCAAACTCCTCAGCTAGCCTCTCATCATTGAGCTTGCCAACATCCAGCCGAGGCTTGGATGGCACCATTCTCTCGGATTTAAGCTGCAACTTCAGAGTTGCTAAAACAAGCCTGTGGTCGGTATTGAGGAACTGAGCACTCTGGTAGACCCTGCAGTTCTGGATCATCCTCCAGCAACAATCAACGAGCACATGGTCAATCTTCTTTGCCACACCACCAGCATTGGAATACCAAGTCTTGTGATGAGCCTGTAAGCGCTGAAACCATGAACCAGCCACCCTAAGTCCATGACTTCTTGCAAAGTCAAGGAACCTAGTGCGATTCTGGTTCACGGTTCCAGACCCATGGGGACAAACACATGTCTCACATCCACCACTATCAGTTCCAATTGATGCATTGAAATCCCGCAAGACGAGAAGAATATCTCGCCTGGGGCACTGATCAACTACATTTTTGAGCATAGCATAGAATGCTTCCTTCATGGTGAGATCACTCGCCTCAGTCGGAGCACATACAGAGACCAGGGAAATGACACCCACGGAGTGACGAATCCTTGGTGTCATAATACACTCGTTGACTGGTGTTACCTCAATTATAATTGGAGTCAGCTTATAGGTCAAACCTACAGCAACTCCGTGGGCATGGTAACCATCTGAGCAACCAGACCAATATAAGGTGTAACCACCCATCATGATCTCGCCGCAATCCATTCTCTGAACCTCAGAGAGTGCTGTAATTCTGATGTCCAAACGCTTGAGCTCAGATGATAATAGAGACAGGTAATCATCATCTCTTAGAGATAGGACATTCCAGGCACCCACCTTAAGGAACCACCGCAGGTTAACCCAAGGAGACCGCCGTCTGCTGGATGACACCTCAGCAGCACCCCGACACACACTACCAAAATCTGATCCTGGAAAGTTACCCTGTGGTTTCCCTCCTATCATCAAAGAGTGGGAGTCCCGAAGGTGGTATCAACAACTAAGGTGGTATTTCTAAAGTCCTCAATTTTCATCCGATTGAGGAGGATTTATTTGAGGAGGATATATATTTTGAGGAGAGAAATTTGAGGAGGATTTATATTTCATGTCACAGAATTCAACCACCAATTATTTTGGAGGTCAACATAGGCCAAAAGGTCAAAAAAGGCCCAAGGTGAAGAACTGAGGTGATATTTCTAAAATTCTCAATTTTCATCCCATTGACTTGAAATTTGAAGACCATTCGCATATCAGAACACTGAATCCAACCACATTATTTTTAGGTCAATATCGGCCGAATTTCTCCAATTTTCAATTCTCATCCAATTGATTTGAAATTTGAAGAGGAGCTGGATATTTAGTCATTGAAATCAAACAAATTATTTTTTCAGTCAAATTTGTTTTTTGGATTTTGCAAGTATTGTTCTTTCCATGACGTCTTCTTGTTTGTCTGTTTGTTTGTCCACACAGAACTTTCGTGTTTTTCTCTGCAACCACTTGTCAGATTGAGACGAAATTATCCAAATTGGTGAGACTGTTAATGTAGAATGTTTTAATGATAATTATGATGTCATAAGTTACGTGGTGTGGCAGCCATATTGGAAAAACGGAAACATTTTTGACCTCTGTATCTTTGAAACCTCACCAAGGAAAAAATTGAAACTTGGCACAAAGCAAGTACTTCTCATGCGAAATGAGTTTGATTTTTTTTTTATGGAATTATTGGTTCCCTCGTGATGAATTCATATTTGCATATGTAGAATGACACATCTGATCAGTATGAATATGTTAAGGGTCATCTCGGGATAAAATTGACCATAGAAAAAATAAATAAATCATGACGTCATCTGTCACGTGATTCGGCAGCCATATTGTTTATGAAAAATACCTTCAAAAATCTTCTCTGAAGTGGCTGAACAAATCGAGACAAAACTTTACACATATGACTGCCTGTCCATGGAGAACAAAAGGTTCACAAATATGATAAGTCACATAGTGTGGCAGCCATACTGGATTTACCCAAAAACCTATTAAAAAAAATACACCACTCAAAATAAGTCCTGGTGATGATCTGCATTCTCTGATTCCTCTTTTTCTTGTTTATTTTGAATACACACTCATTGAGTTTTTTGAATGTCATGATTGCAGGGAAAATAGCTCCATTGGCTTTCTTAATTATTTAGGGTTTACAGGATAATTGGACTTGAGTGAATAACACTCCATTGAAATTATGTGCCTGCTGGGCATGGCGATCCGCCTGCTCCACCATTTTGAGTGCTTGGCATTGGGGGGGGGGGGGGGAATCGGCCACAGACTATCCAAATTGAGTTAGGTATCGATGTAAAATAGTCCCTTTATCCGGCATCTCTTCCGAATGGCCGACGTGACCACTATCACAATATAATAGTGTTTATTTGGCTTATGCACTCATGAACTGCTGAAAGAAATGAGTTGAAAACTGCTGGTTGTACTTGCGTGGAGTCTACACTACGAGGTTTGAGATGGTAAAAAAAAAATCGTGCTCTTGAAGTGGGAACACAACCACTTATGGAAATTAGTTGGTAACTGGTGGTTCACTTGCAGGTTAATTGGAAGGGTAAAAAGAAAAATGGTTTCTTATTCCTTACAGTTCAGGGTGGGGAGGAGGGCACCCAAATTTATCGATGTAAATGTGTATCATTTCACACCACCTGGTGGAAGACTGTATTGCAAGTCATAAATCATAAAGCGGGGAAATTCAGATGGGTTCTTTGCTCAGCATGTACAAAATGCACAGATATGGTCAGGCTGCCTGGAGTACCAACAGGGCCTCGGTTATGTCCTCGGTCCTCACTCCCACCAGGTGGCACGATAGGATACATTTATACATCAGAAAATTAGGGTCCTCCACCTTCCCTGAACCTCCCCACACCCTGGCTATTAATTTTTTTTTACCACCGAAAACCTCATGCGCCATGCGGGCACAAGCACCAGTTTTCAACTCATTCCGTCCAGTGGTTCATCAGTGCAAACAAGTCAAACAAGCAAACAAACAAACAAGAAGATGGTATCATGCAGAGCATGATACTTGCAAAATCCTTGAAACAAATTTGACCTCAAAAATAATTGGTGGTTGAATTCAATGATAAAATATGCAACTACTCTTCAACTTTCAAGTCAATTTGATGAAACTTGACAATTTTAGAAATTTGGCCTGTGTTGTCCTTTTGGCTGATGTTGATCTCGAAAATAATTGGTGGTTGAATTAAGTGACCTGATATGCAAATCCACTTCAAATTTCAAGTCCATGAGATGAAAATTGAGGATTTTAGAAATACCTCCTTAGTTGCTGACATTGGGCCTATGTTGACCTTTTGTTCCATGTTGACCTAAAAAGTAATTAACTGTTTGTATTCAATGACCTCAAATATATATCCTCTTCAAATTTCAAGTCAATCGGATGAAAATTGAGGATTTTATAAATACCACCTTAGTTGTTGACCTTTGGCCTATGATGACCTTTTGGTCAATGTTCACCTCAAAAATAATTTCCTAGTTGAATTCAGTAACCTGAAATATAAACTCTCTGCAAATTTCAAGTCAATCGGATGAAAATTGACAATTTTAGAAATTCGGCCTTTGTTGACATTTTGGCCGATGTGGACCTCAAAAATAATTGGGGATTGAATTCAGTGACTTGATCTGAAAATTCTCTTCAAATTTCAAGTCAATCAGATGAAAATTGAGAATTTTAGAATCTCACCTGAGTTGTTGACCTTTTGGTTATTGTTGACCTAAAAAAAAATTGCCTACTTGAATTCAGTGACATGAAATGTGAATGCTCTTCAAATTTTAATTCAATCGGATTATAATTGACAATTTAAGAAATTCGGCCTATGTTGACCTTTTGGCCGATGTGGAACTCAAAAATAATTGGTTAGTTGAGTTCAATGACCTGAAGTATAAATCCTATTCAAATTCCATTTCAATTGGATGAAAATTGAGGATTTTAGAAAAACCACCTTAGTTGTTGACTGTTAGTCTATGTTGACCTATTACCTCAAAAACAATAGGCTTCTTCCTTATGACAAACTCTACCATGTGTTGAAGTTTCGTGTAGACCGGTTTAAAATTGCCACCTGCAGGTGACAAAAAGGCAGACAAACATACAGACAGACAGACTAACAATATCGACAAACCAATATACTTGAAATATCTTCGATTTTGCAAGTAATAAACAACTGGTCAGAGACCGGTATTTGCAAAATCCGTCACTCCGGCTTTGCCCTTTGAATCACAAAAAACAATTGGCTTCTAGTTTTTGATGGTGAACCAATTCAGTGACCAAATATACAAATTATGTTCAAATTTCAAGTCCATCAAAAAAACAAAAAAAGACACTTCTCGAACTTGAGAGTCCACAGAGCACAATACCCCATGCAGTGTTTAAGTACATACAGGAGGTCGTTGCTGTTTGCAGGGGTTACATTCTTCAAAATCCCCGTGAAACGCAAATCTGCAAACTTAAGGGAAAGTGGGGAAAATAGGGTTAAGCACTTCAACTTTAATATTTAACCAGACTGTATCCTTAGTTAACATGTTTATGCATTGTCTTTGTGCTATTTATTTTCATGAATGAAAGAGTTACTAAAAATATTAAATACACATACTTTTCTTGAGATATTAAGATCATGAAACATACCTTTATTAATAACGAGACGATCCATGAACACATTGGGTTCCCGTTGTGACAGCGGTTGATAAAAAAAAAAAAAGAAACAAGACAAAATTTTAATATTTAGTGCTCAAATTTTAACTTGAAGAAAATTTGAGCATTTACCTCAGGAGTCATCGTTCGGCCAACCGGTTTCTCGAGGTATATCAATACATTGCCATGGTTTTTCCTTGCACTTTATGGCTCATCATACCAAAACTTGACTGAATCGGGAATTGATTTTTTAATTTTTTTTTTTTTTTATATTTGCTATTGCGTTTCGGTTATATTTGCTATTGCGACCATAATTACTGTGTTGGTTTCAATTTCGGCCGCTTTTTCATCAATTTTAGCTGTTTTTGTAACAAGAATGACGGGTTTTCATTCCGTCTAACAACGTTGGCGTCCGTTTGTTAGTGGGGCCTGCATATTAATAACATATGTGAAAATGAAATTTTGGTTTTAGTCCGTTTGATGATCCTACTAATAATTATTTGTTGACATGCAAGTAGCACAGGAAGTGCACCTGCTCCGGTGGTAAATAACCAGAAGGTCATCACTGTAGCCACCTTTAAATGACTGTTTGGCGATCAATTTTCAGAAGAAGGTGAGTAATGCTACATTTATATCGCAGATTATATACTTCTGCACTCATAATGATAAAAAATACAATCAAAACATGTCAAGAAACGATATCATGGCAAATTAAACCTATCATCAATGTGGAAATCCCCCCACTCAAACTTTTGACCAATCTACTACTTTCTACAAGACATGTTATACATGTTATATATATTGTGAACCTGAGATGAACTATGCCCCAAATCCTAATTTATTGAAATACATATCGAGTCAATGAGATTAATAAAACAAATGGTAAATCTCAACATTCATCTAGTTCTCTAGAATGTCAGGTCACTTAGTGCAAGGGAGCAGTCCTTATTTAGATGTGCCTACTTGTTCTTGCATTAGAAGAAATTGTCTTTTTACAAGTGGCTGTACATGTAATGTTTTTGAGATACAAAGATATTCTTGTATTATTCTAGACTGCAACCTATAGTACATATTTGTTTCTACCACAGATTATCTGGCATGGTGGAGTAGACTGAATAAATCATGGTACCAGAACACACAAGGGATAAAAGATCCCGATCTGACACAGATTATTCCAGATGTCTAATTTGTCAGCATGTATCAGAAATTGTGCCGCTCCAACAATTAACGCCACTGGGTTATCCAGCACTTCTTAACGCTGTCAATAAACGAATGGATGAAGTAGCTTTTAGATTGGAACGAGACATTATAG
>NC_140961.1:93039733-93052233 GCF_056783735.1 Eptatretus burgeri
ACAGCTGGGCAAATCTTCAAGAAGTTCACGACAGCATATACAATCCTATACAGTACTATTCTCTCCCGTTAACACAAAATTGACAAAACTTGAAAATAAAATAATGTGTCCCATGATTTTTCACTCTGATCCCAAAATCATGGAGGCCGCTCATGTCCAGATATTGCATACGTGCGCTGAAGAGGAAAGAATTCTGGCCAGTCACCTTCAAGTGTAGACTTCATATGGAAGTATGAAAGGACTGATGGACAGCAACTAAATTACCAGCCCAAGCTGGGCTGAAGCCTGGTAGGAAGCCAGAAATATACACAATGGTAATGTTTACACAATGATGTTAATCTTGTATGATACTACGCTTGTTCGTGTGTGCGTGTCTGTGTTTGTCTGTCACAATCTTTCCCACCGATTGGTTGGAAAGATGCCCTGACTCCACCTGCAATTGTAACGTCAATGAGTATTTTCAGATGCTTCACGAAGAATATAATTCATTTCCGATCATTTATTAGCACAAATTTATTAACGCAATGAGGTTACTCATAATGACTTATTGAAAAATTACACGGAAAGACAAACAACCGACCATAATAAACAATGACCTATCGGGCATTCACTTCCTTTTTAGGTTGCACTTTCCATGAATCGAGTTAATGGCATGAAGAGCTAAATATTCCACTATTTCAATGAAGTAATGAATAAATATCTAATGGCGATGTAACAATTTGCCCTTTTGCTTTGAATAATGGGAATAAAGGGAGAGGAGAGTGTTATGTGTGGTTGTGGACTTTTGGTGGTGAGGTGGCTTGGAGAGAGATTTCAATCTTACGGCCACCATTTTGGTGCTCACTGCTATGTAAAGGCAAAACTCCTTGGAGCTGTCATATTCACATTTGCTATGAATCAGAACTATTGGGCCACAATGCTACCAAAGCGGCTTGCATAATGGGGACCTCATGGGGGATACATAGTGGGAAAAAAGTTATTGGCTTTTTCATTTGAGGGTGGATTTGGAATAGGGAATTTGAAACAGTGACACAATCAACAATAATCAAAATGATTGTTCAGAGTTCATAGCCATGGTCCATTCCACTTCTGACAACAATTTTAGTGGACCTGGATCCACTACCGAATTTAGGGATGGCTAGATGGGGCCATGGCCCCGGTGCCCCCCACATTTCGGGGGCACTCACAATTTCGATGACATTTTGAAAATCCCTTGAAATCTGCTTCTAAAGTTTTATTGTCGGTGAATGAAGATTGTAAACTCTTTTTAAGGATATCTTTTCAAAATTGTCCGTCATTGTGAGGGTCATTTTCAAGCCGTTTCTTCCACGGTCCACAGAACGGATCCAACGTGGTCAAAAATTCCCAGGGCAAGCCTCGGGCATTGGGGGCCCACATTCGCATCCTTTTTTGGATGGATCATCGATGCTTCGGATGGTTGAGCATGGCCAACTAACAACGGCACTGCCTGCAAGAGCCCAGCAAGCGCAGACGGAATACAGAGTCCAGCCAGAGGAGAGGTGAAAAGGTGAAAGTCGACGTGGTAAAACTAGGCCAGGCCAGAACGCTGTCAGTACCCTGCCTACTGGCGCACACAGCACAGTAACACGGTGTGACTTTCTATGTTCCAGGTGTGTGAAACATTCTTGTTGGAAAGTCTTTGCTGTTTCACCATATGTATGAACGTTTGGTGCTCTTGTGCCCATGAATGTTTGATGCATTTTATGATTACCATGTCGGTGTAGTGCAAGCCTGTAATTCTTACTTTCTTTGCGTTTTCCCACCTGATATGGTGAGGGCTTCCGGTTTCTTGTCGGTTGGTGTAAGTGAACCGTCGCCATATTGTCTTTGCTCGCTGAGCGAGACTTTCGTTATTCGTGCCATTATATTAATAACCATTGTGCAGAAAGGGAACTTCGGTGTCTCGTCTCATCCAAGCCGTTTGATCACGGTATTTTCCTGGATCCGCTGTTCATCGTTATCTTCCGTATTAGCAGACTTACCGAAGGTTACCAGAACCTACTTTTCAATACTTGTTGTTCGTGCTTCTGGTACGTCCCACGTGCACTCTGACTGACGATATCTCGGTTACTCGGTACGTACCAGCTGCAGAAACCACAATGAGCGGCTTTGGCGACGACAGGCACAAATCCAGAGCTCCACGGAAATATGACTGGTGCTCAAAAGCGGAAATGTTCCAAGGAAAAAGATGAAAGACACAAGGCCGTCGTCGACAAGACCCAGAAAATCTCAGAGTTTTTCACTCCTGCACAAACAGGCGATTCGTCCATGACAGAGGCTGGAACACCAACAGAGACAGAACAAGCGGATTTGGCAACGCAACCCCCCACGTCAAGATTCGCTCAACATCTCGGAAGGTTCCACCCATGAAGAACATGCATCGGATGAAGGAGCGAGAGATATACTGACTGATCGTGGACCTGGCTCTGCCAATGACATTGGATGTTGGCCTCCTGAGCGACCGTCGTCAGAGATGATCGACTTCTGGTCATCACGAGATTTGGAGCCCCTGCAGAATTCGACTGGTCCCTTTGATTCATCCATGCAGTTCGTTGAAGGTAGGAAACGATGCTGCTCCAAGAATCTTTTTTACCGGAGACCACAAAATGGAAAGTCCGTGAAAAGGTCCTGGCTTTGCTTCTTCACATCAACCGGAAAACTGGACTGCATCGCTTGCAAGCTCTTTGGAGGCGCGATTGCCCTGGGCGGGGAAGGATTCAATGATTGGGAGCATGCCAGTCGTTCTATCGAGGTGCATGAGCGTTCGCATGTACATTGTGCGAATATCATCCGCTTGTCAGACAGAGCAACATCCGCAGGTCGTGTGGACACTGAACTCGTCAAACAGGTGAGTGAGATTGTGTCCTCTTGGAGGGAGGTGCTGAAACGAAGTGTGAGTGTTGTATCGTTTCTCGCTGAGCGTGGTCTGGCGTTCCGTGGATGGGATTAAATTGTTGGGTCACGGACGAATGGTAACTACCTTGGTTTAATGGAATTACTTGTGGAATACGATCCATTTTTGGTGCTGCACATTCAGAAATATGCCAAACAAGGTAGTGGCTACACCAACTACTTATCATCGATGACATGTGAAGAGTTAGTCTCCGTCATCGGAAAATCTGTTCTGGATAACATCGTCGCTCGTGTGAAAGAGGCAAAATACTTCTCTGTGTCAGTCGATTCTACTTCTGACATAAGCTACATCGACCAGCTCACAGTTATTCTTCGATACATCGAGAACGAGGCTCCAGTGGAGCGTTTCATGACCTTTCTGAGCAACACGGGACACACTGGACTCCAGCAAGCGACGGCATTACTGGATTTTTTGAAAGCCACTGGATTGGACTTCGCTAACTGCCGAGGACAATCTTATGATAACGCATCTAATATGAGTGGCTGATACAACGGGATGCAGGGAATGATCCAACAGGAGAACCCTCTCACAATATTTGTGCCATGCGTGACGCACTTACTAAACTTAGTCGGTCAGTCGGCCGTGGGATGCTGTAGACCTGCAGCAGCATTCTTTGAATTCGTGGAACAAGCGTATGTATTTTTTACAGCTTCCACGTCGCGCTACGACAGATTATTTGATGCCCTGAAAGCCAAAGGTCTGCAAGTACCAAAGCGCCTCAGCGACACTCGCTGGTCGGCTCATTGTGATGCAACCCGAGCTCTTCTAGACGGTTACAGCGAAATCATGGATGTCCTCGATGAAATCGCAAACGATGAACAACTGAATAGTGAAACGAGAAACACCGCCGAGACACTTCACCAAACGATGTGCACGCTCGAGATAGGGTTCTATGCTGGTTTCTGGTCTACTGTCCTTGGTAGATTTGATTTTACGAGTAAAACCCTTCAGTCACAAGCTACCGATCTCAACACAGCCGTGCAGCTCCTCAAGTCACTGGCGAGCTTCGTGCAGTCATGACGCGATCAGTTTGATACATTCGTTGTTGACGGAGTGGAGCGCTCAGGTACGGAGGAATTCACTCGCGGATCGCGTAGACGAAAGCGTAATGTCCGCCTCGCTCCCTTGGACTAAGGACACACTCCAGAAGTAGAACTAGACGCCAAGGAGTCCTTTCGCATCAGTGGATACGTTGCAGTGATCGACGTACTGCTGTCGCAGTTGGAATAGCGTACAAACGCTTACAGCGAGATGAGCGACAGATTTGGATTCCTGCGTGCTCTTGTTCAACTCGAAATGGAGCAGATTCGAGAGTCATGCTCGAAGCTCGTCGAGCTGTATCGGGAAGATCTATCACCTGACCTCACAGAAGAAATGATTCAGTTTCAAGCCATGATGAAGGAGTCAGAGCCAGACTCGGGCCGTACTGAACTCGAGATGTACAGTTTTCTCATCGAGCGAAAACTCACCGATACTTTCCCAAACGTGGAAGTGCTGCTTCGGATTTACCTCTCACTGATGGTGTCGAACTGCTCCGGGGAGCGCTCGTTTTCGAAACTCAAGCTTATCAAGAACCATCTTCGCTCCACGATGGGGCAGCAGAGACTGGTCAATCTGACTATCATTCCAACCAAATCCGATGTGCTCAATTCCATGCAGGTTGGCAGTATCATATCTGAGTTCGCTGCCGTGAAGTTGCGCAGGAAGCTTGTCCACTGATTAAGGCACCGTGTGTATGTTCATTGATGTGGATGACACTGCCGTATATTTGCGGTCGCTGGAAGTCTGCTATTCATCACCATTTCGGATTTCTCTTGTCCAGAGGGTTTTTAGAAGTTAGAAGATTTTTAGTCTAAGTTCGTAGTATGATTAATGACAGTGCGTCGTTTGTTATTTTCTTATATTTGTCTTTCTTTATCTCTTACTCTTGCAGCAACAGCATTTTTGTGATTTGATTTTAGAATGAGCTCAGAGATAAGTCATCAGCCCATAGATAAGTCACCAGCCATATCAATAACAATCCGTCCATCTTGTCATATTGTCAGATTTAATTGTAATTTGTGAACATGTATGCCAAATCATTCCTGATCAGGATCTGCCAAATCTATAGATACAACTTCAGTTGTTGATGAAAAAGCAGTTATAATTTAAGTTGTTGATTAATCTCCAAATTTGGGGGCCCTCCACAATCATTATGCCCATAGCCCCCCACATGGTAAATCCGGCCCTGCCTGGATCTACCAGAGGTTAAGGCATAAGTCACATTTGCTCTACGGCGAGGATACGGCGGCCGTACGACCTCTGAATTGACAGAAACGTGCGGCGGCCGCAGAGTTTCTGCGGTGACTTCAGGGTGGCCCTACACCGTTTGGCTATATTTCACAGGTCGTAAGGTCGCCGTGGAATTATAACGCGGAGTTATAGCTTTTTTTCATTTCTACGTTCGCCGTAGCAATTGGACAAGCCGAAAAAAAAAAAAAAAAAAACCTGGTAAAAAAAAAAAAAAAAAAATTAACCCATTCGTTACCGTCCATCTGGCCGCACGTTCGCCTTAGGGCCCCCCTGCGGTCCCCCTGCGTCGCCTTGCGGGCACCTTGCGCTTGCCTTGAAAATTCTATGGCCGCCGCAGGAACGCCTTAAGGTCACCATGCGACATCAAATCAAAAACCGTACGGCACCCCCACGTTTTCGGTCTCCACAATTTATAAATACGCCGTGTGGCTCCCGGAAAAAGAAAAATATATGTGACTGCTACATTGTGTGACCGTGGAAATACTGCGGCCACCGTATAATTGCTAGTGGCCGTAGATTTTGGAGACCCCACGGCCGCCGTGGCAAATGTGACTTAGGCCTAACTGCTAGGATGTTTGCGGTGTGACAAGTAAATAATTAAATGTCGGGGTGCAGTCCTGACATTGGTTATGCTGAAGTGTGATTTTTGAGGCTCAATAAACACAGCAACAGAGATTTGATAAGGAACTGATTTTAACACCCAATAAAATGGGAGTGGGGGAACGCGGCAAGCAAGAGAAAAGGGAAAGAAAACCCCAATCGTCACAACATGCTAAAACGAGACAAAAACAGACTAAACGTCTTAACATTAAACTAAACTTAGCACACACAGACTTGTTCAGAAAAATGGGACATGAAATAGTGAGATGGGGTCGGCATAGTTTCTTGGTGGCCTTTCTTTTGGAGGGACAGAGGGAGGTGCCATCTTTGAATTCTGGTCAGGGCACCAGCACTTGTGCAGTGCCTTGAATGGAAACTGAGGAGGGCTCCAATTTTGACCACTCACAATGATGCTGTGACCAGACCACCAATATGTGTGATCAGAACAGACAGTGTGTAGATGACCAGGTTGAACATGGATTTGCAGGCCTTTATGACGATATGGAAAAGATCGGGGATGCACCATGGCCCGCAGCTAAGATTGAGTTGTGGTCTAATCTGATCTGTTAATGGGTCTGATCAGATATGGCGATCTAATAATCTGGCGATCGCTGTGCCACTTATGTGTTTGATGAAGAAGGATTATATCTAGAAGAATAAATGTGGGCATGCTCAAGAGAAGGCCTATATGACCCTTAAGCAGCTGCTCATCAAGAAACCCATATTGAGGACACCATACCAGAGTAAACCCCCAACTCCCTCGGCTAGGCACAGAGCAGCTCTCTCTGTCTCTCTCTCTCTCTCTGTCTCTCTCTATCTCTATCTCTATCTCTATCTCTATCTCTATCTCTATCTCTATCTCTCTTTTTCGACAATCATCTTATCAATGGAACATGTCCTTCAATCCAGGGAAATCTAACAGTCAAACCCCATCATGATGGAAGGATCATCAAACAAACCCACCTATTTCCTTGGTCATCCACTGGAAGAAGTTCAATCTCAAGAACATTGAGGCCTCACCATCAACCATGACCTTTCCTGAGCCAACCACATGGCAAAGCTGGCCTCCAACGTCAGCCATAGACTAAGCATCCTCCATTGATCCAAGTCTTTCCTTAGAAAATCAGAGCTACTCATTGACTGCAAGGCCTTTGTCTGTAGCTCAATGAAGTACTGCTCTCCAAAATGGGCTGACACTCCAACTTCACATCTTTCTCCTGAATCCTGTGGAATCTAAAGCTCTCAAAATTATTGGAATATCCCATGATGAGGCAAAAGCACAGGGTCTGTTGCTCTAATATCGCAGGCAGGTTGGCGGTCTCTCTGTTTTCCTATCTATTTTCTGATGTTACTTCTTCTGCTCTCTCAGTCCTCTAACCCTGTACTTTCTACTCCAGGATGCACATGTTCTCCTAACCCCTCCCCCCGAGTTAAATTTCCAAAAATCAGGCAAACTGCGCAACTCAATTATTTTATTCCTCCATTCTCCCATCTGTGGAACCTCCTTGCAGAGGCTGTTTTGTCTCATTCATCCCTCCAGCGATTTAACCACATAGTGCACCACCATTAACCTCATCATCTTGAATTCTGACCCATGATTTTTTTCCCCCCATTAATGGTCACAAAGCAAACCATCTTACCTGCTCATTGCAGTGTTTCCTCCCCTTCCCTCCCCTCTTTTTCTGTTCATTCATTTCCTTGATGTTTCTATCATGGTCAGTCCTGTCTTGCTCTTGCGTGAGCCTCGTTCCTGGGAATAAAAAAAAGTATTTTGCACTCGGGACTAAGGCTTCTAACATTGAGCTGGTCTTTTTCAATGACTTTAGGGCAGGTTCTTCCCTTTTAATTTTGTGATCACGTTGAAAAACCTGAGAACTACTGAATCATGGGGTAGGAAAGACTTGCTACTATGTGAAGCATCAAGAGATTTATGTTGTATTTCTATGGGACAGAAATCATTACCTCCACCACCAAAGGTGGATGAGGATTGTTTTCAGCCATGTTTATCTGTCTGTTTGTGAGCAGGATATCTCAAATGATTATGGGACAGATTCGGACAAAATTTGGTGGACAGGACTAATTTTTGCTGAAAATCCGCATCTGGATACAATATCTTTAAAGTGATTTTTCACCATCGAGAGATGGAACCAAAAACGATATATAGCATGATATCTCAAAAAGTTATGGATGGATTCAGAATAAACTTGGTGCATGAGTTTAGTAGATGACAAGAACAAGCTGATTAGATTTTCGTTAAGGTCTGGATGCACATCTGGCCTATCAGTGGACTTCAAAACGTAAACTGTTCAACCTGGTGGAGGTATGCACTCCAACGACTGCCGTTATAGTTCTTGTTGTTTTGAACTTTCACCACACTGTACTGTGAAACATGAGCTGATCAGTTTTGCTCTCTCACACAGTGTTTAAACCAAATTTACTTTATATCACTTAACCTCTCAAACTATGAGGCATACAATTTACCCTTCAAAGGAATTCCAAGTTAGCAAAAATATACCTTTATCGTCATAATAACTCAAGTTACTAGGCCATACTTAGGATCAAGCAGATGCCCCACACCATAGTCGTGGGGACGTAAAGAAGTAGGTTAGAACATTTGATGGTTCAGGTCAGAACAAGGTTTTGTATGAGAATGTGAAGGAAAAGGAAATGAGGAGGAAGTTCTCGAATAATCAATTCCAATTCACAAAACCTAACTGTGGAGAGGGAGTAAATAAATTGAAATGGCTAATTATATTTACTTTCTGGAAACAAATTTAACTGTATTTGCTGTATTCTGGTTTTGAAACTTATTTTATTTTGGCAATGTGCCATACTTTGTTTGGGCGACATACTGCAAATCTATGTTTCAGCAACATACGAAGGTTGGCGCATGAAAAACCATAAAGTGTACTGTATATTTATTGAACATGTACTGTCATTTGAAAAACAAGAAGAATACATCCCAAATCATTTTTACTCTTCTCCATTGCTGTATCTCATTTTGTCCAACTGAACATAGTTTCCATGTAATTTCATTATGAACCTCCTTTCAAACAAATCCGACATTGTTGTTTATTTTAACAATGATAATATAGCACTTTGGGACAAAGATGCAGCCAAGGAGACCATAAGCAGCTGCATTGATTGCAAATATTTTTGTAGCAACTTTCAGCTTTCCCTGTGTGCTGTTGTATGCTGGTACAAATGCCAGGCAAACCAAGAGGCAGCTGATCATGCTGAAGGTGATGTACTTGGGCTCATTAAAGGTCGACTTTTGTCTCTGGGTTCTGATTACCAGTCCGAGGCAGATTGTTACCAAAATCCCCAAGTATACGAGGGCACAACAGGCCCAGGCTGATGAGTTACTAGTGCACTCCAGGATGATGATGCCTTGGTTGATCATTTTGTTGTACATCACCGAGGCATCCCCAAACAAAATCCAAATAGCACAATATCCAAATTGAGGCAATATCATTACACACAATGAATTCTGCTTGAGCAGTTTTTTCCGACTTTGTGTTTTGCATCCTTGTTGAGGATCTGCAATGACAATAATGATGATTCGTAAAAATGAACAAGTTCAATTATTTTTAAGCAAAAGCGAAGATATTCAGAATCGACTTGGAGAATGTAATCTTCACCGATCTACCCTGTGGATGGCGATGTGGATGGCACATTCTACCCAACCTCACCGATCATCCCTGTCAGTGAGTGAAGGTCATGTCTGGGGCTTCTCAATGCACAGGGTAAGTTAAAAATGATGATATTTACTCTTAATCGTGTTTGGGAGGGGAAGCTGTATGGGTTATGAGGGCCATTATAATAATAAATAAATAAAACTTCCAGGGCACAAAAGATACCTTTCTGCCATAGATTTTTGCATCTTTTGGTCAAAGGAGAAGTGTGTGTGTGTGTGTGTGTGTGTGTGTGTGTGTGTGTGTGTGTGTGTGTGTGTGTGTGTGTGTGTGTGTGTGTGTGTGTGTGTGTGTGTGTGTGTGTGTGTGTGTGTGTGTGTGTGTGTGTGTGTGTGTGTTATTCACTACCATTGCTCGCTTGTATTAACAGTAAATGATAGGAACTCAACACCTCTCTTCCACAGATATTTGTTGTATTTCTTATATTTCCGTGAGTCTAATTTGCATTTATGAACCGAACAATTATGGTTAACCATTTGAAATTGCCATTCTTTCGTCTGAATGCTGAAAATTATTTTAAAAAGGCAATGTTAATGACAGATTCAAAGTGCTTGATGAGCAGAACTGAGTTCCTGTGAACACACACAGTGCATGTACAAATGGCCTCCTTTCTCATTCATTCGTCATTTCAAAAATACCATATTATGTATTATTGGAATGTAGTCTTTAGACCCATTTAGGCCTTTTAGATCTCAGAAGAGATTTTAGACCCTTTAAGACTCTTTCTTCCCCTTGACTCCTATGACCCTTTCGACCCTTTTTGAACCTTTGTGCCATCCAAGAACCCTAAAGACTCTTTAGACACATTCAGACCGTAAGTACGATTGGAAAATACTCTGTAGACTCCTTTAGACCATTTATCTATTGGAGACCCTTTAGATATTTTAGACCCCTTACACCTTTTGAGATTTTAGACACTTTAGACCCCTATATCTTTCAGACATTTTAGTCCTTTTCGACTGCTTCAACCTTTTTGACCCTTTACACCTTTAGACCTCTCAACACGTTTTAGACCCGTTAAACTCCCTATAACCCGAAATTCTCCTTAGACCCCTTCAGACCCTTTATATCATTTATATCCTTGAAGACCCAATTACACCTCTTACGACTGCTTATATCCTTGGACCCCATCAGACCATTTAGGCTTTTAGATCCTAATAACTATTCAAACATACCCTTGGGAACCTTATTGACTCTTTTGGACCTGTGAGACTTCTTAGACCCTATAGCCTATAGACCTGGAAACCTTTAGACCCATGAGACTCTTTTAAATGTACATCACAGAAACATCTCGAGTTTTCTTGCAATATAGACTATACTCTTTTGAGCATGTCATGTGCAAGCTCCAGATACCCGGAGTGACTGATTTTGCATTTTGTATATGCGCACACACACACACGCACACACACACACACACACACACACACACACACACACACACACACACACACACACACACACACACGTATATATACTTCCAATTTTTAATATAATGGTGTCTTGCCTGGGAAAACCAAAGTTAAATTCTTCATCATGAGAAGAACACATGTAATAGCCAATGTGAGGCATGTACAGACGATAGGCTCATTTATTATACAAGTTATTTCTTTTGGTCGTCCGAAAAAAAGCAAACTGCTGGCAAAACAAGCTGCAATGGTGATCAGAAAGAACTCAGAAATAAACACATTTGTGGCTCGTAAAGCAAGTCTTTTTCGATGGAAATAAACAAATAATCCAGTCACTGCTGAAATTACTATTCCAAGCAGAGCAAAAGAGAGAAGAGCAAGAGCGAGTGGATCCAAAAAAGCCAGAAATTCCTCAAGCATGGGAAAGCAAACATCATGTTGTTCAACAGACCAGAAAAAATCTGGGCACTTTTTGCAATCTGGAGAATCTGGTCCCATAAAAAATAAAGATATCTTAGGTAATAGATTGTGACTTGACATTTGGCTTTTAAACTTTTTAAATTACATCTTCTGCATTGCAATGAATTCAAATGAAATACATTTGTCTTCATGATTCTTTTCAGCAATTCTTTTCTCTCAACAAACATTTTGCTTGCAATTGTCACCTCCACCACTAAAGGTGGATAGAGGTTATGTTTTCACCCCTGTTTGTTTGTTACTTGGCAAAATAAATTTTGCCAAATATGTTGAGTGGTTCAGTTTGTCTGTTTGTCTGTCTGTCTGTCTGCTCACCGACAGACCAAAAATGGTTATATATCACACATGTACACAATGTTGTACTAACCTGCCTATTTAGTCATTGGGTAATGGCGTGATCATGGTTTATCTCTCAAGGTTGCTTTGTTTGTGCAGGTATGACATCTGTTTACAGTTCACGTGACGCTGTGTCCAGGTTCCATCATATAGTGGAACTAGGACTGCGTCTCTCAGCTCTATAGCAGCATATGACAGCTGCATTCATGGCCCCGGGTTTCCAAGTATGTTTTCACCGAAATAATTTTCCCAAGTATGTTGGTCTGTTCATAATTAATAATAGCTCTGCATTGTGTCTTCGCTTTTACATTTGCTTTTTGTGTAAAATTGCATTGTGTTTCTTTTCCTTTTCTATGTGCTTTTGGTGGAATTGAATATGTGTGCTTTCCGTTCATCGCGAATAAATGTGCTTTGTGTTGAACTGTTTCCCGCTTCGCTTCGTCATTTCTTCCATTGAATCCTCATCTTGCTTCACGTAAAGAGTTGGTCCTGGGCTAAGACGCCCGATAATTAATCGAACCGTCGAGGTCGACGAATAACACCGCTCGGTTATCCCGATAGAACGGAACGGGTCGCTTAAGTGGCACGTGTCCGAAGTCGACCTGCGGCGAGGTGCGATCGCCCGGTCTACCCTCCGTGTGGGTACTTAGGTAGGTCGAATTTGGCGAGCAACCCTATCCCACGTGGGGGCCGATTGGCTCGATCGCGGTGACACCGAAAGGTCCACCCGTGACTGGTTCCCGGCGTTAGTCCGAGAGG
>NC_140961.1:93054733-93142233 GCF_056783735.1 Eptatretus burgeri
CATTTCTCGAATCAATAACGGAAAGTAATTAATTTTTGGTGTATATCTAAAAGAATTATATTCCTTTTTATATTTTTTATTATCATTAATTAGAAGATAATCACAGAACATACATTGTTTATAGGCTTTTGACTCTGTGTTTAATCCCCGTCTTTCACACACAGGACAATTCTCAAAATTTGTCATGTGGAGAATCAGGAAATTCAAGAGGCTCAACATCTTGCAAACTATTCATATTTTTAAAGTAAAACTTTACTTCAAATAAAATTCATCTTCAGGATCATCTTCGGTACTTTCATTGGTGCTTTCACAATCATCTATAAAACTGCTTTCAAAACTATCGTTTGAACACAAACTCTCAGTATCATAACTTTTTTCTGTTACAACAGAGATACTATCATCACTCTCATAATCTTCAAAATCTTCAGTTGAATAATGACTCATATTTAATTGGTAGAAAAAACATTACCATCTGTATCTATATACTTTTTTTTCATTAACAGATTCAATTACTACATTTTTTTTTATATTAAAGGTAATTTTGAAATGGTCCTTAACTATTATTGAATGAAATGTCATTTCACCTGATATATTAACATCCTTTATTTCATCAGGATTTACATCTTTCGGGTTGTTGAAAAAATACAAATTTCTCCGTGCATAATACAGATGGTCTTATCTTTTCTTTTGAAAGCTTCATCCATGAGGTTTATCTTTTTTTTTACTTTTTCTTGTTCATTGCTTTTTCTAGTTTTGAATATATTACCAGAAGGAGAGGAGAAACTTTTGTTGGAGCTACTTTAATTGATGTTCTTCCAGATATACTAAAAGCCCTTCCACTGAAGGAAATTGAAGAGCTCATATTAGTCACCATAATTATTTTTATCCAATCGTTGTTATATTTATCTTTATTCAATTTTATATCCTTGACATATTTCTCAGTATGTTTTACAAATGAAGAGATTGATTGAAACTTGTCTTTTGTCTCTTGACACATTGTATTTATTAAGTGAAAAAAGTTGGAGGATAAAATAGTTGTAAGCACAGATTCACCTATAAATTAAATGGAATTTTCCTCAAGAAAATTTTATTTTAAGCAAGGTTTTGTTATATAAATATGGTGAATACAACGTACTGCGATGTTTGTAATCATAAATATAAATGTAATTTAAAAACAACTTCAAACCAACAAACACACATTCAATCTTTTCAGACAAAAATCTCCACTTGACCAAGAAACAAAACATTGTGACAGATGTGAAAATGATATTCTTTAAAAAATTTATAATAAACACCTTCAATCACGCAAACACAAGAACAATGAAGAAAGGGAAGGTGTCATTAAATTCTCCATTGAAAACACTGATGGGGCATTTAAAGGACAGATAAAAATAAGATTCTTTCACTTTCAAGACCCTAGACCATCTTCAATCATGGAAGCTGTTTATATGGTCAAACAAAGTATTGAAACCATAATTAAAAACACATTAAGTGAAATGAAAAATTTTAAGTTTAATATGGGAGTAAAATTGTATATGGTAAGAGAAAGTGATGAAACTACTCCCAACATGAGGACAAACCCTCACTTTATCTCATCATTTCAAGATTTTGTAAGATGTGATGTTTATGATGAACTCCAGAGACAAGAACAAGATGTTGATAACACTGTAGTAGGTAGTGGATTTGCTATTACAAAAATAATCTTTTTAGATATACACATCTTAAAATCAGATCCGCTTCAAGCTTATTCTTATATTGATTTTCCAAAAGAGATAGAACTTAAGAAAGCAGTTGTTAATATTCAAAACAAATATAAGAAATGTTTTCTATGGTCTGTTCTTGCTCACTGACTTCCGCCACAATGGAAACCTGAAAGGGTTAAACATTATAAGAAACTAGTGATACCCGTGCACATGCACGGGACAGCAGTACAACATAGCTGTTAGCAGACGACAGACCGTACACGGGGAATGACAAAAATACGCATTGTGCAAAATGCAAGTGGTACTATGGAACTCCAAGACTTCCCAAACATTGTCGGCATGTCCGCTAAGTGCAACAGCAATTTCATAGGGATCGTGTGACGGCGAGCCGAGTTTTTAGTGTGCAAGCTTGGTATTATAATAGAGATATGAGAATATTTTAAATGTTAAAGATTTGAAGTTTCCAATGTCATTGAGAGATATTGCTAAATTTGATAAAATGAATAATCTATCTGTTAATGCATATGGATTAACGGATCCAAACAAAGTTCAGATATTAAAAATTTCAAACAACTATAAAAATGATGAAACACACATTGACCTTCTCTACTTTACTTCAAAGGAAAAATCACATGATGCTTTCATCAAAAATTTCTCAAGATTAACCAAATCACAACTATATAAGAGAAAATGCAAAATGTATCCTTGTAAGAGATGTCTCAACTCCTTTCATTCAAAAGAACGATTAAATCAACATTCGAAATGTTGCAGTAATCGAAAATCAACCGTAATCAAGTTACCAAAAGCAGGTTCAAACATATCATTCAAAGATTTTAACAAATCTATAAAACATCCATTTGTGATATATGCTGATTTTGAAAGTATCCTTGAAAAGATAGATACTGTTTCTCCAAATCCAAATAAATCATGCACAAATAAATATCAAAAACATACTCCTTGTGGTTTCTGTTGGAATATCAAATCATCTGTTGGTGATGAATACAAGTTAGAACTTTATAGAGGAGAAGATGCCTCAGAGGAGTTTCTAAGATGATTGGAAAAAGACTGCATAAGACAAAGAGAAATAATGGTTAAAACCTATAAGCCAATGTCATTAACAAAGGGAGAGAAAAAGGAATTTAGAGAGAACAGTATCTGTCATATTTGTGAGGAGAAAATTGAGGGACAGTTCAAAGTTAGGGACCATTGTCATCTTACTGGAAAATATAAAGGTCCAGATCATTCCCGTTGTTATCTTAATTACAAGCCCCCAAACTTTATTCCTGTCTTTCTTCACAACAACGCTCACCATGACAAACATCTTTTTATAAATTAACTTTCACAGACATCTGGAGATATTTCTGCCATTTCTAAAACAGATCAAAAAATACATCTCATTCACAAAAACAATCCATACATCCCCCAAAACCCATATCAGATTGATTGACACATACAAGTTTATGGCAAGTCCATTATCTAACTTAGCATCAAATATTAAAAACTTACAGAATCTTAAATCACATTTCTCAAATCAAGAAGAGATTGATCTCTTCTCACAAACGGGAATATATCCATATGACTACATGGATTCATTTGAGAAGTTTAAAGAAACACAACTTCCTTCAAGGGAAAGTTTCTATAGCAAGTTGAATAAAACTCATATTTCTGATAGAGATTATACACAAGCTAAAAAGGTTTGGGAGAAGTTTAATATAAATAATCTTGGAGAATATCATTATTTGTATCTTAAAACTGATGTATTGTTTTTGGCTGATGTGTATGAAACTTTTAGAACAGTCTGTCAGAATAAAAATTCTTATGGATTAGATTGGCTTGGAGCGCTACGTTAAAAATGACAAAACAAAATTTGGAATTAATCAGTGGTGTAGATATGCTTTTAATGATAGAGAAGGCTAAAAGAGGAGGAATATCTCAAGTATGTTCCGAGAGATATGCCAAAGCAAATAACAAATATCTTCCTGATTATAATATGAATGAGGACAACTCTTACCTGTCAGGTCAGGTTCGATCTGTGACCTGCTACAGGTACCATGTAAACCTGTACTAACCTGTTCCATGGTCGGGTTGGCGGCGACTAAACCGTCTCCCCACCAGGTTTTCTGGTGAGGAGGGTGTTTGGATATGGACACCCAGCAGGATTAAAAACAAAACCTGTCAAAGGGCGGAGGAGCTCCTTGTGAGCCAACGGCCATCCATATCTAGTGCCCAACTGTGTCTGCGGACGTCCTCCTGCAGTTGGGTCACTTCTTATTAGGAGGTTGGTGGCAGGATTTGCACTCCGGCCACCGTAAAACCCTTCATTCCGCAAAACGCAAAAACGCAAAAAAATCTGAAAACCCACTCCGTGGGAGTACCTCCTGTGCAGCTTCCCTTCGCAGGGCAGCTCACCGGATGACGGGATTGGGGCAAAGCCTTCGGGAACCCCAATCTTTGATAGGAGGGAAACCACGGGGTAACATCCCTGGGTCAGATTGCGGGAGAGTGTGTCGGAGTGGTGCTGAGGTGTCGTCCACCAGACGGCGGTCTCCTTGGGTTAACCTGAGGCGGTCCCTTCGGTTGGGTGCCTGGAATGTCCTATCCCTAAGAGAGGATGATCACCTGTCTCTGTTATCATCTGAGCTCAAGCGTTTGGACATCGTGATTGCAGCTCTCTCTGAGGCTCGGAGACCGGATTGCGGCGAGATAATGGTGGGTGGTTACACCTACTATTGGTCTGGTCGCTCTGATGGTTACCATACCCAAGGAGTTGCTGTAGCTGTGTCCAATAAGCTGACCCCAATGATAATTGAGGTAACACCGGTCAACGAGCGTATTATGAGATTAAGGATTCGTCACTCCTTAGGTGTCATTTCCCTGGTCTCTGTTTATGCTCCGACTGAGGCGAGTGATCTCACCGTGAAGGATGCATTCTACGCCACACTCGAGTCTGTGGTTGATCAGTGCCCCAGACGAGATACACTTCTAGTCTTGGGGGATTTCAATGCATCGACTGGAACTGATAGGGACGGTTATGAGGTGTGTGTTGGTCCCCATGGGTCAGGAACTATGAACCAGAATAGCAGTAAGTTCCTTGACTTTGCAAGAAGTCATGGACTTAGGGTGGCTGGTTCATGGTTTCAGCGCCCACAAGCTCATCGCTGGACTTGGTATTCCAACGCTGGCGGTGTGGCAAAGGAGATTGACCATGTCCTCATTGACGGTCGTTGGAGGATGATCCAGAACTGCAGGGTCGACCGGAGTGCTCAGTTCCTCAATACTGACCACAGGCTTGTTGTAGCAACTCTAAAGCTGCACCTTAAATCCTGGAGAATGGTACCATCCCAGCCGAGGCTGGATGTTGCCAAGCTCAGGGATGAGAGAGTCGCTGAGGAATTTGCGAACAGGCTGAGTGGACACTTGGGGGGTTTGGGTGCTTTGGGGGGTCCTGAAGAGTTGTGGAGCGCCTTCAAGACCACCGTCCTTGATGTTGCCGGTGGATGCCTTGGAGCTCACCGCAGGGCAAAGAAGAATTTTGTCTCTCAAGGGACACTGGATACCATTGACCAGAGTCGCAGGGCCAGGCTGAATGGCAGAGCTGAGCTGTTCACGGAGCTGAGGCGTAAAACTGTACGTGCACTGAGGGTGGACAAGGAGGCCTATGTGCGAGGAATCTGTGAGGGGGTAGAGCATCACCTGTGGACAGGTGATTCTCGTCCCACTTACAGGGGAATTCGTGCATTACGTTCATCCAAGCCCATCCCTCGGAGCACTACAGTTCGAGCAGAGAGTGGTAGGCTCTTGACAGAGGAGTCTGAAGTGAAGGCCCGCTGGGCCGGTTACTTTGAGCGGTTGTACCAGGCTGATCCCCCAACTGTCGAGTTGGACGTCAAGGGTGCTACAATCCCTGTTGCTGACCCTCAAATCAACTGTGGTCCACCTACGCTTGTGGAAACACGGGCTGCGGTGAACCAGTTGAAACGGGGCAAAGCTCCAGGGATCTGTGGCATCTCCTTGGGTTAACTTCTCAAGGCTGGTGGAAATGCTGCACTCGTGTCGTTGCATGCAGTTTTGTGCTCTGCCTGGAACACAGGCATCATCCCAACTGACTGGAAGAGGGGCCTTGTTGTCCCTCTCTGGAAAGGGAAGGGTGATCGCCAAGACTGCAACAACTACCGAGGGGTGACGCTGCTCTCAGTGCCGGGCAAGGTCTTTGCTCGGATAATTCTCGATAGGGTTCGCCACCATCTGCTTGAGCACCAGCGTCCAGAGCAGTCAGGCTTTACACCAAAGAGGTCAACGATTGACCGTATCCTTGCACTTCGTGTCCTCACCGAACGCAGACGAGAGTTTCGGCAGGGGCTGCTTGCAGCCTATGTTGATCTCTGTAAAGCGTTCGATTCAGTGAATCGGGATGTCCTCTGGAGGATTCTTGGTCTTCGTGGGGTGCCACCAAAACTGATCGATCTGATGTCTGAACTCTACTCTGGTACTGAGAGTGCTGTGAAGTGTGGTGGTACCATCTCTGACTTATTTCCAGTTGTTACTGGAGTTTGTCAGGGATGTGTACTTGCCCCCACACTTTTCAGCACTTGTATGGACTGGATTCTAGGGAGGATGTCGGAGAGATCAAGTTGCGGTGCGTCATTTGGGAATGTCAAGATCTCGGACCTTGACTTTGCAGATGATGCAGTCATCTTTGCGGAGACTTTAGACATCCTCTTGGGGGCCCTCGAGGTGCTGAATGAGGAGTCGGAGCCGTTGGGATTACGGGTTTCTTGGGTCAAAACTAAGATCCAGGCTTTCGGTGACATCTTGGATGCTGCTGTCCTGTCTGTGTCTGTTTGTGGTGAGGATGTTGAGGTCGTGGAGAGATTCACTGACCTTGGCAGTGATATTCATGTCTCTGCTGGCTGCGAGTCAGAGGTCAATAGACGTCTGGGTCGGGCCTGGGGAGTCATGGATTCACTGGATCATGGGGTGTGGCGCTGCCGGTACCTGTGCGGGAGGATGAAAGTCCGAGTCTTCAGGTCCTTGGTACTTCCAGTCTTGCTCTATGGGTGCGAGACTTGGACTCTGACCAAGGATCTGAGACGGAGACTTAATTCCTTTGGTACCAGGTCTCTTCGGAGAATCCTTGGCTATCGCTGGTCGGATTTTGTGTCCAACGAGCGGTTGCTGAGAGAGACTCGGATGAGATTTGTTACCTGCATAGTCCGTGAGCGTCAGTTGCGGCTGTATGGACATGTGGCTCGTTTTCCTGACTCTGATCCTGCTCACCAGATTCTCTCAGCGAGGGAGTCTCATGAGTGGAGGAGGCCAGTGGGTCGACCACGTGCCTCATGGTTGCAACAGGTTGACCATCATCTCAAGAAGATGGGGATGGGCCTGGCATCTGCCTGGGGGATGGCCAGACGGAGGCCCCTGGAGTACCGGCGGAAAGTGGACGCAGCGACGCGCTGTTCTGGCACATGCTCCCATACCTGACCTGACCTTACCTGATGTATTATGATGCTAACAATTTGTATGGGTGTTCTATGTCGCAATCTTTACCTTATGGAAAACTTAAATGGGTTAAAGAAAAACATTTTGAAAAAGTTTTACTTCACATTGTTATCTCCTCTCAAAAAGAATTGGATGAAGCTGAAGTTGGATATTATTTTGAGGTTGATTTGAAATATCCAGAAGAACTTCATCACAAACATAAAGACCTTCCTGATGCCCCTGATAAAGAAAGTCCAAGAAAAGAATGGTAAAGTGATTACCAACAGTCATTCAACATAAAAGGTAAATCTCCAGAAAAACTACTTACTGCATTAAATGATAAAGAAAGTTATGTTTTGCATCAAAGGAACTTGAGACAATATTTATCTGCTGGGTTGAGAGTCAGAAAAATTCATCGGATTTTGAAATTTAAACAGTCATTGGTGAAAGAAGTATATTTATTTTAATACAAAAAGGAGAACAGAAGCAAAAACAGATTTTGAGAAGGACTTTTATAAATTAATGAATAATGCTGTATTTGGAAAGACTATGGAAAATGTTAGGAATCGACAAAATACAAGACTTGCTCCATCTTGGAAACAGGTTTCAAAGTTAATTAATAGACCAAGCTTTGAATGAGCAGAGGTGTTTTCAGAGAACTTTTGTGTTATTCATTTGAAAAATGAGAGTATTGAAATGGATAAACCTATTTATATCGGAACATCAATTCTTGACTTGTCAAAGTCGTTCATGTATGACTATTACTATAATGATTTAAAATCAAAGTATAAGGATAATCTGTCATTGTTATATATGGATACAGATAGTTTTGTATTAGAAATTAAGACAAGTGATGTATATGAGGATATGATTGATAATATTGATGTATATATATATATATATATATATATATATATATATATATATATATATATATATATATATATATATGTTAAAAGTAATTATAAGTCAGGTGATGTGTTGTTTTCATCAAAGAATAAAAAGGTTATTGGTAAGTTGAAAGATGAATTGGGTGGGAAGGTCATGAGTGAATTTATAGGATTGAGATCAAAGTCTTGCTTTTACGTATATTGATAATAACATTGAAATTTGTGATAAGAAGCTAAAGGGAAAAAAGAAAAATATAATCATGGAAACAATAATCTTTAAACATTATTTCAAATGTTTAACTTTAAAGAAGGAAGGGTACAGAAAAATGAATACAATAAGAAGTTATAAACATCAATTATATACAGAAGAGATAAATAGGAAAGCATTAGGAGCTTTTGATGATAAAAGATATATTTTCGAGAATGGAATCAATAGTCTCCCTTATGGTTATAAGTATGTGTTAAGATATTGGGTTGGGGATGTTAACGGGCTACCGCCGTCTTTTTACTGATTTATAAATGACAGAACCAAGCAATAACCAAACCAAAGAGTGGAGACGTTATCAGCCTTGGTATTTAATTGGGAAACATAAAGAATGTGAGAAATATCAAATAAGTCTTATTGAAGAAATAACCGGCGTAAAAATTGATAAAACAAATAAGCGGACACATTTAATTACAAATAGGTTGGAGGATGTAAAGAAAAAAATTAATATCCTTGAATGGACTGAAAACTTTGATGGTTAGCAATTGAACAATGGAAAAACAATTTACTCCAATCTCAAAATGATGTGTGGCTCAGGAGGTGGTCAAATAAGAGCATTGAGAGAAGTTTATCATTTCATTTCTGCTCAACAAAGACATTTAGACCAAGAACCAGGTTCCAAAGTAATCTTTGTGAATTTACTCGATGGTGATGAATGTAATAGGAAAATTAAGTTATTCAGCAAAGTAGAACATGGACAAATATTCGTTGGTTCGCTCTTTGAGTGGAATGAAAATATGAAAGGGAAGAAGTGCTTTCATCAGTAAAGGCCCAGTCACACCTTGACGTTTTAGCCAACGTATGCCGATTTTTGAAAATTTTTTCGAAAACGCTGGCACACGTTGAATACGTTATGAGTAAGTTTTGATAACATTGAGAGCACGCTGAAAAACACTGCCATACGTCATTGTACGCTGGCTTTAAACGTTGTACTTTTCGGTTGTCCTCAAATTTTTGCATGCTTGAAATTTCACGACGTATTCCGGCGTATGACTCACACGTTCCGCTACGCTGGCCACAAGTTGTATGCACGGTCTGCGATCGTTGACAGATGTCAACACATGCTACTTGTAAGTTAATCATAAGTTGAGACACGCCGAGGTAATGTTTAGCGTACCCGAAACTTATTTCTAACCTATGATTAACGTGTTGTTGGCACGTTACGCGATCGTTGCCACACGTCGACAGACGTTACGTTTAAGTTACTCATAGGCTGAAAGACGTCGGTATAATGGATCGTCCTTGCATCAGCGTCCACGGCCATGGCCAGGACACTTATTTGCAGCATTCTTCAAACCTTTCTTCGGCATGACGAGGATGTTCACACTTCAATGTCTAGCTTGGCTATGATTCCAATTGTCCATCGGCAGCGTCTATTTAAAATAGTCGAGTTTGAGCGTTTTAACATGTTCAGAAGAAACGCTTCAAATTTCCAAACCCCAGCGTCAAAAAAAAAAAGGCGAGTGACAGCAATTTAAATCGTTCATTGTAAACAATGAAAATAGTTGAGCGGTACCGTGTAAAAGTCATTGAGTGTAAAAAAATCCAATTGTTGAGCGCAAGCGTCTACTTTCAATCGTGGAGTTTGAGCGATTTCGCACGTTCAATAGAAACGATTAAAATTTCCGAGCCCCAGCGTCAAAAAACAAAGGCGAGTGACAGCAATTTAAATCGTTCATTGTAAATAATGAAAATAGCTGAGTGGTACCGTTTAAAAGTCGTTGAGTGTAAAAAAAAAAATGCAATTGTTGAGCGCAAGCGTCTACTTTCAATAGTGGAGATGTAATGACCGTTTTTACAGCCATTTTTCCCTGATGTGCAGGGGTTGGGCTTTTTCTTGAGGCAATGTTTTATGGCCAGATGCCCTTCCTGACACCAACCCTGGTCGCCTCTTACGACACACAGGGATATGGTACACCTATTCTTACCGGGGCATACACCGGGACCAGTACACTGGTACTCATTTCGCCGACCTCGGAAGTATGACAGGCTGAGTCAACCCCCTGGTGTATTAATTCAGTGGCCCAACGGGGCTTGAACTCAGGACCCTGGGATCCCAAGCCACTACCCTAACCTCAATAGTGGAGATGCAGCCATTTAAATCGTTGAGTGGCAGCCTATGAATAGCAAACCCCACGTCACCGGCAAAGATAAACTGCCGCACGATATGGATAAGTTAGGCTATCGTTGGGCATAGTTTGTGAATGCCGGCTACACGATAATTATTCGTTGGTATACCGTATCTATAAGTTATCGAAGCGCTCTCTGCACATTATTAGTTCATTGTGCATTTGTCCAACCCGTTATGAATAGACCTAAATCGTAAAAACAAGCCATAGCTCATTGTTGAAAAAGCCCCATAAAAAATTAGCCGCGAAGAACTTCGAACAATGGTGCAAAGATGTCTCCTACCTGTGGACACGCGGACGCAAGGAGGATCCATCATAACCCACACCCTCCCCCTCACACTCACCTACTACTGCCAACATGAACAAACTACGACTAATACTAATACTGATACTGTTACTGCTGACATGGACATCGACTCAAAAAGGACTCGAAAACACTGTTGGGTTCCCCTTTTATGAACACCATTTTTATATACCAATTCCCAAAACCGCTGGGAACACGTCTTTGTATGGCAGTTGTAAGTTAGAAACACGTTCATTTATTTTTTTTGTCGACCGGAAGACGTCATTGGAATACGTCTACATACGTTAATGTGTGTTGGGACTACGTAAAGAATTGGTTCAAAGCACGTCAAACATAAGTTAGAAATAAGTTTCGCGTAAAAAAGACATTACCGCGACGTGTTTCGACTTATGAGTAGCTTACAAGTAGCCTTTGTGGGCGTGTGTAAGCGTCCGCATATCATGTGTACAACTTATCCTCATCGCATGCGGAACGTTTGTCATACGCCAAGTACGTCGTAAAATTTTGAACATGTTTAAAATTTCTTGACGTACTCTACTTACTACGACGTATGATAGCGTACTTTAGCGTTCTACTCACGTATACCAAACTTACTCATACCGTATTTGACGTGCCCCAACGTTTTAGACACATTTTTCTTAGGTCGGCATATGCTGGCAAGATCGCCAAGGTGTGACCGCGATGTTGACACTTCCATTTCTACGGCAGTTATGATTCGAATCGTTGTGCGTCAGCCTTTTAATAGGCTACGTCACGACATCGTCGCCGATGCGTGCAACGCATTATGCCTAAGTTAGACTATCGTTGGGCATAGGTTGTGTAGGCCGACAACAGGTTCAGCATTCGTTGGTATAAGTTATCTATAACACAAAGAAACGTTCTGTGTCTGTTACTAATGCATTATACATAAGACCAAGTCGCTATGAATACGTCCGAATCTTTAAAAAAAAAAAACATCAAAAGTTCAACGTAAGCCAGCGTTTTATATAAATTTTAATACGTTGCCATCGCTGGCTAAAATGTCAAGGTGTGACTGGGCCTTTAGTCTCAATTTTACAATTACTTGTATGGGAGGGGGAGCAAATCAGTCTCAATTTTACATTTGCTTGTATGGGAGGGGGAGAAAATCAGTCTCCTATTTTGGGGTTTTGGGGCTTGAGTCAGGAAGTTTTTTTTCCCTTTTCCCCCATTAATTTGAATGGAAGTCCCAGAAGCCCCTTTTATCCTCGACTGGTGTGTGACAAGGAAGAATTGGTTCGATTTTGGTGAAGATCCGAATCCGGATCTGATTACGAGAAGTATTTAATTTTTTTAAAGTGATTCTTCACCATTGAGAGATTTGGGACAAAAACAATATAGTACTGTATTTGCATGATCGATCAAAAATGTAATGGGCCCGATATGTTCTCATGGATCAGGCATTGCGTGGTGGAGGTATACGCTCTACCGAGTGCCCTTCTCGTTCGTTCTGTTTCACCAAGTGTCGTTCTCTGAATGATTTCCTCGAAAATCAAACCTCGATGAAAAATGGTGCCTAGCTGATGATCTGGCCATTTGGGAATTCAGTCGTTTGCTTATAAGTTAAGGTTATAGCGTCAACTAAAATAGCTTTTATAAGTACTTACCAGTACGTGTGTGTGTGTGTGTGTGTGTGTGTGTGTGTGTGTGTGTGTGTGTGTGTGTGTGTGTGTGTGTGTGTGTGTGTGTGTGTGTGTGTGTGTGTGTGTGTGTGTGCGTGCGTGCGTGCGTGCGTGCGTGCGTGCGTTCGTGCGTGCGTGCGTGCGTGCGTGCGTGCATGCGTGCCTGCGCGCGCGCATGCATTTCTTGTTATGTCTGGCTTTCTTGTTGGGACTACGGTGCAGTAATTGGTCTTTATTTTGATTCTAGTTACTTCTGAAAATCTACGATTTTTCAAGTATTTTGGTTGGTCATGTGCATTAATTCTGTCAGTCTGTTTGTCTGTCTGTTACCTCGCCAGCAAAATTGGATGGAGGTTTTGTTTTCACCCCTGTCTGTCTGTTCGTTTGTCACTTGCAAAAATTGAAGATTTTTGAAGTATATTGATTGGTCTTGCATGATATTCTGTGTATCTTTATGTCTGTCTGTTTGTTTGTTTGTATTTACATCACTCGCCTTCGGGTCACAATTTTAAACTGATTTTCATGACACCACCACATGGTAGAGTCCGTCACAAGCAAGAAGCCTATTGTTTTTGAGGACTAAAGGTCAACATTAGCCAAATGTCAGCAACTTTCTAAAATCCTCAATTTTCCTCTGATGGACTTAACTTTTGAAGAGAATTTTCATATCAGACCACTGAATTTAGCGATCGAGTATGTTGTGGTCAACATAGACGAAAAAGTCAACAGAGGCCAAATATCTAAAATGGTCAATTTTCATCCATCCATCCATTGGGACCATACTCTGTGCAGCACGTTAGTGCTGCCTAAGCAGTCTCTGAATGACTTGAATTTTCATCCGATTGACTTGAAATTTGAAGATCATTTGCATATTGGGTCATTTAATTCAGCCACCAATTACATTATAAGGTCAAATTTGTTTTATGGACTTCACAAATATTGTGCCATGCACGATATCTTGTTTTGACAAAAATTGAAATTTTTTGTCACATCAATCTGTCTCATATATATATATATATATATATATATATATATATATATATATATATATATATATATATATATATATATATATATATATATATATATATATATATATATATATATGTATGTATGTATGTATGTTTGTCTGTGAATGTGATAACTTGCAAATGCTTTCAGATATCTTTGTCAAATTTTACCACAGTTTATCAATTATTTTGTTAATACGAGTACATCCTATATACTATAAACCTTTTTCATATTGCTGCATTGCCAGTGCACTACTCTCCAGCCTTTGTTGTCTTGCTCTTCCATGAGCCTTAACTTCGAAAAGAAAAGGTGATTGCTCCAGTAACAAAGAAATACCAGCTTCCAAAAAGTAAATGTTCATATCAGTTCAAATATTGCAAACAAGAACTGCATGAGTATTATATGCACAAACCTGTTTCATTTGAATATTCTCCATTGGCACAGGGGATGCAGTCATAACAGCAGAAAGGTTCTCCTCTTTTTATGATCTTCCGTGCACCATGTCCACAATGTTCATTGCAAACAGAGTTTGGTACCTTCAACAAAAACTGAGTTTTATTATTGAATATATAATCTGGCGTAAGTTGTCAAATTCCAATATCTGTGCAGTTGAGTTCTATGCAATAATGAATCAGGTTTAAATGCTCAGCCACAGAAAAATAGTTCAGCTGAATAAAAACGTTTTCATTGCGATCTTTTTTTGATGGGAAAGTGGATCAACCCTCAATGCAATACCAGCTGGTGTTCATGGGTCACTTCATGAGAAAGGGTTACCATTTTTCATTTTGCTTCCCCACAACACACACAACCTTTTATTGTAGGTTTTGATGGTTCCCAGAATACTGATTAAAAAAAGCCATCAAATTGAAATTTGAGCAAGGATTTTGGCAATGTGATGTTCTAATAATGCATACATAAGTGCCTTTCCTAATTGTGGAAAATTTTTAAAAGGGTCCTTTTTCGTTTTGGCGTCTGAATTTTTGAAGTGTCACGACTGTAAACATATATGAAAAGCTATCAATGGAATTTGTCAACTCTCACATTCATTGTCAATTTATACATGATAGATCTGTACAATTGGTGCTTGTAACAGGCAGGGTGCATCATAAAGTGTGCCATTCCTGAGAAGGACGATAAGCTGAAGCCCATGTGCCAACAAGAGTTAGTGTATGTTCAGATCCCACTGTGCCTTTCACAAAGAGCAGGTGAGTTATCACCGGCACTCTGGCCAGATTCCAAAGTATTGACCTAAAACTACAGGTAGCAGGTGGCCTGGTCTCCTCAGATATTCTTCACATCATCAAGTTACACTACTTGTTATGCTGAAGTGTGATTGCTGTGTGGGTAAAGCTCCCATAACATAAGCAAATTTCTGCTCTCATGTGTTCCAATATCACGTTTGAATGGCCATCTTCAACTATGAAGGGCAAAGTCTTGGATCAGCAGTCAGACCATTATGATTCTTAACTTCCATCAATAATTTGGATAATGGAGTTGTCATGTTTGAAAATTTTGCACATGACACAAAACTTGGAGGTCAGGTAGAAAGCAGAGAGGGAGTTGATCATATTCAGTAAAGTCTTGATACTTTCATAGATTAGGCAAAAGATTGGCAGATGCAGTTTACAAATAAATAAATGTAAAGTGACGTGGATGGGTGATCATAACTTGAAATAGGGAAGACAAAATGCAAGGGGCAGTCTTGGAGCATGTGACACAGGAAAAGGATCTGGTGGTGGTAATTGATACGGGGGTAAGTCGACACCACAATGCCAGTCACCTTTATGTAAATCTAATCAGGCTTTAGGTTATATTCATAGGGAGGATAAAATGCAAATCAAGAGAACCATCAATACTGTGCAGCAATTTAGTAAGGCCTCTTCAACAATATTGTGGGCAATTTTTGTCACAACCTCTGAGGAAGGACGGTGAGTCAGCTATCACCGACACCCAGGCCAAATTCCAAATTCCTGCTCTCACTGATAGTTGGCACTGCATCAGCAGCATCGGCGGCACCCCCCCTTTTTTCCACGTAATTTGCACACCCCTGCATCCCCTTCTCCATCCCCAAGTTACCACTCTACAAAATCCTGAATCCATCTCTAAAACCTTTTATATAATTTCCATAATTCATTCTGAAGCATCCTAATTTTTCTTTTTTTTTGGAGGGGGGGATTCAGCTCCCAGACATTCCTCTCTCAAGATTGTGCGTAATGACCATCACTTGAACCTCGATATCTGCGATCACTAAGCGATTGCCAATGGTATGCATCCTCCAGCGCATATGATTCAATGATGGCCATATTATATTTGGACCACCATATGATATTGACCTTCAGCATTTACAGATAGAATGTAAATTAAGAAATTGTGTCCCCATCTACAATATACCCATACACCTCAACATAAGGAAAATATGAGGAAAATTATTCAAGTTATGATCAAAAAGGTGTTTTTTGTTAATTACATCACAATCCAAAAAAGGTTGGTCAAGGACACAAATCAAAAATGAGTTGACCAACTTCAATGCAGGTCCACTATTACGATGCAATAACATCTTGGAAGGCCAACCAGTCTTTGAGATTTCGCATCGGCAAAATTGAGCGATGACAAAAATGCGTTTCTTTTTCGGACCGCCATTTGACCTTGATGTTTAATTCGGAGGGGTATGATATAAAAGAAGCGTAAATGCAGCATGCTCTAGGCTATCTGGAGAGGACAATTTCGTCCCAATCTGACAAAGCTTATTTTGATGAAAAATGTCTATCATTGGATCATGATCTTAAAATTGGGTCACTGTAAAAAAAAAAATTGTCCACCTCACACACTTTCATTTTTATTTCCCATATTGATGCAAAATTTAATTCTGGAAGTCCTTGGACATTAGCAGAAAAAAGGGAGAAAAACATAAATGGTGGTTTAGTACTCCCAGGGGTTTAAGACCTTGACCTTTCACTCTGAGGGGTATGATGTAAATTAAGAGTAAACTGTGCCTTTTTCGAAGATAATTAGGGTAATTTTGTTCTGATCGAACAAACCATCGTTGAGTTATGGTGAAAAATGTTGAAATGTCTATAATTAGATCATGACCTTAAAATTAGGTCAAACAAAGTCCAAAAAAGGTCAACCCAGCATACTTTATATTCCCATTATTAATGTAAAATTATATTCAAAAAGTCCCAACCGGCTCCAAGATACAGCTCGGAAATTGGCAGTGAAGGAAGTAGAAGAAAAAGAAACCTAAATGGTGGTTTAGTACTCCCAGGGGGGGGTCTAAAAAACTTTGAGGTACCACTAAATTGGGGGCACTAATTGTAGAAACAAACCTTAAAAACAGCTATAAGGTTGGCAATGTCTGTCAAGCCTCCCCTAAGGGGAAGGCTTAATATCAGACTTTGACAATCATATTGAGTAGATTGCAATGAGAAAATCATAAGAACTGAGCCTCTCCTCAATAATTATTTATCTTTTAGGGACAGCCTTAATATCAGACTTTGCCAATCATATCAAGTAGATTGCAGTGAGAAAATTATAAGAACTGAGCCCCTACTCAATTATTTTGCAAAAATCCTTGATCCCCCTGCAAACGGTTGATGTGATTGATGTCACAAATACTGGACATTGCAGTGGATTTAATCCAGGGCGTAGGTTTCATGACACATCTGAGCTTTAATAACGTTTTTCGATGACAAAAGTTTTTTTTTGATACTTTATCACATTTTTCCCAATATAAAATTGCTTCAAATAAGGCTTTGGTAAAGCATGAACATATTGAAGTTGTGTATGAAATGTTTTGCAACTAATGTGTGTTCACCCCACTTGCCTGTATATGCCTTTGTGCAGTCCAAAAAAATCCCACTTGTATCGATGTGAAGTATTTTTTCGGGTGAAGCAGACAAATCAAAAGATCCCACAATTGGAAATGACAACGTTCCTAAAGCATCGACCTGCCAGCTTACAATATCGTACACTGCTGGAGGATCTCCATTCTCATCAAACGATATTTGCTCTCCAATATTGCTTTCAAAATGAACCATTTTTTCGTAAAACAACAACTGTCAGAAAGCAACAATTTTGTTTTCAGGAATGTTTTACTAATATTCCTAGAATTAAAGACTTTAAGAGTTATTGATAAGTGTTTAAGTTTATATTGTGCTGCTTGCCTGCCATGGTTTATAATCAAAAATGGTTGCACAAGAAGCATTTGTAAATGGTCCAAAACCAGGGATGCACGTGTGCAAATCTTGGAGTGCATGGGCCACAGTGTATACAGCAATGTAAGAATTGTAAGTGGCTCGCAGTTCTGAAACATCTGTTATTGCAGTGTGAGCATGCACTAATTGCTCACGACCAGTACAAAACTGCATTTCCTGGTTATTTATGTCCCAAGAGCAATTGAAGGTTTTCGCCCAAAAAATCATCAAGAATTTGTTTAGCACTGACCTTTCACCTCCAACATTTTTGTGCAAAGATGTAGAAAATGTGGGTGGCTTTGTAAAATTTTTGATTGGATATTTCACATTGTTTGAGATTATGTGATCAGTGTTTTGGAACAATAATTGGTTGGTCTGTTGTAAAAAAAAAAAGTCCAAAACATATTTCCCAAGAGCAATTAAAAAAATTACAGAGAAAGAAACAACTAGCATTGTATTCATTGTCTGTTCCTTCACAATTGAGTAAGATGTTACATTTGTATGTTTTCTTTCATCCTGCAATCCATTTTGGTCTGTATCCTTTGACAGCATGATTTTATCTGGCTGTGGTTTTAAATTTAACAAAAAGTCTCGAAATCCAGAAATGTAGCCATGTCGGATTGCAATGCCAATAGTTCCTTGAAAAATAGGATAAAAACGGGGAATTCCAAGGCTTGCAGATGTAGACCAGCCGTCACTGGCAATCCATGTCCTTGCAGTTGCATTAAAATTCAGTAACTCCTCAGCAAATTCTGCCAGCCCTTTATCGAGTGTAAAAAGAACAAGCACTTGTGCTTTGCTATCTTTGGTCATTTTAGCTGCATAATAAAGAAAATGAAAAGTTAAGCAGTATAGAGAGTGCTGAATCAGGATTGTTTCTTCACCAGTTCGGTAACAAGGACAGATCGTTGTCAAAAAGAACAGACAAAAATATCAAAGTTTGTCAAAATAGCTTGAATACAAATGCATTGGATTGGTCAACGAATATAGTAACAACAAAAACATCTCAGATGAACTGCGTATCTCCCGTTTACTCACTTTTTTTGGGGGGGGGGGGACAATGCTCAAAATTGTGGAGTGTTCAATCTTGGTGTCACAAAATGTGCTCACATGATGGCAGCATCTCATAATAAAACATCATCTTAAGACTAATATAGGGGTCAGGGAATGTGTTTTCAGTTCACGCTCGTACAGACATACTCGTAAAGAGTATGAACAAATATATAGGACAAGTGTATGTGTGTGTGTATATGTATGTATATGTATATATTTATATATATATATATATATATATATATATATATATATATATATATATATATATATACATATATTTCCTGAATGAGTGTGTATATATATATATATATATATATATATATATATATATATATATATATATATATATATATATATATATATATATATATATGTATATTTACTGTATGAGTGGACATATGTGTGTGTATATATATATATATATATATATATATATATATATATATATATATATATATATATATATATATATAGTGGATATATATATATATATATATATATATATATATATATATTGTTGTGGTTGACGAAATTCACAAACCACCATTCAGGTCCCTTAGGTGAGATATCTCTGTAAGTATATGTGTAGTTAGGCCCAAACCCGTTGTTTAGAGGGAATAAATGTCATTCATGCGGGCTGCGACCCTTTTGGATAGCCGTTTTTCTTTTACTATCTTTATTTTGGACCAGCCGCCATTACTACCACCACCAACCGCGTCTCAACAGCCATCACACAACAACCACCAACCACAACGCCGCTTCACAACAACAGCCACGACCTTTACCATCACAACTCGCCACCATTGCATCACCACCATTCTTGCGCCACTTGTGGGCACCGATACTGGACTCGTGCAGGGCGCGCACCGAGCAGCGTGTTCAGAAACATCACAGACTTTCCGAGGAAAACGGATCAAAAACGACTCACGCCCACTTCTGTTCCGTCCTATCGGTGAGCGTGGGGCGATTTGGCCCCGCCTCCAGGGCGTTGGAGTGCGGTCGCTATATGCAAATTCATGGATCAAAAAGCATTCACGCCCACTTTTCCTCGGTCCAATGGGGAGCCAGTTAGAGGTGAAGGGTCGGAGGTAAAGGGTCAAAGGTGAAGGAGCGAGGCCACAGGGGATATAAGGGGGCCGCGTTCGTCAGTCGAGTCGGTTGGCAGTTCGCGGTTGGGAGTGGTCGGTGGAGCTGGGAAGAAGTGGTAGTAGCCAGAGTTGGGAGTTCGCGGAGCCAGTGAAGAGTTGGGACGAGTCAAGAGAGGAGACGGAGAGGGCGATCGGACGAAGCGGTGGAGAGGCGGCGGCGGCAAAGGCGGTTGAGGGGGTGCTCGCGTCTGATTCGGGGAGCTGCGGAGGGAGATGCCGGCGGCGCGACCGAGGTCGTGGTGGAGACGCTCGTCGCGGGACCCGAGCCAGGGAGATATCCTCCTTTCCCCCGAGCATCAACAACCCCCTCCTGTTTCCCCCCGCGCTGAGATAGTGCGACAAGGGGGCCCCTTTCCCACCCCCTACCAGACACTGTCCGCGAGGCCCGCGGAGTTGGGGCGCCACCGCCACTTTGCGTCTCATCACCAGACGGGTAGGCCCGACACGGTCTCGGCCCCAGGCCCGCCTACCCCCCTCATCCTGGAGGGTGGTTCTTTTTCTTTTGCTTTGGGTATATGTGTTGTCGGCGCCGTCGGTGAAGTAAAATTGTATAAGTGTTGCCGTGTGCTCGGTAGTCGGATAGCTCTGCATTGTCTTCTTCTTTTATATTTGCTTTTTGTGTAATATTGTGTTTCTTCTTCTATTACATTTGCTTTTGGTGTAATTGTATATGTGTGCTTTCCGTTCATCGCGAAATAAATGTGCTTATTGTTGAACTGTTTTCCCGTTTCGCTTCGTCTTTTCCGCTATTGAATCTCCATCTTACTTCACGTAAAGGGTTGGTCGTGGGCTAAAACGCCCGATAATTAATCGAACCGTCGGGGCCGACGATAACACCGCTCGGTTATCCCGATAGTACGGAACGGGTCGCTTAAAGTGGCCCGTGTCCGAAGTCGACCTGCGGCGAGGTGCGATCGCCCGGTCTACCCTCTGTGTGGGTACTTAGGTAGGTCGAATTTGGCGAGCAACCCTATCCCACGCGGGGGGCCGATTGGCACGATCGTGGTGAGGCCGAAAGGTCCACCCGGGACTAGTTCCCGGCGTTAGTCCGAGAGGGTCACGACTGGATTGTCCGTCCGGTGGGCGACGTGCCGCGATTCGAGTTACGTGGCCGTTCGCACGCCGGCGGGCGCGAATCCGCAACACTGGTGTCAGGTCGTGCGATATAAACCCATCGCCCTCCTCGCGGCACTGATATCGGAGAACTGAAAACGGGCTCTCCTGTCTCCAGCTAAATTCACGGGAATCGGTCCAGGGGTGAGAGGAGCGACCCCCGATTCCCTCCAAATTACGAGCGAGCTAAATTAACGCTTTACGAGAAGCAAGATGGCGTCTCAAGGCGAGCGGGAGCCGGGGGTATTAGAAATGGATGTAGAATGTGTAGAATCCATGGCTCAGGATGAAATCCCCGTGCAGGAAATGTTGATTGTGCAGGAACATGAACTCCCCCAACTGAGCCCAGAACCCGAAAAAGGTGCGGCAGCGGCCGCGGTGTATGACACCTCCCCTCCCCCCCTCCGCCAACACCCCCCGATCTTTGCCGAAACGGCTCACCCAAGCGCACCCGACATGGCCCAGCTATTCGCCATGCTGGCGGCAATGATAGCGAGGATGGATGCGAATACACAAAAGATGGATGCGAATACACAAAAGATGGATGCGAATACACAGCAAATGATCGAAAAAATGGATACATACACAAATGAAATGAAAAACGAAATGAAAGGCATGAACAAGCAAATGAACAAGCAAATGAACGGAATGGAAAAAAACATGAGGGAAGAAACTAAAAAGCTGCGGGGTGAGACGCAGAACATGGGCCGATGCCTGCAGGCGGGCATGAAGGCCGTTAGCAGGGAGCTTAAAATGGCGACTCCACGTGGGGGAGCGAACGAGCTGGAAGGGGGTGCAACGGCTGTCGGGCCCGCGGTGGAGGCGGGTGAAAAAATAATTCGGGGGGCGTGTTGGGCGAGGTTCGTGACGGAAAAAGTGACGGTAACCGAGAGGGACAAACTAATTGGGGTGACGGAGACGTGCACGAGGGAGATAAGGGAAGAGACGGAAATAATAGTTGAGACAAGGGAGGTAAAGGGTGAAGAGGTGACTGAGTTGGCAGAGACACGGGAGATGGGAACGATAGAGGGAAGACTACACGATGAAGACGGGGTAAGTGACGCACACACACACACGGAGGTAGTGGAGGATAATGTGGGTGAGCTCGCGGACTGGGTGGAGGCCCGGTGCGAGCAGCTGGATGGCCTCCTCCAGGAACGAGGGGAGGGAGTATGCCCCATTGAGGCGAGTCACGACCAGGTGAGTTCGGTCGTGCTTTGCGAGGTTGAGGGGACGGGTGCTGTGGGCAGGTGCACGGAGAGCTTGGGGGGTAAAGAGGCCCCGGAGACCCTTGTGGGGACACGAATCCCCAGTGTGGTTGTCCCTGTGTGTGTGGTGCAAGGTGTGAGTGCGTCCCCGTGTGTGGAAGCGACCCCGTGTGTGAGTGGTGTGGTGGCGATTGTGCCGGAGTACGTGCTTCCCAGCACGCCGTGTGTAAAAGGGGCACCGCAAGTGGAAGAGGCCGTGTGTGTGGATGAAACGGCCAGCATGGATGAAACACCGCGGATGAGTGCCCCCGTGTGTGTGAGTGAGGCACGGTGTATGAGTGAGGCACCGCGGGTGAGTGCCCCCGCGTGTGTGAGTGGTATGGTTCGTGTGAGGGAAATGGCACGAGTGAGTGGAAGGCCGCGAGTGAGGGGAGCCACGTGTGCGAGGGTAATGGCATGCATGAGTGAACGGCCGAGTGCAAGGGAGACCGTGTGTGTGAGAGAGCGGTATGTAAGGGAGATGTCGGTGGGCATGTGTGAACATGCAGCCGCGTCTCCCGGTGTGAGTTTAATGGTGAGGTGTGTTAGCGTCGTAACACGCGGGAGTGCGTGTGTTGAATGGCGACGACGACGGCGACAGAAGAAAGAAAGCCGAGTAGCGGCTGTAGTTGTTTCGGGGACCGTGCCGGGTTCACCCAGCAGTGAGCACGAGGTCCGTGCTGTGCAACGCACGAGGCCCCCACGTGCTCGCTTGCGAGAGTGAAGTCCCGGTCGGGAAACGCACGCGGTGGATTTGCCGATCCCGCGGACGGACAAAGCTTAGGCAGGTAAACGGATTTGGACCGGACGGGTTGTCCACGCGATCGTGTGTGTTAAGCTCCAACGGGCAAAGCACATGTGTTCGCGTGGGGAACCCCTCGAGACGTGGGGCTTGTGTTTTTTTTATGCGCACGGTGACGTCATGGCTGCACGCGGGGTTGGAATCCGGCAGGAGGGGTATCCCTGCCGGATGGTACCGTCCAAGGAGGGACGAGGTTCACGTGCAGCTGCATGACGTCACGGTCAGGTGCAAAGTGCGCGAGCTGTGAGTTGCCGCGCTGGTGCTGCGCATGGAAAGAAAAAAAAAAAAAAAAAAAAGCAAGCCTCACTTTCGGGTGCACAGGATTCCTGGGCAAGGGGTGGAAGACCCCCTTGACCGGGGCACAGGATGGAAACCAGTTAGGGGGAAGGGTTAGCTTAGTTAGACCGACTTCATGGGGCAGGGGTAATTCCTCATGGAGTCCGTGGAATGGATTAGTTAGAGGGATGATAGCGAGATTTAGGTTGGGTAAATAATTTTTGGGACATTTGAGAACAGTGACAGACAGTGAATGTGTAGAGGGGACGTAGCTTAGCTACGTAGTGTTAAAAGGAACGTGCTACTAGTTTAAGGGACGACGTGGGAGCACGAGTTAGTTTGGGGATGTAGTTAGGAGGATGGCAGAGTTCAGCGGTGTGTGTGTTGAAGAGTTGGTGAGTTGTGAGGTGAGTACTTGTTGAGTGAGTGAGGCCAGCGGGTCTGTGTGAGTGGAGCGAATGGGGAATGCATGGTGCGATGAGTGATTGGGGGAAGGAGTGACTCCCGCCCAAGGGACCCCCGGGGTCAGTGTAGAGTGAGTTAGGGGGTTAGTTAAATTGAAAAATGGAGGTCGTTTTGTTGTTGGTGGGGAAGTAGGCTCGAAACCCGTTTGGAGGGGTGCAGGAACCCTGTTGACGGGCTGGGAGCGTGGCTGCGAAAAGTGAGTATCGCTGAGTGGGTACCCCGGGCACCAGGCTAGTCGGCCGTGGTAGGCCAAGGGCCCATGGGGGGCCGGGATAGCGTAGTGGGCACGGGTGCGCCTGCTTGGTGCGGGGGCCCGGGGCGCCATTAGCCGCGTGGGCAGTGTTGTGGGCACGGGTGACCCTCGGAAAGGGGCCTGGGAAGCCAGCCTGCCACGTGTGCGTTTCAGGGGAGGTGCCATGGGGGGCACTCCCCGGTGTTAGGGAGCTGGTAGGCTCGGAGGCAGTGTAGTGCCCGGGGGTGCCATAGCGGGAGATTCGGCAGAGGGTCGTGCCTGCCAAAGGGAGCCACGTGTCCCAGCCATGAGACCGTGTGAGGGCACGGAGAGAAAATTGGGGGGCGAGGCCCGAAATTGTGAGGACACCAACACAGGCGACGGGAATCTGGGTTGTTAGAACCAATAGTTTAAGCGAGAGGCGCTTGTTGAAAGCCCCGGGGTAGTTTAACAGTTAAATGGTTAGGGTAGATTAGGAAGTGTACCCCTCCGCACCATCCATCCCCTCGCTCTCGTTGTGGGCCGCTGGACCCACTTTGGTCATAGATCGCTGAAGTCTGGGGAGGCCATCCTGAGGCTTCGTTGGGCCTCGACACAGGACGCTAGCTCTCCCTTATTCCCCTCCGGGAAGGGAACGTAGGGGTTGGGAGTGGGCTAGGTGACAGGATAGGTTAGCCGAACAAAGACGATAAAGGGGGTTAGGGGACGATTTATAGTGGGGAAGTAAAAATAAAAAAAATAAGTTGGGGCTAAATTGGGGTTTGACAAATTAAGGGAGTGGGTATAGACAGTGACAGGCAAAGGCAATAGGTTGGGAGGGAGACCGTAGGGTAGGTCCGAGCCCGCCTTCCGAGTGGCCAGTACCACCGCACTCCCTCCACCAACCTCCACTGAACGGCAAAGGCTGGCCAGCTTCATCTGCTTGCTGCGTTGCTGCAAGGCAGAGGCCGGCCAACTTCATCGGCAGCTGTTGTTTTGCTGCAAGGCCTGTACCGGCCGGATCGTCTGCAGCTGTTTTCCGCAAGGCCTGTGCCGGCCAGTTCATCTGCCGGCTGTGTTTGCCTGCAGCGGCCTTCTTCTGCGGGCTGTGTTTGCCTGCTGCCTTTGCCATGCCATGCCCACTGCCCCTGTTCACCAGCCCCGTTCAATTTTTGCTTTGCCCCCCCCCCCTGTTCATTGCCATGTGCGCCAGGATCAAGGCAACAGTTTGCAAGCTGCGAGAACTTCCCTGTTGGCAGCTGCAACACGGGCCTGCAGTGGCGGCCCGTGCACCGTGTTTGCGTTCAGTTCAAACCATTCATCCATCCATTCGTTGTGTTCATTGCATGTGCCACTTGAGCTGGCACGGAGACTACGTTTGTGCAGCCCATGCACCGTTGTGGTTCACTGCGTTCAGTTCAAAAGGGAAGGCCTTGGACTGCGTGTGAGCAGCCAGCCACGTTCCCTGTCACCTGCATTGTTTGAGTCAGAGACTGCATGCGAGCAGCCTGGCTCCCTGCTAACTGCTTTCTTTTTGCAGAGTTCAGTGATCCTGGGCCATGGTTTAGTGTAAAATTTGTAAGTTAAGGTTAAGATGTACTGTAAATATGAGTGCGCCCCCGGCATGTTTGTCTTTGCGCCGGCAATTTTATTTAAGTCGTCCATGCGAGTGAGTTTGTTTAGGTAGTTACTCAGCCCTCAGGTTATTTATTTTGGGGACACGAATACCATGAATGTCGCACTCAGGGATCCGTAGGTAAAATGTACTAGGGGAAAACTACACATGATGGCACACGAAAATTTGACGACTCGGGACGAGTCTGTAAAAAGGGGAGGGGGTAGTGTTGTGGTTGACCAAATTCACAAACCACCATTCAGGTCCCTTAGGTGAGATATCTCTGTAAGTATATGTGTAGTTTGGCCCAAACCCGTTGTTTAGAGGGAATAAATGTCATTCATGTGGGCTGCGACCCTTTTAGATAGCCGTTTTTCTTTTACTATCTTTATTTTGGACCAGCCGCCATTACTACCACCACCAACCACGTCTCAACAGCCATCACACAACAACCACCAACCACAACGCCGCTTCACAACAACAGCCACGACCTTTACCATCACAACTCGCCACCATCGCATCACCACCATTCTTGTGCCACTTGTGGGCACCGATACTGGACTCGTGCAGGGCGCGCACCGAGCAGCGTGTTCAGAAACATCACAGACTTTCCGAGGAAAACGGATCAAAAACTACTCACGCCCACTTCTGTTCCGTCCTATCGGTGAGCGTGGGGCGATTTGGCCCCGCCTCCAGGGCGTTGGAGTGCGGTCGCTATATGCAAATTCATGGATCAAAAAGCATTCACGCCCACTTTTCCTCGGTCCAATGGGGAGCCAGTTAGAGGTGATGGGTCGGAGGTAAAGGGTCAAAGGTGAAGGAGCGAGGCCACGGGGGATATAAGGGGGCCGCGTTCGTCAGTCGAGTCGGTTGGCAGTTTTCTTTTGCTTTGGGTATATGTGTTGTCGGCGCCGTCTGTGAAGTAAAATTGTATAAGTGTTGCCGTGTGCTCGGAAGTCGGATAGCTCTGCATTGTCTTCTTCTTTTATATTTGCTTTTTGTGTAATATTGTGTTTCTTCTTCTATTACATTTGCTTTTGGTGTAATTGTATATGTATGCTTTCCGTTCATCGCGAAATAAATGTGCTTATTGTTGAACTGTTTTCCCGTTTCGCTTCGTCTTTTCCGCTATTGAATCTCCATCTTACTTCACGTAAAGGGTTGGTCGTGGGCTAAAACGCCCGATAATTAATCGAACCGTCGGGGCCGACGATAACACCGCTCGGTTATCCCGATAGTACGGAACGGGTCGCTTAAAGTGGCCCGTGTCCGAAGTCGACCTGCGGCGAGGTGCAATCGCCCGGTCTACCCTCCGTGTGGGTACTTAGGTAGGTCGAATTTGGCGAGCAACCCTATCCCACGCGGGGGGCCGATTGGCACGATCGTGGTGAGGCCGAAAGGTCCACCCGTGACTAGTTCCCGGCGTTAGTCCGAGAGGGTCACGACTGGATTGTCCGTCCGGTGGGCGACGTGCCGCGATTCGAGTTACGTGGCCGTTCGCACGCCGGCGGGCGCGAATCCGCAACTATATATATATATATATATATATATATATATATATATATATATATATATATATATATATATATATATATATATATATACATACATACATATACATATATATCCACCATGTTGGGTCGAGCAACCAAGGCAAAGACTAATTTTGTGTGCACTCTGTGGGAATTGAGTTTTGCTAATTTTTCACTTGAGTTTCACATTTAAAGAACGATATTTAAAGGTATGCCTTTGTGCTTCTGCTGTTGGTTTACCTTTTCCATATCGTACTTTGTACGGAACCGCAACAGAACTTGGAACTGGCCGTGTTTACCTTGGTCACAATGGAAGCTCATTTGGACCCAGTTACTTGATACCATATATGTATGTATTTCCTGTAAATTAGTGCTGGGCCAATAAGAAAATTTGAATCGCACCAATTACCAACTTCAAAAAGAAAAATAAATCATTAAAAAAACAGACAATACAATCGGCCAATGCCGATGCAGATTACAAAATTGTAAATAATGACGGAGTGCAAAATGCACACATGAAGTACACACCATGCAATATTGGAGATATGCCCACGATTGACGGATTGAAGTTGTTGAATGGCTGTAAATCGATGCAATTTAAATAACTTCTCCAATCGATTGGTGTATCAAACAGCACTTGAAACGTCCGTAATGCAATGTTGTTTTTTTTTAATTATTTTTGTTGAAATTGGTCTGAAACAAGGGTAAAAGCTACTCGATGGTTTTGGGTTGTATACAGTATGGTACAGAAATCGGCACTCGCACTGACTCCAAACGGCCTGTGCCGATTACCGATGCTGATGATGGTTTGGCCATTGCTGTTTGGCCATGTTTTATCACCCTGGTAATGCCCTGCATGCTGTCTTCCCTCCCCCTTCCCTCATGCTGCCTTCCCTTCCCCTTCCCTAACACTGCCTCCCCTCATGCTCTCTCCTTTTTCCCTCCCCTCATGCTGCCTTACCTTCACCTTCCCTAACACTGCCTCCCCTCATGCTCTCTCCCTTTTCCCTCCCCTCATGCTGTCTTCCCTCCCCTCTCCTCAGTCTGCCTCCCCTTCCCCTCCCCTCATGCTGCTTCCCCTCCCCTCATGCTGCCTCCCCTTCCTCTCCCCTCATGCTGTCTCCCCTTCCCCTCCCCTCATGCTGCCTCCCCTTCCCCTCCCCTCATGCTGCTTCCCCTTCCCCTCCCCTCATTCTTTCTCTTCCCCTCGCCTCACGCTGCCTTCCCTTCCCCTCCCCTCATGCTGCCCCCTTCCCCTCTCCTCACGCTGCCTCACTTCCCCTCCCCTCATGCTCCTTCCCGTTCTCCTCCACTCATGCTTCCTCCTCTTCCCCTCCTTTCCCATCATGCTGCCTTCCCTTCCCCTCCCCTAACACTGCCTCTCCTCACGCTGCCTCCCTTTTCTCTCGCCTCATGCTGCCTACCCTTCGCCTCCCCTCAGTTTGCCTCCCCTTTCCCCTCCCCTCATGCTGCCTCCCCTTCCCCTTCTCCTAATGCTGCCCCCCTTCCCCTCACCTCACACTGCATCCCCTTCCCTTCCACTAACACTGCCTCCCCTCACGCGACCTCGCCTTCCCCTCTCCAAATGCTGCCTCCCCTTCCCTCCCCTCATGCTGCCTCCCCTTCTCCTCCCCTCAGTCTTCCCCCCCTTCACCTCCCCTCACGCTGCCTCCCCTGCCCCTCCCCTCACGCTGCCTTCATATCTGATGTTGGCTTAATGGTTAGAGTGGTGGGCTTGGGATTTTAGGGAACTGATTTCAAATCCTACTTGGCTGTTGAATTAATACCAGCTGGGGTTGACTCAGCCTGTCACCCTTCTGAAGTCGGCAAAATTCGTTCCAGCTTGCTGGGGATGATTGAGCCGTTCAAGTATCCTCTGTTGGAGTGGCAACCAGTCCAGGATTGTGCCCAATAGCCCAGGAGACTGCTTTGGCAGCACCAACACTCTGCAGAAAGTATGGTCCCAATGGATGGATGGACGCTGCCTTCCCCTCCCATTATGCTGGCTTCCTTTCCTCTCATGCTGCCTTCCCCTCCCCTCATGGTACCTTCCCTTCCCCTCCCCTCATGGTACCTTCCCTTCCCCTCCCCTCATGGTACCTTCCCTTCCCCTCCCCTCATATTACCCTCCCTCCAAACCTCCTCCACCACCATGCAACTCTCTGGAGGTCAAGCAGAGTTAAGGGGTGTCAATGAATGTGACTTGGACAAATGACCACTTTTTTTTTGTTTTGTTGTTTAGCAGTCGGACCTGCTGCTGGGATCAACTCCGTAGTTTAAATTTTGAAATTCGGCTCAGGTTAAGAGATTCTAGAGCTTATCGCATTGTAGTTGTAAAGCCTGAGTGGAAATTAAAATAAAGACATGAACACTGGTGCAGCTTTTTCGATGATTGAAGGTAAATGCCCTTCCTTCCCTTCCCCTCACCTCGTGCTTACCTCCTCCCAAAACCCCTCCCCCTCCACTCCAGGTGGAGGTCTTCGGGCAGTGTTTAATGTGACCCATTTCAACATGCTGTTTTCACGTACCCCATTTTATTAAATCCTGTACTCCCCTCTCCCCACTTCCCCTCAAGTCCCCCTACCAAATACTCAAATATTTGTCTCAGTGCCATCGGACTCAAGTCTCCCTACCCAACCAAAGTTGAAACCTATCCCCCCCCCTCCCCAACCTCAAGTCCCACTACCAAACATAAGTACAAAACACACATTTCCCCTCCCCCCTACCCTCTCTGCTCTCCCTCATCCTCCTCACTCCCACTCCCTCCCGGAGTGTGCAGCGACATGTGGTGAGGTGTCACTTTGACCCCCCTCACCTTGCTCTCCCCCATTCTTCACCCCCTCCTCGCTCCCACCTCATCGTTCCCACACGACATCCTCTCTGCCTCCTCCCTCCTCTCTCCCTCGCCCCTCTCCCTGCCTCCAACTCCTCTCCGCCCCCACCCCTCCTTCTCTCCCCCACCCCTCTCAATATTCCCCTCGGTGTATCGATGGGTTTTATTTGCTTGTGCTATATTTTTTATCGTTTTTTTTTATGTTGAAGTCCATAGGCATACGGACTGAATATTCCTCATCGAGGTCAAGCCTTAAATAAAAGAACTACATGAATAGAAAAGTAAGGAAAGAGAATAGTCTAAGATTTTTTGAGGAAGTAACAAATCTGCTTTTTGAAAAGGGGGAAGGTCATGAGTGTTTGGGAAGACATGAGACGGTAAAGAGTTCCAGAGTTTGGCACTGGAGGGGAAGAAACAAACTTCACCATACTCATGGAGATGGATTTCACCGTACTCAAAGGGATAATGTTTGACCGTGAAATTCTTATAACCCTCTCCTGAACGATGATTCTCCACAACTTTATGTCTGACTTCTTTGGAAAGCTCTCTGGTCTTCATGTTTGCCTTGTTGGTTGTCCAAGTGAGATGTACCTTAAATCTCCTTTGATAAGTGAGGGTGCTTAATTTTTAAGTTAATCACTGATTTCATCCAGGTAAAACCTAATACACTTATTTTGTAACCTTTCAAATAAATAATTTGCTCCTGAAGTGATATCGAGTTAATTCAACAAAGGGTTTGAATACTTATGCAACTGAAAATCATTTGATTTTCTCTGTTAATCTAAGTTATTCACATTTTACCTGCATTTTTGAGCTTTATCACTTTGGAGTAGTTTGTGAAGACTTTATATTTAGTTTGATTTGAAAGCATCATGAAATAAGCTCAGGTGGCATCAAAATGTGAAAACTTTGGAGGGGGGTGAATACCTTAACAGGTCCTGCATATATATATATATATATATATATATATATATATATATATATATATATATATATATATATATATATATATATATATATATATATATATATACTCAGCAAAAATAAAAACTTGACACTCATTATTTGTCAAATAGTGTTTAGAAACTTTTCTTGAAAGAGTTCTTGTTGTGATTATGGTTAAAGGCATTGTCGAGGGCATTACTTCACACATTAATTCTACTGGTCGGGCCTACGTAGCACGTAACAGAGCACTGCACGCTAAAAATCACGTTTCCACGTGACACAAGTCACGTGGCCTATTGATACACCTGCGATTGATCTCAAGGTAGCAGAGGAGAGTGTCATCTCAGAAAAACAAGGTTTTCTGGTTAATTATTCGTTAATTTGCAATGCCACGACTGTCAAACATTCAGCGTGAACGTGCCATTGGCATCCTGAATACGGGAACATCCTTCACTGACGTTGCGAGGGTTATGGGATGCAGTCGACAGACCATCCATAACCTCCAGACACGTCTCCATCAAACTGGCACCACAGCTGACCGCCCCCGTCCTGGTCGACCACGTGTTACGTCACGCGCAGAAGACCGACAGATTGTCTTACGTCATTTGCGTAATCGGTTTGTCACTGCCACATCCACTGGGAATGAATTGTTTGGAGGTCGAGTGACTGCCCAAACCATTCGAAATCGCCTGCGCTCTGCTAGTCTTCATGCACGGCGGCCATATCGTGGACCAATTCTAACCCGTTTCCATCGACACCAACGTCTTCTTTGGGCACGACGGCACCTGAGATGGACCCAGCGAGATTGGAATAGGGTTGTGTTTAGTGACGAATCAAGGTTCACACTAACTTTTGCTGATGGAAGGGTTAGAGTGTGGAGAAGATGAGGAGAACGCAATGCCCAGTGTTGCGTACAGTAAGTGGATCGCTTTGGGGGCGGTAGCGTTATGGTTTGGGGTGGTATCAATGGTCATGCTCGATCCCGACTCATTGTCATCCAGGGAAACCTACATGCGGCAGCATACAGGGATCAGGTGCTCGTTCCAGAGCTTTTACCATTCATGGCAGCTCATGGCCCAGGTCTGACTTTCCAACAGGATAACGCCAGACCTCATATGGCCAATTTAACAACGAATTTCCTCAGGGACGCTGGCATCAATGTCATGGAGTGGCCCTCAAGATCTCCTGACCTCAACCCCATAGAGCATGTGTGGGATGTGTTAGGCAGGCGACTCCATCAAGTACGGAACCCTCCACAGAACTTGCAGGAGCTTGGTGCCATGTTGGTACAAATATGGCGGCGCATTCCCCAAGCTGTGTTCAGACGCATCATCCAATCCATGAGGAGACGTTGTATCGCAGTTGTGAACGCCCATGGGGGACACACCCGATATTGACATGATTTCTTTAAGTTGTGACTCACAGTTTTTGATTATGGACATTGTCGTCGCATTTCCGGTGCAACCGATTCCATGACAAACATGATCTGTATGCTATAGCATCTTTAATGACAAGAGAATTGAATACAATCGTTATTTCAAACCTATTTTCCAAAGTGTTCAAATTATTGACTTTGAAACGAGTGTAAAATTTTTATTTTTGTTGAGAGTATATATATATATATATATATATATATATATATATATATATATATATATATATATATATATATATATATATATATATATATATATATATATATATATATATATATATATATATATATATATATATATATATTTCTTCTTCTTCTTTCGGCTGCTCCCGTTAGGGGTCGCCACAGCGGATCATCCATATGATCCGCATAGTGATTTGGCACATGTTTTACGCCGGATGCCCTTCCTGACGCAACCCTGGTCGCCTCTTACGACACAGGGATATGGTACACCTATTTTAACCGGGGTAGCAAAACCGGGGTAACTAACAATATATATATATATATATATATATATATATATATATATATATATATATATATATATATATATATATATATATATATATATATATATATATATATAATCACAAGCAACACAAATGCATCAGCAGACACGGAATTGCACTTTCACAATCACTACAAGGATATTAGAAGAATGAAAAGGCTGGTAGCATAGCTGAGAAACATGTGAACTCACCTTTGAACTGTCTATCTTGGGTTTGAATGTCAACCCAGCTATAAACTGTCACCCTGGTGTTTTGCAAAGAGGGTGAAACATCAATTTTATGCCTTTATCAGAGAGATATTAAGCTGTATGATTTGTCTGCCATCACTGTTTGTCAGGGGTTATTATAGAGCCCAATGTGTCTTTTCAGAAGTCGGTGAGCCATCGCTGGCATCCTGAACAAATTCCAAATTCCTGCCTTCTTCAGTTAAACATTCATCCTGGTCACCCAAGACTTGGGCCAAAAACACATGTCCAGATGTGAGCTCAATTATATGTTTGACAGTTAGGATCCCTCTGATGGGCTACACAAACTGCTTGACTGTTGCTGATCAAAAGCTGCCAAAATGCTGCTGTGGTGTTGCTAAAGGATCATTAAAACTTGTAAAGAACAAAACTGAAAGCAAAGCATGATGCAATCATGCATTTCAATGTAGGTTTTGTGATGGGAAAAAGCTATTGGTGTCACGGTCAATCAAGGACCAATGAAACAAATCGCCACCTCACAAAAGTTGAATCTGTCTTTAAAAAAAAGCAATTAATGATAATTGTTTTGCCTCTGCTTGTCCAAAATTTCCCATTTACTTTTGTCGGATCCAAATGTTCATGATTTTCATATTTATTATAACTATTTAAAATATTGACTGCTTTGCATTACAGTATTTAGAATTAAAGTTTTTTTAACTTGTGGTTATCACATTCTCTTGTGTAATTGTCAAACAAAACATTGATTGGTCATTGTCACTTGGTCATTGATGCCTTAATTTCCCAGAAATTGTATCAACCATTTAACGATACCGGTTCACTGTAAGCTTTATCATGAAAGGCCTCATGTTTCTTAACATCATGACCTACCAATATGATGAATAATGGTTTTATCTCTCACAATTGGCAGAGATTCACGAAAAGCAATGCATACATCTTCTTGTTCTGCTTCTGCCAGAAACTGAGCCATTCCACTTCGCCCATAGTCATCTTCATGCTGAACTGTGCCAATATAGACCCAGCGGAAGTGTCTCACCAGGTGAACCATGACTGAAGCCTGGTAGATATCACTCGGGATGGTACGTAATAGTGATGGGAATTCTCTTTTGTCACTTAGGCATTTACATGAGGCATAATAACTTACCTGTGAAAAAATGGAACAGACTATGTTTAGGCGGTGCAGCTGCTTCAATATTTGGTATGTCCATCCATCTGTCAAAACATTTTTTTAAGCGGTGCAGATGCTGAATTAGCACAAGGGGGAGCTCTAGCTGCTTAGCATTATAAGAATGAAATGCCAAACTACACCACTTCCTTCTGACAGATGCAATTTTTTTTTATCCCCTGACAAAGATACCATTGTAATATTCTATGACTTGCTTTTTATAATCTCTCCCTCCCATCTTTTGTGAAGATATTTTTATGCCCTTTGCTCTAAAATGTGATAACATTTTTCAATGCTACTCCCGAGTTACATTTGCAAAACCCCAGGCCAAGACTAAGAGAGGAGAAAAACTTCAACCCTCCCTCCACCATTCCCCATCTCCAATGTGAATTCTATATGTGTGAATTATTCAACTGATCCAATTAACGATACAGCAAAACATGCTCAATCTTATGATGACCTAAACAAGCAGAGGACGAAATGTCATCACATCTCATTGTGTTCATACGATTGTAAGGATGAAGAAAATCCATGATGACAAGCTTTGTTGATAAAAAAATAAAATCTACAGCCATGTTTGGAAAGGGTTTGCTTAAAAAGTATGCACATCTAAATAAACTTGCTCATGTTAAAAATAAATTTTGACATCACATGCAAAATGAATCAACTTTCCAGATGTGAGTAACGCCTATTTTTTTATGATTATTTGTTGAAATGTTACACATTTGAATTGAAAAGTGATCATTTTAGGAAAATTTCTCAAACTGATAAACTAACAAGAAAAAGATGTCGTGCAGAGACTTGCAAAATCCACCTCCCTCTCCAAAGGTTTCCATGGCTACATCAAATTGTCCATTTCATTAAGATTAAAACTGACAATCTTCATAAGCTCAGGTCAATTGGATGAAAATTGATTATTTTTCACATTGAAATTGATGATTTTAGAAGTTTGACCCTGAGTTGACCTTTGACCATTCAACCTCAATGATAGTTGGTTTCCAAATTCAGTGATGTACCATGCAATTGCGTTTTAATTTTCAAGTCAATCAGATGAAAATTGATGATTTTTTCAGATAAAAATTGATTATTTTAGTAGTTTAACCTTGAGTTGTCCTTTGACCTTTGGACCTCAAATAGTTGGTTTCCCAATTCAGTGACGCAATATGCAAATCTGTTTCAAGTCAATCGGATGAAAAATGACGATTTTAGAAATTTAACCTCAAGATGACCTTTGAACTTTTTATTTTCAAAGATGAAATTGAAAGGCTTCTCAGTATTTTATTCTCAGACCTCAAAATCAATCGGCTTCTCAGTTAGTTAAGACTACCTCTACAACTTGGAAAAGTTTCGTGAAGATTGGTTTTGGATTGTGACCTGCAGGTGATAAACAGACAGACAGACAAGCAGGTAGGCGGACATGGGTAGTCGCCTACCCAATAGAACCTGACGCGATGGGCCCGTTCGATGGGGAATGACCTGAGGATTAAGCACAATAAAATTCATGATTCCAGCTTCAAGGGTTAATGCTGCAGATTGTTTTTTTCGTTAAAATACCCCCACATTTAGAGGTTTTTCGGCCGTTGCTCGGCAACGGAGGGGTCCATAGCAACGGTTCTTTCTCACACATAACTCGGCCATACCATGAACCTACCATATCAGTTTCATGTATATCTGACTCATAGTCTCTGAGCGATAACGAACTTCGTTTTTTTATTGTTTTTGACCAGGGTTCATTCAAAGTCTATCTTCTCCGACAGTTTTCATAGGATCCGGCTGGAAATTTTTTGACAATATGGCTGAATGTACTGGCTGCAGTCGCTCATGGCCCGATTTTTGATTTTCGAAAAAATAAATTTTTTATGATTTTTCAAAAATTTCAAAGGTCCGTTGCTCGGCAACGGTGGTGTCCATAGCAACGGTTCTCATTTGCACACAACTAGGTCATGGTATGAACCTACCAGTTTTTTTTTTTGACCAGTTTTTTACCTACCAGGTCATGGTATGAAACCAAGTTTCATCGAAATCGCCATTGTATTAACGGAGCACTGGACCGAACAGAGGGACAGACAGACAGACAAACATATCAACAGAAATACTGATAATAAGGGTAGAAAGAAAAAAAAAATCTCCAAAAAAATTTTTTTGAGATTTTTTTTTCTCGACAACATCGACTACCCAACATATCAACGGAAATACTGATAATAAGGGTAGATCAAAAAAAGGAATTAAAATTTTTTTTTTCCCCGACGAGATCGACTTCCCAACAGACAGACAAACATATCGATGGAAATACTGATAATAAGGGTAGAAAAAGAAAATCTCAAACATTTTTTTTTTGACTAGATCGACTACTCAATAACAAAATCGACTGACCAATGTACTTGAAAAATCTTCCATTTTACAAGTAATAATTATTTGTTTTCAAAACATCACAGTCACAGTGTCATTACCTCCACCACCGAAGGTGGATGGAGGTTATGTTTTCACCCCTGTTTGTCTGTCTGTCTGTTTGTTGGGTCGCCGAAATAGGTGACCCTTATTGTCAGTAATTCTGTCTGTTTGTTTGGATGTTTGTTCGTTTGTCATCAGCATAATTGGTAGTAAACGTGGGCCGATTTTGACCAAACTCGGGTGGGAAGTCGCTCATGGCCTAAGTAGCCTTATGAAATTTGGCATGCATCATCTACAGGTGTTTCCGTTACATCTACATCATCTACATTTCCGTTACATGCATCATCTACAGGTGTTTCTAACAAATACATTCCGTTTTTTGTGATATATGGAATAGTTTACCCGCAGTGCCCCCTACAAATAGGGTATGCCCGCAAATTGGCGAAAATTGAAGGTCCCCTCGCGACCAGGTGAGTGCATCGATCTGATTGAAACTTTGCAGGTTCATAGCACGCAATGAGTGCTACAACTTTGCCTCGGGACATATTGACTGATATTGCTTAGGTCAGGGGTCAAAGGTCAATTCGTGCAAAAATCGATAATATGCGAGAGCTGGAGGTTCCTTCACGCCAAATGCTACTCCTCCTCGGGTTATGGTCAGATGGTCATGAAAATTAACACCAATCATCTGGAATGCATTGTGCATAAACTATCGAGACAGATTTTCGATTTATATCTTTGTTCACCCACAGCACCCCCTCGAACTTTGGGGATTTCCGATATCAAACCGCATTTTCGGTACTTTTCATTCAAATATCTCAAAAAGTTGTGGACGGATGCGGATGAAACATGCTGGGCAGGTTGCGTATGTGACGAGGAAGAAATGTTTCAATTTTGGTGAAGATGCACATCCAGATCTAGATCTGAGAGTTTTTTCAATGATTTTTTTTCACCATTTACTAATAGGGCTAAAACGATATATAGCACGCTATTTCAAAAAGTTATATTGTTGTGCATACTCATAATATTATTGAACTAGCAGGAACCCGTGGAAATTCTATGTAATATCCAGTGTCATATAATTTTCAATCATAACGCTGTGTTTCATGACACACACACGACACACACACGACACACACACGACACACACACGACACACACACGACACACACACGACACACACACGACACACACACACGACACACACACACGACACACACACACGACACACACACACGACACACACACACGACACACACACACGACACACACACACGACACACACACACACATGACACACACACATGACATGACACGACACGACACACACGACACACACGACACACACACAACTGAGGGAACAAATATAAAGTTAAATCCCTTGTTCGGAATAACGATTCATCTTATCTATCTAATCACATTCATTCACATTGGAACGTGTGACAGACAGCACAGGATAAGGTTAATGAGACAGATTAGAGAATGTAATGTGAGCCATGGGTAATGATTTTGTTTCTTCAGACCCAGCTGTGGGACATGAGCAAACATGAGTTTGTGGAGTGAACAGAGAAGGCGATTTTATATATATATATATATATATATATATATATATATATATATATATATATATATATATATATATATATATATGTTCTGGAAATTGCCCTTAATGGGATTACTAAATATAGGATTAGCTCAGTTCCCCCATTAAATTAATGTAAGATAGGTTGTTTGGTATAAGGGACGATATGTTTGTGTCGGGAGTGTAAAAGACTGTTTTTTATGCTCATACGGTGGTGAAACGAGGGATGATTCTTCTTCCTTTCCTGTACGAACGGAAGAGGTGTGGCCTGGACAGGAAGTGACGCGAAGGGGCGGGGCCTTTGGTCAGAGATTCGCCAAGAGAAGTGAGAAAAGAGCACGAACAAAAGATTGGGGTGTGAAAACAGTCGCTCTCGAGGCGCGACGTGAAAAGGAAGCGAGAGAAACGAGGCCTCAGGTTGAGGCTCAGTTCTGGGCTTGGGAGGCTGCAGTTGGCTTCGAGAGGCTGCCTGGACGTGGAGTCGACGATCAACTCGTGCGGGGAGGTGATCGACCGATTCGGCCTGCGTCTTTCTGCGGAGCCTCCGTGCTTGTTCGCACACCAACGGCTCGTCATGTTTGCCGATCCGCTGGCCATAGGCCGTCAACCTCGATTTGGCCCTTGTCTGGAGAACAGGCCAGGCCGGGATTTGTGTGCTGAACCCTGGAGAGAGATCGGCGGTCTCGTATCGTCGACGTTGCGCGGAGCCGAAACGCGCTGAGGAGAACGTGCTCACGCGGTGACTAAAGGAGCAAGAGTGCTGCAACGCCATTTCTTGCGGCGCGGTGCATTCGAGCTGGGAGTTCGAACCCGTGGACAACCGCTTGTTTGTTACGAGCGACATTCGTGCCTTTTGGACACGGTCCTCTCGTCCATGAGGCATCACCAAGTACTCTGTCTGCATGCATGCTGTCTGTCTGTCTGTTTTGTTTGCACGTGTTGTATAAGGCATATTTCGGTAGTGATCCCCTCGAAACCTTTACACCGTGGTTCCCTAGTTAAGAATGGGTTGATTGTTAATATAACCATTGTCGTGTTTATTGCTTGTGTTGTGATCCCTGATGTTCCCCAATAAATCTGGTTAATTCTTATGAAGTTGCCGCTATGGATTAATGCATGTTTCGTCGAGGAACCATGGCTTGCATTTTGACGGGGCCGATCGGCCTCGCCCCCATGATCGACCCGGTGGTCGATTTTCAGGGGGTATTTTTATCGGCCCCGTAAAATTAAGCTGTGAAAAAAAAAAAATTTTTAAGAAAAAGAAAAAGCTAAGATTACCTGTACAGCAAAACAAAACACCTTTGTTCAACACTATTGGTCTCCTTTTGGACGCGAGAAACGGACAATGACATGGTTGAAGCCATCTCCACTGACGATGAGAATACTGTTGTGTTGGACTTATCTTCAGGTAGCTCAGGGGATGAATCTCTTTCACAATTATCTGATGAGTCTGATGGTAGTGACTTTTCAGGGTTTCTGCCTGAAGATTTCCATCAATACTAAACCTACTAAAGTTAATTAGTATTTGGCAGAATGTACTGAACACATGTATCTGTTATGTTATTGGACTGGAGAGAGAGATACTTGCAGATAAATTAGTTTTGTTGAGACAGCAATGCATCAATAAACTCATTAAATTTGCGACTGTTCAGATTTTTTTTTGGTCACTCAGCTTTGCAGCGAATAGTTTTTAATTTGTTACGAGAATAAATTTTTTGACATTATTACTATGTTACTGGTGGATCCAGGTGTAGACATTCAAGTACAACCTACATGACAAGGTAATGGCAGTGAAAAGTCAAGATTTATCCCCATGTATATGTTGCACACAGTGGGCTAGTCCAGGGGGAGAAATGGGTTGGACTTGCGAACGTAATACTTGAATGGTCCCAGTTCAATGGCATACATGTCATGTATTGTACCGGCACATCATTCATGCAAATTGTCAGAACATTTGTCATTACCGGTAATAATCCACAACAAAAAAGACAACTTAGTTCTAATACTTTTTAATGAAAAGGATTGTGGGAAAGTACTGTGCTTGAGCAGAAAGTTCTTTTTCTCAGAACTTTGTGTGTGGCCCCAAGAAGGGCTGTTTCAGGTACATTTTGAAATTACATAGTTAGGATTAGGCTCAGTTATTCAGATTCTTTGGCAGTTCAGTTTGTACAGGCATTGGTCAATTTGGACCATATGTTGAAACAATTTACAAAAACGAATTCACAAGATTTTGAAGCAATTTTAAAAATCAGCCCTGTGGACAAAAATCAGCCCCCTCACCCCACATGACGAGGTCGATTTATCAGCCCCATCCGATTTTGAAAATGCAAGGCCTGCTGATCCGTTCGATTGGCATATAAGACAAAACTGGTTACAGACTGGTAGACCCCGCTCGGTCTCTGACAAAAGCGGTCTGTAACCAGGGGTTCTATCTCCCCAACTGGCAAGGTTCAGGATTACGTTGCTATCGCGATTGAAGACACGTGACCCGAGGCCTGTGCCGAGCCGGCCGTGTTATAGATTCCCGGAGAGGGTGATGGCGAGGGTGGCACCAGGGACCGGGTCAGAATCTCGCACCCCGGATCCGCAACAATATATATATATATATATATATATATATATATATATATATATATATATATATATATATATATATATATATTACACATACATATATACACATACATACATGTATACATACATATATCGCTCACCTGCATTTGATTTTTTTCACGTATTTCTTTTCATTTTTTTTTTTTCATTTTCCTATATTTTCATTTTTAGATGCTTTCCGATGGTTCTGTGATATTTTTTTCTGATGCATTGGCTTCAATGTTCGTCAGCATACAAAATTACCATGCTTCCCCATTGTCTCGAATCACTCACCTGCATTTTTTATTATTATTTATTTCTATTTTCATTTATGGATGTTGTCCAACGATTCTGTGATTAATTTTTCCCCAAAAGACCCTGAAGACCCCAAAGGAACTGATGGGGTACTGGTTTTGATGTCCATCGGCACGCAAAATTTCAGCTTTGTACGTCACCCGGAAGGCACCGATCTTTAATATCAGTCAATCAGCTCTTCAGTGGTTAGAAAGCACTTGATATTGTTACGGCTGTGGAAATACGTAATACACCATAAAGGGTCCTTAGATCAGTGATGATGCTAAGTTTATGTGCAGATAGTTCCCCACCGTTGTTTAAAGGGAATTTGTGTGATTCATCGGGCTTCGACTCTTTGAGATAGCCGTTTTTCTGTTCTATCGTTATTTTGGACCGTCCGAAGACTTCAAACGAAGGCCCCGTGAAAGACCTACTACGGCGCGCGTTTTCCCACCTTTTTTGCGGCGCCGGGGCTGACGGGGGAGGCTGCGAGAGCTCGCTTGCGATTGGTGGATATGGGGTGTGAGGCGGCCGTGAGGAGGGAACGCCACTTTTCCAGGAGCTTCTCAAAAGGGCTAGAAGAGAGGCGGAGCCAAAAAGGGGGTGGAGCGAAGGGGTGGAGCCCCGCGCTATATAGGGTGGACCGCGCGTAGGCTCGCCCTCTTGGTGGACGTCGTGTTTGAGCTCCCTCTCTCTCCTGCCTGGATCATCGCGTTGGATTCTTCCTCTCTCCTGCCTGGATCATCGCGTTGGATTGTTTCTCTCTCCTGCCTGGATCATCGCGTTGGATTCTTCCTCTCTCCTGCCTGGGACGTCGTATTTGGACTTGTCGGGGTCTGGACGTCGTATTTGGACTCGTCGGGGTCTGGACGTCGTGTTTGGACTCGTCGGGCTCGGGGTCGTCGAAGTGGGCTCTGGATCGCCGAAGGCTCGTCTCTCCCTCTGTGCACCAAGTCGTGAGGGTTGCGAGCAGTGGTCCCGGGTCAAGGCGCGCACGAGAGAGTGCCGGAGAGGGCTCGCCGACCGTCGCCCCTCGAGGGGGCAGGTAACCTGCTACGGTCTCGCGGGACCCGTTTGGTCTCCCAGGTCCCGTGTCATAAAGACCCAAGTGGTCCAGCCTGACCCCCTTGTCTGTGAGGAGGTCTTCTCTTTCCATTTCTTTTGCTTTTGTATGACTGCTGTGGCGCCGTATCCCTATAAGTTAGACCTGTGTAAGTGACTGTACATTGCTCGTATTCGGTGGTAACGCTTTTCTTGTATATTGCATGATTCCTTGCTTGTGTTGTGTGTGCAATATGTGCTTTGTAATAAATGTCCTTGTGTGAAATGTATCCCGTTCGTCGTCTCTTTCCCTTTTGAAAGTGCCATCTTGAATCGCGGAATAAATTCGTAGTGGGTTTTGAACACCCAGGGTAAAGAAGAGAATCTGATCCGTCGAGGTCGGCGATAACACCGCTCGGTTATCACTGTAGCACGGAACGGACCGCTTAAGCGGTTCGTGTCCTTGGCTGACCTGCGGCGAGGTACGATCGCCCGGTCGACTACTCGCGCAGGTACTTAGGTAGGTCGAATTTGGCGAGCAACCCTATCCTGCGTGTGTGGGGAATTGGCACGATCACGGTGAGGTTAAACCCCCACCCGTGACTGGCTCCTGGCGGTAGTTCCAGGAGGGTCACGACTGAATTGTCCGACCGGTGGGTGATGCAGTTGCGATTGGAGTTACGCAATCGCTCGCATGCCTGGCGGGCCAGAATTCGTAACATTGGTGTACAGGAGCGTGGGATTCAAATCCACCTCGGTCTCCAACTAAATTCACGGGGATCGGACCAGGGGTGTGCGCAGCAACCCCCCCCCCTCCCGTTCCCCCCAAATTACGAGCAAAACTAAATTAATTTCTTCCGAGAAATCGCTCGCACGCCTGGTGGGCCAGAATTCGTAACAATATATTAGATACTAGCGTGGATTGGCTCACTACGCTCACCTCACTACGCTCGCCTCACCTCATGTTGTTGCAGAGATTGACGTTACAGGTTTGCTATGTTGGCATGATTTACACCAATCATAATACAAACATTTATTTTCCATAAATTTATTTTTAATACTGGTGATATTATATTTATTTGAAATTTAGTTGTGATATAAGAAGGTCCAAGTGGTCTAAATGATCAAGGGTCTAAGCTGTCTCATCTGTCTGAAGTGTGTAAGTGGGCAATGGTTCTCAACCTTTTTTGCCCCATGCACCCTTTTCACCATATGTCAGAATGTCATTCCCCCCTTTCCAAGATTGTCTGACTCAAAAGGTGCATTCCAAATAATATGCATTTCATATTGAAAATCTTTTATTTTTTCTATATTAGTATATATACATTTACTTGGATTTTTTTATAGTGGAGTTTTACAAATGTAATAACAATAGAAAATGTTGATGGATTTTAAAACATGAATAAAAGTAGGTTTTTTATATTCATAACTAATTACTTAACAGAGGAAAGTTACGGAAGTATACTTCAATAAACAAAATGTTCAATAGAATGCCAGGGTATTGTAATTCATTTTATTCTGATGAAGGTTACAGTCAATGAGAAATCTGTGATTGTTTTTTCTTCACCAATTCTTGGATCCGTTGAGGAGTGCTTGAAAGGGCACAATGCAGGTCATTTTCAACCTCCAATCTACATCGTTGCTTCGTTTTCATTTGCAACAGAGTTGAAAAGCCTGACTCACAAAGATATGTCGACACAAATGGAAGCAATGCATGGATAGCTCTTTCTGCCACTTTTGGGTCGGAATCGCACATCAAGGCCCAAAATTATGTGATTTATTTCTCATCGAACATATCCCTTGCTCCCGAATCAGTCTTCAGCTCCAGAAATTCATCTTTAGAATCATCAGGAACTTTTTCAACTGACAATTTAAATGGATTTCGCACTAAATCCAACTCATCACTGAGTTCAAGAAAATATCGGCTGAATTCATTTTCCAATGCTGCAAAATTTCATTTTTTGCAAATTGTGGAAGCACTTGGTCTTCACCACCAGCAACAAGAATTGATGACATTTTCTCAAACATTGCAACATTTTTGATCTGGACCTTTCTCTTCCAATTTTCCAGCTTGCTCATGAAAGCTTTCAAGGAATCGATGAATTTTATGTTTGCATTCTTCCTTGCATCTGAAGATTCAGTTTATTCAGCTGTGCAATGTCAACCAAACAGGCAAGGCACATGATCCATTGCTCATCATCCAGCCAGGCAAAAAATTCCATCTTATCGTGAACTTCAAAAAATAATTTGAGCTCATCTCAAAGCTCAAATACTTGCTCAGTTACATTTCCTCTTGAAAGCCATCGAACATTTGTGTGGAAAAGAAGGAAATGATGGCATGCATCAATGTCAATACATAACTGCTTGAAAAGTCGTGCGTTGAGAGCTCCTCCTTTGACAAAATCCACAATTTGAATTGTTTGATCCAAAACCTTCCCTCGTGGAGCTGGAAGTATTTTTGAGGCCAGTGCCTGGCGATGGATCATACAATGAATGCCTTTCACTTTTGGAGCTCACTTTTTCACACAAACTTGAAATCCAGATTTTGTCCCCAACATAGCTGGTGCTCCATCCGTTATTTATTTTCTGTGATTTTCATACCAACAAATGACAGCACCCACAGACATTATCCCACAAAAAAAATTTCTGATTCAAAGAAAGATGAAACCTTTCCCAAAATATCTGAGGCCTTGGTAGTTGTTTCAAGAGGAGAACAAAAGAAAAACTCCTCTTTAAATCAACCTGAGTGAACATATTTTGCAAACACCAGCAACTGGGAACACGATGCCACATCGATTCATCATGTTGAATTGAAAATAAGCCAAATGCTACCGACTTCATCTCCTGCACAACTTGATCCTTGATGTCAATGGCCATGTCGCTGATCCTCCTTTGAACAGTTCTGTTTGATCGTGAAAATGCTGCAAGTTTTTTCTCCAATCCATTTCCCAACACAATTTCCACCAATTTTGAGAGCACAAGGTTTGATTAAAGTTTTCGCAATTGTATGTGTTTTTTTTTTCTGCTTTGCTATCTCCAGTGCTATGACATAAGAAGCTTCAATAACCTTTTGGTTCATTTGTTGGAATGCCCCTGTTGAATCCAGCTTTATCTTTTTGAGAGCATTCCCATGACATTCAAAAAAGCTTTTGTCCTTGTTCTTGTGTTGAGGATGAATATTCTGCAATTGTTGCTTCAACTTTGTTGGTTTCACAGAATCATTTGACAAACTTTGCCACAAATAACACATTGAGGCCTTTCTTCTCCATTGATGATGATGGATGTGAATCCATATTGAATATATGAATCATCGTACCCTATTTTTTTGACACTCATGATGGGCTCCAAATTCTGTGAATAAAAAAGCAAGAATAAGTCCAAGATAACTATAAATGGAATATTTCCACAGATAAAAAAGTGAAATATTTATCTTTATTTTTAAATTTAATCTGTGACATTCAATAAACTTTATTGTTTAAAACTTAAATTAAACTTGAATTAAAAACAAACTACAAATCTACAGATTGTACATAATCTACAGGACATCACACCTTATTCAATAAAGTGTGATGTTCTGTAAATTACGTACAATCTGTAGAATTGTTGTTTGCAGAAAGATAAATATTTCATCAGTTTGTTTCTGCCAATCTGTGGTCCCAATTCCCCCCTGAAACCCTAAAATTCCCCCCAGGGGGGGAGTTCCCTCCTGATTGAGAACCACTGTAAGGGGTCTAAATGGTGTTTAGGTCTTCAGGGTCTAAAGAGTCTTTGGGGTCTTCAGGTCTTTGGTGATTTTTGGGTCTTTGTGTTCTTTTGGTTCTTTAGGTTCTTTTTTGATCTTCGAGTCTTCTCGGTCCATAGGGACTTCTGGGTCCTTGGGGTCTTTTGGGTCCTCAGAGACTTGTGGGTCTTGGGGATTAACATTCAAACAAAGACGTGATAAATATGCATATAGTCTTCATGGCTTCCAGGACTGACTCACGGCTTCACCGCCTGACCATGCTTTTCATATATATATATATATATATATATATATATATATATATATATATATATATATATATATATATATATATATATATATATATATATATATATATATATATATATATATTTCTCCTTGTGGCACCTCATATATATATATATATATATATATATATATATATATATATATATATATATATATTTCTCCTTGTGGCACCTCATATATATATATATATATATATATATATATATATATATATATATATATATATATATATATATATATATATATATATATATATATATATATATATATATATATATATATATATATATATATATGAGGTGCCACAAGGAGAAGTGATGTAAGGGACACATCGGACATTTTGGAGTTAATGCCATATAGCACTATTTTAACCCTTACCCTATCATCCGATCCTATCATCATCATATCATTAAAAAATGTCGCTTACATCACTCCTCCTCGCGGGGCCTCATATGTATACGGGGAATACGTCTCTGAAAACACAACAAACGGGCAGAAAGCCCCACCTTCAAAGATTGACAACAAACGAAGTCACGCCCCCGAGGTTCGATTGATAGGCATGACGTCAGAAGCTTGCCAAGCAGAAGAAGCCCTGCCTTCCCAAGTTTCATGCGAGCAGGCCACAGAGGAGATAGGCTTGATCAGAGAGAAAGGTTGGTTGTGCATTTTAAGAGGAAAAAGGAGTTGGCTTGCATATTTTGGGAGATCCGTAATCAGTTGGCTGGACATTTTGAGAGGCATCGGACTATGTCGGCTTGTGTATTTTGTGGAGAGCCATGATCAGAGTGGAGGCATGAGGCACATTGTTTGGAGAGGGGAGAGCAGAGGGTGAGCGCATGCCAAAGAGGATGACGCATCCATTGAATTCATGTCCAGGTGACTTTGCTTGCGTGGTGAAGTAAGACACTGGCCTTTTGCTCTTGGTCGGGTCAGTGAGGATGATTGGAGCACACAAAACCGTTACACTGGGGCTTTGAGCCTTGATGTGGAATGCCACTCATGGATTGCCTGGCATGCATTTGTCCAACGACGAGAGAAGCGCCTCTTCCAGTTCCACAAGGATGAGCTCTGCGCCAAGCTAAGTACAGGAATCGTTAAAAGGGAAGGTTTTTCTTTTCATTTTGTGTCTCCTTTGTCTGTATTTGAGTCTGTGTGAGAGGCGCCTCTTTTTATTTATTTACTGTAGGATTTATTTACTTTATCATTATTGTCATTACCTTCTGAATTATTGTCTGTTGTAAATATTCATTAATTTTCATTAAATGTATTCCTTTTAAAAAATGGTACCGAGTGCTGTCCTGGTGCAGTGCCCCTGTGCTGTGCTCCTATTGGATGGATCGTCTCTGCCGTTGCACTCCATTAACATGCGCGCATTAATCTCTGAGTCTCGGTTGAAGCCTTCAAGGGAGAAGCTTTGCCATCCGTCCAGGTAGGGTTTAACCCCCTCCCCAGACACGACAATATTTTGGTGAAGTATTGACAATCTAGGCATGTGATCCATGTTTAATAACAGGAAGCACCTGCCCAACGTCTCCAGCAAGAACTATTACTCTTCCCCCGAAAGGTATGTCTTTTTTGGTGATGTCTCATAATGTACGGTGAAGTCCCTCAAGTAGGTGCCTGTGACTCATTGGAGCCTCGTCCCATACAATAAAGTTTGCTCTCCGAATTATGTCAGCAAGAAGACTTTGCTGAGGAATCGATAATGTTGTTGAGTTGGTGAACATGATGGGGACTTTAAACCTGGAATGAAATGTACATCCACCCAGCAGAAGTGTAGCTGCAATACCACTTGAGGAAACAGCTAGAGAAACAGGGTTTTTATCACTGTGCAGTGTGCGTGCAGCAGCTAGCAGAGTGTTCAGTGTATCGGTTTTACCTGTCCCACCTCTTGCATCCAAGATGATAGCCAATGATTCCTTTTTCCATACAGTATCTATAACAATGTCATGTACCTGACGTTGAGAGGGTAGAAGTGAATTTGGGCCATGCATGCGTTGGTTTACAATATTCTTCAAAGTTTTGAGATCATAGGCGAGTTCCTCCTGAAAAACCATTGGCTGTTGGGGTTGTGCAATATTTCCATCGAGTACTTGCATTTGTGATGCAAATCAAAATCATTTGTGACATTTGGCAGATGAAACCCAGGAAGTTGTTTGTCATGGTGTTGAAGGCAATGTTCAACGTCCAGAAATACCATGGCACGCAGGAGTTGTTGATCACCTGGCTGCGGTACCCGAGGAAGGAAGTCATCTCACCAGTGCATATGGTGATGGTTGAAGAGAATAACTGGGTCAGCGGGGTTTGAAGGTAGTAGTAGAATCACAAAGTGCTCTCTGATTTGTGGGCACATTTTTGTTGCTTCTGCATCTGTCAATGCGGAATTCCATTCTCTGTCATTTTGAAGAAGACCAAGTGCCTCACCTGCACTTTGGAAAGTTTCATGCACTGGCCATCAATCATCCTGTTTGTCATATGATGTTGCACCTTTGCTCTGATCATGATTCAGTAGCATTTGAAGGTAGTAGACATCTCCAGCTAATGGGTGGATATTGAGTACTTCACCAATTGTTTTGAATGCACCCTGGCATGGAGTCCATGTCTTTGTATTGTTTTACCAAACAAATTTTTTTGGAAAATTCCAATATCTGACCTTGGTGCTGGGATTGATATGGTTGTAATTGAAGATTCCCACCAATTCAGTTGTATGGCTTTTGTTTATGGATAGACGCTCACAACCCTCGTAAAAGTAGACCATTTGGTGGTCAGGAAGGTGTACACGAAAAGCATACACAGCTGGATGAAGCTCACTAATGTAAAAACAGAAAAGACCCCAGTATGCCTCCATCGAGCCAAGGGAACAGAAATCTTGATGCTCTTTTTATCTCATTCCATGAGCTTGCAGTAGCTTCTCCATCTGTCTCAGCACATTGCACTTGCACCATGGCACTGTTACTGCCCTTGTGAACATACTTAAATAGATATTTTGCTGCAAGGGCAGAGCAGCATACCTCACAATTTATGTGATCCTCGTATCTGATACTGGAGTATGGATTATATGGGATAATCCAGCTGTTGTCCACAGTGGGGTGATTGTGGATGATTTGGAGACCACCTTGTAGTGGGGAGCGGCGACGATATGCGGGGTAGGTATGATTGCCATTCCATATTGTAACATTACAGAATGCTTTGGGATAACCCTTATCACACACCCCATTCTTCATGCAAGGGGAATTTGGCTTCTCTGGTCCACAAGGTCCATGTACCATGCACTGCAGGATAATGTCCTGGAGGCGTGCTTGAACACGTTCGAAGGAACCCTCCTCAAATGTCATTGGATTAGAAGGTAGTTCTGCACAAACTAAGCTGTCCACATCATCAGCCCAGAGCAGTCTGTAAGCTTGCTGGAGAATAATAATAATGTGAGCATACGGTAATCCTCTCTTCTGAAATTCCACTCCATAGAGGTGTGCCAAAGATGCTGTCCTCTTCAATCTCATCAAGGTACTCTCTCAGCTTCTCCGGAGAGACTCTTGCTACAATGTCTGGCCTGTCTGTTGCATTTTATCTGAGGAGAAGAGCATCCTTGATTTCTTGCCAGTTGCGTTTACACATGAATGTTATGAAAATATCAGGTTTGTGCTACTTTATTTCGATGGCCATCGCATCTTGAAGCTGATAGTGCATGTGGCGTGGCCCTACAGCAAAAGACGGTGGCAAGATAACAGGTTTGCTGATGACAGGATTTCCAGGAGTACCAGCAATGTCATGAACATGGATCATATCACAGAGGTTGTTGTACAGCTCAACACATAGCACTTTCTGGTTGTTCGGTCGGTAGTGGAGACATTGGTTTTCTGCTATTACAAATTCCATGCAACAGTATTCTTGGAAAAGATGTCTTGATCAGAACAGTGTATTTGATTGGTTCAATTTCTGCTGGATATGGTATGCATAGAACTCTCTTGCAACTTATGTGCTTATTCATAGTTTGGCCTGTTTATGGGTTGACGTGACTTAAACCAAGGTGTCAGCCATCTGCACCACCAGGGAAAAGAAGAACAAAGTGAAGAGGATCTGGAGAACGATGTGTTTATCATGAAAACCTCCTCTTTGCCATGTTGAAGGTCGTGCACATAGATTTGTGCAAAGTGAGGTGTCTTGCCTGTGTGGTTTCTGGAGTGGCTGGTCAGGTAGCTAATTGGATTGTAAACTGGCTTTGTGATCGGAAGCAAAGAGTGGCTGTGAGTGGGAGGATGTATGAAGTGTAGTACCTCAGGGATCAGTACTTGGACCATTACGATTCATTATTTACCTCAATGATTTGGATAGTGGGGTGAAGAGCAAGCTTTCCAAATTTCCAGATGACACAAAGCTTGGAGGTAAGGTGGATACCAGAGGGGGTGGTGATCAGATACAGGAAAGTATTGAGACTTGCATAGATTGGGGGAAAGATTGACAGATGCATTTTAACCTGAGCAAGTGTAAGGTGTTGAGGATGAGAAAGAACAACGAAAATAGAGATTACAGGATGCAGGGGGTAATTTTGGAGCATGTCACATAGGAGAAGCATCTAGGGGTGGTAATAGATATGGGAGCTAAGCAGGCAGCACAATGCCAGGCAGCTAAAGGTAAAGCAAATTGGGTTTTAGGTTGTATTCACAGGGGGATCAATTATAAATCAAAAGAGGTGGTGTTTACATTGTACAGGAATTTAGTGAGGACCATATCTAGAATACTGTGTGCAGTTTTGGTCACCACAACTCAGGAAGGACATAGATGCCAAAGAGAGGGTTCAGCGCAGGGTTACCAGATAGATTCTGGGCCGAGCTTGACTCAGCGATGAGGAGCGGCTGAAGTAGACAGGGCTTTATTCAGTACATAGGAGGCGGTTACGAGGAGATATGGTAGAGATGTTTAAGATAATGAGAGGTATGGATAAAATAAGTGCAGATGAATTATTCAGCAGAGTTGACAGTGATAGGACCAGGAGCCATAGCCTGAGAGTAAAGAAGAGGAGAGTTAAGACGGTCGTAAGGCAGGGGACTTTCACTCAGAGATAAGTTAATGCATGGAATGGTCTCCCTGGAAATGTGGCAGCAGAAACAGTATATAAGTTTAAATTAGAATTAGATAGGTACCTGGAAGTTATGGAGATGGAGGGATATAGGGATGTTGGCAGGACTTTTGGTAGCTTGACCATTGATGGGTGATTGTGTGCATGTGTACGTCGTGATGGTCGGGGTCTCGTCAAGGGGTGTTGTGTGCTTGACGTTGTGTTGTTTTTTAAAACAAGACATGCACCCACCCCTATGGAGGGGAAAAAACCCACAAAAACGTAATAAAAATAAATAAACAAATAAATAAATACAAAAACTCACAAATACACTTAAAAATATATACATAAATTTTGCATTTTCTTCTTTGGATCTTGTGTTGATATATTAGTGTGATGTTGATGTCGTACAGGCAAGATGGGCTGAATGGCCTCCACCTGTGTCTGATTTCCTTGTATGATTAGATGCAACATTGGAGTGATCAAGATATCATGTTATGGGGAGAGGGGTTGGGGGAGTGGGGGGGGGGTAGATGAGAGAAAACTGGAGTCATCAGAAGGCACCTGGTAATATTGATATTACACCTGCGTTTTCTTGAAGGGGTCTAACAAAGGGTCACATCTTGCCCTGGATGGTGACACTTGGATTCCAGCCGCTTTCTCTTGGTGTTGATTGACCTTTAGTGATGCTAGGGCAAGGGCATTGTTCAGTTGCCGAGAATATTCATGAAATAGTTTGTCGTCTGGGGTTGTTCCTCACCAGAGCTGAATCAATAAATAAGGTGGGTATGGAAATGGTTCCAGTTTTATATTCCTTCCACCACAGCACATGTATTTTGTTTATGTTCCACCTCATTGCGTCACCTTGCCTTTCGTATATATATATATATATATATATATATATATATATATATATATATATATATATATATATATATATATATATATATATATATATATATATATATATATTTCTTCTTCTTCGTCTTCTTCTTTCGGCTGCTCCCGTTAGGGGTCGCCACAGCGGATCATCTGTATGATCCGCATAGTGATTTGGCACATGTTTTACGCCGGATGCCCTTCCTGACGCAACCCTGGTCGCCTCTTACGAAACTAAATCCTTTTTTGAGACGTCTCCACTCAGTCACAAAAACAGACAAGGGGAAAGATGAAAATAAAGACATTCCTCCCTTTCTGCCGGTACTCAACTTTTTTGTCCAGAGACGACCTTTAAGAAGCCTCACAATCGTCGAACCGCTTTGCCAACGCATGGGAAAACGCACCAAAATGGCACCAAGTCGCTCCTCAAGGCCACGTCCATGAGGTAATGCGTGCAGCATTCTTCAACACCAGGAGCTCAGAAACCGCTGTACAGTTTATTCTCATGATCAAGATTGGCACACCGCTCCTCACTCAGCATCAGGCCCACTCACAACAATGGCACCGACTTCTTCCTCAAACCTCCAACAGGAGACTGCCGAGTTTGACCTGAGAGATGTGCTCCTCTTCTTCTCTTCCTCTCCACCTAAAGGGCACAAATTTCACAACCCAGCCAAACAATCAATGGCTTACGTCTTGCTCCAGCACGCGAGCAAATTCACACAACAAGAACGAGAATCACGCAGCCTTCTTGACCTTATCGAGGAGAGGCAAGAGAGCGACCCACAGTGTTCCGACTGCCGTCTCCACTCGATCATCCTCCCTCTTACGTCGCACCGTCCAATCATCAGCCTCGATGGCATGGCCTGCCAGTCCGAAGCTAAGAAGGTGGGGTTTTTGCCTGCTCAATTGTTATTGTTGTTGTTATTTTTTTTCCTGAAGAAACGTTCAGCTCAATTGTTATTATTGTTGGTGTCAGAACGTGGTTCCTTTTTATAGCCAGCTTTATGAATGCAAAAATGGAGGAAAAGGTCATGAAGGCAATCACATACTTGGAGAAACTAGCCTTAAACCCTACCTAGTTAACACAACACCACACCCCATGGTGTAACACGTAACAATCTTAAGCTGAGTTTTCCCTTCTTAAATTTGATCGAGATGTCTCCAACTCGTCCACGGACCATGCAATACTATACAATTCTATCTTCACTATAGGATTCCTCTATCTACCCCAACAAACATAACAATAACGCATCATTTTTTTTCCCCTGAGATCAAATCCAAGATGGCCGACCGATGGCCATTTTGTTACTTACACGTGTCCCCAACCATTTCTCCGACATGCATGGTTCCATTTTGTTCAAACAACCGCAGAACACAATGGCATACACTTGCACCTATCTTTATTTTGCTATCTGATCAAATCTGGCTGACCGGTAGACTGGTGGCCATTTTAGTTGTAAAAAAAAATCAGATGTTTAAAACATACTCAACCATTTCTCGGATTTGAATCTACCGATGTTGTTCAAATTCGGCAGACATAAAGAATGGTGGCTTACATATGGATGTCATTTTTTTTTTTCTGAGATTGATTCCAAGATGGCCGACTGGTGGCCATTTTACTTGTAAAAAAATTCCTGATGTTGAACACGTCCTCAACCATTTCTCGGAAATGCATTTACTTACCGAAGTTGTTCAAACTTGGCACACAGATAAGGAATGATGATCCAAGATTCGATATTGAGATCAGATCCAAGATGACTGACTGGTGGCCATTTTGTTGCTTAAACGTATCCCCAACCATTTCTCTGACATATATGGTCTGACTTTGTTTAAATTTTGCACACCAACAGAGGGCGATAGCATAGACTTTCACCTAACCTTATTTTGTGATCTGATCAAAGATGACTGACTGGTAGACTGGTGGCTATTTTAGTTGTAAAATAAACCTGGTGTCGGACATGTCCTCAACCATTTATTGGACATGCATTCACTGATCTTGTTCAAATTTGGCACATGGGAAATGAAAAATGGCTTACATAAGCTCGTCAATTGTTTTGAGATGAGATCCAAGATGGCCGACTGGTGGCCATTTTAGTTGTAAAAAAACCTGATGCTGAACATGTCCGAAACCATTTCTCGGACATGCATTTATTGACGTTGTTCAAACTTGGCAAGCGGATAAAGAATGACGGCTTTCATAAGTACATAATTTTTTTTTATATCAGATCCAAGATGGCCGACTGGTGGCCATTTTGTCACTTAAATATGTCCCCAACCATTTCTCCGATATGCATGGTCCGATTTTGTTCAGATTTATTACCAGCACAGCAGACAATAGCATACTGTTATGGAAATGGCCCTTATTCGGCTAATAAATACAGGATTAGCTCAGATCCCCCATTAATTGCATGTTTAGCTTGGTTGTTTGGTAAAATGGATGTTACATGTGTGTCGGGAGGTGTCAGATGCATGTTTTATTGTTCGTACAGTGGTGGTGTGCCGTGGGCTTCTTCTTCCTCCCCTCTCCAGACAATAGGCCCCGCCCAGTCAGTTGAGGGGGAGTGGCCTGGAGAGAGAGGTGGAGCTGAGGGGAGGAGTTTGTCGGCTTCAAAAAGGGGGAAGAGCGAGTGGCTTGGAAGCGAGCGAACGAAGACCTCGTGAAATGGTTCAGTTTTGGGAAACACTCGGTTTCGAGGCGTGCTCAGGTTTTGAAGCAAGTGGCTTGGGAAACGAGCGAACGAAGGAGGGACAGTGTTGAATCTGCCGGGAGAGAAGCTGAACCTGAGCGTGCCGATTTCTGCCATTTCAGCAGTAAGAGAGGCTGCCTGCCTGCACGTCGAGTCTGCCTTTTTGACAGTGGGAGAGGCCGCCTGCACGTCGAGTCGGTGATCGACTCTTATGAGGAGGTGATCGACAGGTTCAACCTGCGTCTGGCCGCGGAGCCTCCGTCCTTACTCACCTCACGGCTCGACACGTTTGTCGATCCGCCTGTGGAGCCTGGCACCCCGATTTTGCCTTGTCTGGGGAACAGGCCAGGTCTGGATTTGTATGCTGGACCTTGAGAGAAATCAGCTGAAACCCATCGTCGATCTAACGGTCTTGTGCCGTCGACATTACGCAGGGCCAGAACGCGCTGAGGAGGGCGTGAGCACGCGGTGCCTTGAGAAGAAAGAGTACGGCGCCACCATCTTGCCACGCGGCGTGTTCGAGCTGGGGGCTCGAATCCGTGGACATCCGCTTGTTACGAGCGACATTCGTGCTTTTGACACTTTGCTCTCACCCAGGAAATATCACCAAGTACTCTGTCTTGCATGCATGCTGTCTGTCTGTCTTGTATGCACGTTGTTTAAGGCATATCTCGGTATCGACCCCCTCGAAACCTGTAATCCATAGTTCCCGAGTTAAGAACGGGTTAAAGATTGTTAATAAAAACATTGTCATGAATGTTTTGCTTGTGTTGTGTTCCTCGATGTTCCCCAATAAATCTGGTTGGTTCGTATGAAGTTGCCGCTATGGATTAATTTGTGTCGCATCGAGGAACGGTCCGTTTGATTGGCATATAAAACCAAAATGGTTACAGACTGGCAGAAAACGCTCAGCATCTGACAAAACCAGTCTGTAACCGGGGTTCTATTTCCCCAACTGGTAAAGTTCAGGATTACATTGGTATCGCGATTGAAGACGCGTGACCAAGGCCTGTGCTGAGCCAGCCGGCGTTATTAATCCCGGAGACGGCCGGAGTCAGTTGAGAATCCCTCCGTCAACTGAATCCTTAACAATACATTTTCACCGAACTATATTTTGTGATCTGATCAAAGATGGCAGACTGGTGGACTGGCGCCCAATTTAGCTGTAAAAAAAAAAACCCGGTGTCAAACATGTTGTCAACCATTTCTCGGACAAGCATTTACCGATGTTGTTCAAACTTGGCACATAGACAATGAATGATGGTGTACATGTGCATGTCTTTTTTTTTTCGAGATCAGATCCAAGATGGCTGACTGGTGGGTATTTTAGTTGTAAAAAACCTGATGTTGAACACGTCCTCAACCATTTCTCAGACAAGCATTTACCTATGCTGTTCAAGCTTAGCACAGATTACCAATGATGGCTTACATATGCAGGTCATTTTTTTTTGAGATCAGGTCTAAGATGTCTGACTGGTGAACAGTTCATTACCTAAATGTGTCACCAATTATTTATCAGACATGCATGGTCCAATTTTGTTCAAACTTGGCACAAGCATAGGACATGATGGCATCATGTGCCCCTCACTTTATTTTGCGATCTGATCAAAGATGACTGACTGGTAGACGCGGCCATTTTAGTTTTCCATAAATATTGGCTAGCCATTTCACTCCAGACAGCACAATTACTGAAACAATGGGGGCTATGACATTTTATGTCTTTTTTTACTTGTTATGCAGTGAAAAAGGTACTTCTGGGTGAAGCCAAGTATGCAGTGGGTGGAGCCTGCAAACAAGCAGTCAGCTGCTGCGATTACAGCCCACAAGTCAATGCGCCAATGTTTTGCCCGCCCATCACTTGGAAATCAATCCATCAATGCATTTCTGGCTCACTTGCCTTCATCATCACTAAGTGGATTACCCTCAAAAGTTGAGTTGGTAAGTTGTGTCACTTAGTCAAACTATCAAATAGTATTGTTTCATTAGAATGGTGACCATGAGCCATTGTCTCACACAAGCAATTTATGCAAGGGTTCCGACCAATAGGCGGTGCTTGCCAAACATTCACCTCATTTAGCCATTATGTCACAGTTAACAAGGGTTTTGATACCCAGGAAATAAACTTCTGTCTCCACTATGCCCAATACTGCCCACACAATAAATATTTATGAAACTTTTTAGAACCTTTTTCTCCTTTCTTTGTTCAATTATTGAGTTGCTTTCGAGTCAATCATTTCCCAATCATCTTTTCAACTCCCTTTGTGTACCTGCACTGCCCATGACTATTCTAATTCCAGGCTAATAAACATACATACTGGCTGCTCTTGACTATCCACAACTATCACATGGCCTGAGATCATACACTTCTAAACCAATACAATTACCTGCTAATCCATTACGAATACTAATGCAACCATTACCAATGGTGAATACACAACACCTTAAGCAAAATCATGAATTAAATATTTACCAAAAACAACAAAAATAATCCCTGGTCCCATTGTGTTATAAAGAGTGACAAAAAATATTTACCAAAAACAACAAAAATAATCCCTGGTCCCATTGTGTTATAAAGAGTGACAAATGCACCAACCGATCACTCCAAAATATATATTGTCTGATCTTTTATTTACCTGTGTCATGTGTAAGAATTGTAAGATCCGAGAGACAGAAATGGAAAGGGAGGTACTCGCAGGGCCAATGATGGCTTTGATAGTGCAAGTTTGGCAAGAACCATCTTCCTGATGCAACAAAAATTGTCCTGAGATGCCAATTGCAGTCTCCACAACCTTTTTCTGGCTTAGACATGTGTCAAAAATCACATAGCCAAGAGAGATATTTGTAAGAAGGTCAGTTTGTTTGTTGATTTCTTCAATTGCAAATACCATCGCCAAGGACCATCGCAGTGCTCGTTCGCTAAAACTGGTGCACACATGAAAACACACACACCACACACTGGACACATGTAAGCTTTTTATGGCAAAGCACTTCTTTATATGCAACGTTTTTGGTTTTCAAAGCACTTTTCTAAAGATAGTACAACGTTTTTTGTTTTCAAGGCACTTCTCAATCCATACAGAACGTTTTTGTTTTCAAAGCACTTCTCAATCCATATACAACGTTTTTGGTTTTGTTGAATGGCAAATTAGAAGGACTCATCAGTCGGCTGTTTTGTAATGGCAGGAATTATCGCCATTTTGTGTGATCCTGCAATTGTTCCTTGTAGTAGTTATTTGTTGATGTTACGTACAAAAACCTTAATTTACTATATAAATCGCTCATCCCTTTTTTGGGAAGGGGTAAATTGACAACCAATCGCTAAATCCAAATAACCCAGCGAACATGCATGAAGCAATGACAACTTGGGAGAAAAGCGAAATTATGTACAAAAATGTTAATTTATTTTACTAATCGCTTATCCCTTTATTTTGGGCAGTGTAAATTGGTAACAGTCCGCTGCCTCAATCGCTAAATACAAATAACCCATCTCACATACATGAAACAAAAACATGCCTGCTGCTTATGTGCATCTATACTAGTGTGTGTGTGTGTGTGTGTGTGTGTGTGTGTGTGTGTGTGTGTGTGTGTGTGTGTGTGTGTGTGTGTGTGTGTGTGTGTGTGTGTGTGTGTGTGTGTGTGTGTGTGTGTGTGTGTGTGTGTGTGTGTGTGTGTACACATTAATGACTTCATGACTGAAGATAATTAATGGCCTTATTTAATAATATCCTTGATCAGGCGCATACTCGTTCACCACTCTCTATGGGGTCTTAAGGCATATCCTCGGTAACCTTGCTGGGGTCAAAAGCCATCATGTTTTTTTGGCCTGCTCAACCATGCCTTGACTTGGAACATACCGCAACAATTTCTGAACGATAAAATTTTTCTTTTTCACTTTCCTCACTCATATTATTGAATGCCTATTCATCATAGCTACGAATCACAAGGTACATTGCAATGCTTATAAGCGCCCGGAGACGTCAGCGTTCATGGCTTTATTTTATTTCCGCACATGCGATCACCATGAGTATCTCTTGAATTAAGGAGAATTACAAAATTTAAGCTCCTGAATCGAACTTACAAGCAGTTGCAACTCGTAGAAAAGTGTTCATTTGTCAATTTGGGTGGTCTATGTTGAATATACTTTTGGAGGTGTATGTTGAATATGACGGTTCGGTGATTGCCAATTGCGTGCCAAAGGAGCCGTTTCTTATCAACCATTTCATTGGAGTGCTTCAGCCAGCGCTCTAAATATTCGCACGGTCACTGAATGCTGTATATAGATCGACTTGAACAAAGTTCAGGGCTACTTGCCTACATTGGCCACGAGTTGTTCTGCGGTGCAACAGGCGGTGGCTGCCTCACTGAAAATGTAAAATTTATTTTCCATGACGTTTCCCGTTTTGTTCTTCCATGATACGGCCTGTCACTTCGACATCGATAAATACAAATAAAAATGAAACGTTTCGCTTTTAAAAGTTTCTTCAAACGTTTCGTGCGTTGCATGGTAAAGCCACTTGGCACGCTCTTCAACTTTCAATTGTAATACCGTGGTTCTACACTGGAGGTAGAAAGGCAAAATAAATTTCATGAACACAATGAGAAAAAAATATTTTCAGTTCTGAAGTAAAGAATCACCACATCACGGCAGGAAAGCCGAGAGGTACGCTTGCTCACTCTGTGTAGCCTGGATTCGAATCCCAACCCAGCTCTGAACTGTCCTCCTGGTGTTTCACAGGCCGGATGATTCATCTGTTTGTCCGATCTCAAATGGACAATCAAATGGGCATCACATCTGTCAGAATCCCTCACCCTTCTCCCTTCAAACCTTACCCCCTCTTTCCCACCCCAATCCCTCTTCCATTTCTCTTTCTCTCTCTATCTCTCCCCCCCCCCTTTTTCCACTCCTCTATCTCTCCCCACCCCTTTCCACTCCTCCATCTCTCCACACCCCTTTCCACTCCTCTAACTCTCCCCACCCCTTTCCACTCCTCTATCTCTCCCCACCCCTTTCCACTCCTCTATCTCTCCCCACCCCTTTCCACTCCTCCATCTCTCTACACCCCTTTCCACTCCTCTAACTCTCCCCACCCCTTTCCACTCCTCTATCTCTCACCACCCCTTTCCACTCTATCTCTCACCACCCCTTTCCACTCTATCTCTCCCCACCCCTTTCCACTCCTATCTCTCCCAACCACTTTCCACTCCTCTATATCTCTCTCCCCACCCCTTTCCACTCCTCTATCTCTCCCCACCCCTTTCCACTCCTCTATCTCTCTCTCCCAACGACTTTCCACTCTATCTCTCTCTCTTTCTCTCTCCCAACCCTCCCCTGCCCCGAACTTCCCCACCCCCCTGTTGAGGGAACTACAGCATGTACGAATCAGATTCGGAGCCGACCAGTGGGGTTTCAAAGATCGCTGCATGTATGAGCTGTTGGCTTTTAATGCTCCTGCCCCAGGTGTGTGTGTGTGTGTGTGTGTGTGTGTGTGTGTGTGTGTGTGTGTGTGTGTGTGTGTGTGTGTGTGTGTGTGTGTGTGTGTGTGTGTGTGTGTGTGTGTGTGTCATTGATTGGTATCTACATATGTGGGTTTCACAATGTGGAATGGAGTCCTCCCAGGGCAGGCTCAAATTATCCACCTTCATTTCAGGAAGGGATCACGATTAATGGACCAAGGTGTAAAGTTTTCTGCTCTCAAAGTTTTGTGCCGAGGTAGTTTAGGCATATTTGCAATTTCGTGTATTTTTTTTGTTAAAAGCAAAGACTCACTTGATTTTGTAAGAAGGTATCATAAGCTTAAAAAAAAATTAGGGTGGCATTTTTTCTGAACATTCTAAGGGTATGAAATCCAAGATGGCGTCCAAAATGGCCGTGGAACACTAATAATGCGATATCTTCGTGAATACATGTGATACAATTACAAATGAAGTGTCTAAATATATGTTTTCTGAGACCAGGAATCTTATGGAATCATCAAATTTATGTTGTATGTATGATCTACATGCCAAATTCCAAAATTGCCACCGCGCACCCGCAATGTAAGCTATACCTTCTCCCTTTGCATGCATTACCAAGCCAACAGGATTTTGTAATTACAAACCAAGTATCTACCTATTTAAAGACATGTATTTTTCACAAAGAATACATAATTAACAAAGCAACAAACAGATCTAAATAAAATTAAATACTTGAATTACTGTTCACTACAGTGTTCAATCTCTGAAATCGTTAAAACAGGAAGATGCAAAAAGTCATACTGATTAAATGCCTGGCTTTCATTTAGTAGTTTTAACAATGGATATCAAGTGAATTCTTATTTTGTGAATGTCATAGAAAGTAACACCTCAATCTTCACAGTCTTCATTTATCCCTGGTTGGACAGTTTTGTTGTTGCAGCTGAAAACACAGCATCCACAAACTTCCGTACATGGGATATTGTTCTTGCGACAGCTGCACCTTCCTTCGCATCCACGTTTGCACCCGCACTTTATGAGCTGCAATACTGCTTCAGGAGCTGGTGGATTCAAACAGCGAACTGGAGAGAAGTGACTTGAACCTGCATTAAATGTCCAACCAAATGCAGTTGGTGCTGGGAGGCATGGGTGAGTTTCACAAGCTTTTCTCCAAATCATGGATATGTAATGTGCCCGACGAATGTGTAAGTCCAGTGAGCCAGAAGTTGGTGGGAGGTTTTCTCCTTCGGCTGCACGATTTGAGTAGAGGAACCAACGGAGCTCATTCACTTTTGTGTAGATTTTGGATCGATACAAAATACAGACAAAGCGTTCCAACTGAGAGCATACATCAGCGGGCAGATCAATGTCATTCCCGAGCATTGCTAGTGCATCCAGGATCTCATCATCACAAGACATAAATGCCTTGAAGCACGAGTCTTTGGTTCTGCCAGCAAACCTACCAGACATATCGGAACCTGTCAGAACATGAAAACCTAACAGTGCAGAAGCGCGCTTTGGTCCTAAGTTGTTGTATACGCTCCGCACAGAAATGTTCCTCTTCAGCCTTCCTTTTCCCGTAAGGAAGGTTGTGGACGTCGGTAAGTTTGGATACATGTAAACAAGCAACAACAAGACGTCTGTCTGGGGAACTGACAACAAGTTCTGCTTCATTGAGAACAGTTAGAGCATGCAGTACAAGCAAAGTGTCTGCCTCTTCTTGGCTGTGAGTGAGGACCGAGTCTGGGATATCAACATTGCCCTTGGTTTGTGTTCCTGAGGTCACCATAAGTTTTTCAGTCTGTTGTTGGAGCTCTTGCTGTGACATACAACTTTGTCAGCCAAATACTCGGTCAGTTCTCCTTTGGTGCGAATATCTGATGAGAAGTCCTTCAGGGAAATATTTTGGATTAAAGTGTTGTCTTTCACGTGGTAATATGTTGACTTTCCCTTGGTCCTCTTTGTCCTCATCTGTTCCTTGAGTGATGTTTTGATGTACCGGTCGAACACCAATCTGACCTCCTCATATTGTGCTGCCATGTTACAGATTATAATCTGGAGAAAGGCATCTGCAAAGTCTTGGCATGTTTTCATTTGTTCCGTTTTGCTAACTGAATTTACCACAGCCATGCCATCAATAATGATCACTCGGTGTGCTGACGATTCATCTGTTGGGTCAACATTTGTATCTTCCACTGCAGTGTCTGCCACCTGCAAGGGTACTTGGATTGTTTGGTTATCAGATGGCTCACTTCCAGTTACCTCATTTCTGTCAGCTTGAACCTGTTCTGTGGTACTGTCCAGCTTCTCAAGATGATGAAGTATTGATGCCTTATCGTATGCCAGCAGGAGGGATCCATCTGAAGCAAATAGTGATCGAGGCACCACACCAAACTCATAAGTTCCGATCCATTCCTTGAGATTCAGCTCTGGTCGACTTCTTGAAATAACAATGAACCTTTGCAACAGTCCTCGCTCTTCTTTGATTTTGACCACCTTGTCTCCCATTCGGATTTCTGTCATTGCATTGGCACTTTTGAAGGTACCCAGTTTCTTTTTGGTCATTTTGTCCCACACAGAAAGTTTTCCTTCCGTTAGGCATTCAGTGACAAAACCTTCAAACATCTGTTGCCCAATATCATCACACCGAAGGATGTCGTTGGTATCAGTTTCATTCCTAACTGCTTGGGTGAGAAGGTTGTAGATCTCATCCTCATCAGCGGATTCAAATGGGTTTCCATGCACATGAAATACTGCACTGAGTTTGACAGCATTCGCGAGAGCTTTCCCCCTGTGAGCTCATGGTGCTGTGTTCTCTTCGCCTTGCTGCCAGTGAAGTACTTTTTCTCAAATTCATGTTGTAAGTTTGAGAGTTCAGGTGCAATAAGAAAGTACTTGTCCAGTGACTTTTCATTCTGTGTGATTCCGACTATGCCTCCAATAACCTTGAGTTCACGAGTCTCTTGTTCAATCCCATGGTCTGGGCCTATTGATGTGAATCCAGAAACACCTTTGGTGACGCAGAAGTTCCCTTTCATGAACTCAGCCGAGATCTCAGGATCCTGCTTTTCTGTTTGTTGTTAGGGTTAGAAATGTACAGTGGTAGAAGGCGTGCATAGTTTAAATGATCATGGGCAAATAAGTACTTCATGAGTGATTCCAGACTCTGCATGTGCAGCAATAGGTCTCGTTGTCTGGTGGCTCGAACAAATTGGAGGATGGTCTCGAACTGCTTCATGTAGTTTCCGATGAAACGCTGAATCTTGTTTGCAGTGCCTTCAGATTGTTTGATCTTTTGGAATATGTCCCTGGATTCTAACATGTGGATTCGAACATGTCTTGTTGAGAGTGGTTCCAATCAGTTCATGCTGAAAAAAAAAAATTAAACCACATTAAGTTAATTTTAGTGTCAAATTTAGGGTGTTTTGATATGGTGGTGGCCATCTTGGATTTCAGGCTGTTAGAATGCTCAGAAAAAAATGCCACCCTAATTTTTTTCATGTTTATAGTATCATCTAACAAAATCAAGTGAGTTTTTGCTTTTAACAAAAAAAATACACGAATCCTTTTTTTCATGACAAATATGCCTACACTATGAGGTCTTGGTGTTTGGTCATTTTCTTGATTTCTGCATAGTTTTGTCCAACATCACTGGTATTAACACCTCAATTAGCAATGCCTTCTTCTCTTTTTTTGTACTTCAGTATGATATCTGGTCGCAATGCTTTGTTTTCGATGTTCATGCTCAATGGGATCATTAGGTTGTACTTCAGCAGTAGGTACTTCCATTTTTTCATGTTGCTTTTGGTTCATGTTCCCACAAATTTTCTGCAACTGGAATATCAAAGTTTTTGCAAATGTGCCAGCGGATTACATAACAAACTCTGTTTTGTCATTGTGTGTCCAGCTGTTCTGACATGAGTTTGTTTATATGTGTATGCTCGGTCATTAAGCATAACATATCATTCTCTTTACTAACCCCACCTCCACCCCTCACCTTCACCCCTCACCTTTCTCTTTTTTTCTTTTCTCTATCTCTATCTCTATCTCTATCTCTATCTCTATCTCTATCTCTATCTCTATCTCTATCTCTATCTCTATCTCTATCTCTATCTCTCTCTCTCTCTCTCTCTCTCTCTCTCTCTCTCTCTCTCTCTCTCTCTTTCTCTCGCCTCCTGCTGGCAATTGGTACGTTGTGTGTACTGCCATGGCGGCTGCTTGCTTCGTGTCGTGAGTACCTATCCTCCGTTGTGCTGGTTTGTGCTTCTCCACTCCCCATTTCGTTCCTCTGTGTTCGTGTTTTTTGTTTGTGAGTTTTTCCCGTGTTTCCCTCTGTGTGGAGAAGAGAGAGAGCACCTCGCAGCGCTGGTCAGGGTATCGTCGGTTCCTTGGCGGTGCCCTGTTAGTCATTTCAAAATTCAAAAACTTTTCGCTTTAAACCTTTATTTTGCTTTTTTATTTCGCTTATCTTTCCTTATTTTGTTCAGTTAGCGCTCCCTTTCCCAAGGTTCGGGAAAAGTTGGAGTGTATTGGAAACTTCCTCTTCATGAGTGAGGAAGACGTGGTGCATCGTCTGTTGAAACATGTCGGCCGCTCGCTCGCAGCGATATGCTGTGTTCGAATGGTTATCGCGCAAGAATGGTGTCGCATGTTCTCCACCGGAGGGCGATTCAGTGGAAGCGATTGTTCTCGCGATCGGGAACATTATCGGGTTTGGCGAGGTACGTGCCGCGGCGCGGATGAATAAACGAGTTATCGTTTTTGTGTCCGACGAAGAGCACGTTGCTCTCATCGTCCAACAAGGCCTGTCCCTCAACTCTGGACACTTTGTGATGACGTATCCTTTAGATACTCCTGCTCAGAAAGTGGTTATCTCAAATGTACCGCCATTCCTGAGCAGTAATGTAATCCTGAAGTACTGCAGCGCTATGGACACTGCGTGTCCCCTCTAATAATGCTCCCTTTGGGCTGTAAAGATGAACGTGCCAGTCACGTGATGTGTTTCCGTCGACAAGTATTTATGGTACTCAACAAGGATTATCCCTCTCTGACCGTCATTTTAAAGTTCACTGTAAATCGTCACGACTACCAAGTATATGTAAACACTGACACCCTAAAGTGCTTTGGTTGTGGTGCAGTGGGACTTATGAAACAGTTTTGCCCTCTTCGGAATACGCAGCCTTCCACGGCCGAACTGAATAACAATGACTCACAGATTAATGTTAACGTTTCCCTTTCAACGAACGGACAGGATAAACCGGCTGAACGAGTGGACACTCCCCCTCCCAATGACGGACAGGACAAACTCGTTCAACAAGTGGACACGCCCCGTCCCAATGACGTACAAGATAAATTAACTGAACAAGTGGACACGCCCCCTCCCAATGACGGACAGGACAAACTCGTTCAACAAGTGGACACGCCCCGTCCCAATGACGTACAAGATAAATTAACTGAACAAGTGGACACGCCCCCTCCCAATGAGCCAATGGACAGTGTAAGTGAGGGGTTCATTCCCATCTCAAAAGTTAAAAAGAGTAAATCTCTTGCACCATGTGTGTCGCCTTCTAGTAAAAGGCAAATCAGTGAAAATGTAATTACTGGAATTCCATGTAATAACAGATTTGCCTTTCTGGAAGAAGAAAATAATCCAGAAGCGTCCGTTTGTACAAACATTATCAATGAAACATTCGTATTGAACTTGCCAATCCCAATCAGTGTTTCCAACCCCACAGAGAGCGTCCTTTCGTACAAGGACGTTCCTTATGTAGACTGCTCCCATATCCAACAGTCACAGGAGGAACAGAAACTTTTACAGTCTTTCTCTAACAAAACAATAAATGAGGCAAATAAGGGCACGAAGGGAACAATGGAGGATAGTTTAAATCCTCCAATGGAGAGTGATACTCACGACCCGAGCACCGTGGCCGTGTCACGGACAAGCTTGAGGTCCACTCTCTTACATTCCGAAGAATCCCCAGGCGTAACTCTGATATATAAGGGGCCAAAGAAGTTTCTTTCATTGAAACCGAGCAATCATGTGATGCTCACAATGAAACTGAAACACCAATCGATTCCCCATGTGAGGAATCTGATGGTGAAGGTCAAGATGAGTCCTCTCAGATTCTAAAGGCTGAAAGCAAACCTTCGGATGACGAGCTTCGGGACTTCTTGAGGGATTCTTATCGGAAGAGAAATATTGAACTGAAATATCATTTCCCTGATCTTCCGGTGTTAATTACGAAATTGAAAGGAATTGTGCGTAACCCTGTCACCCCAAACTTCACTGAGGCTCAGAAGCACAGGTTAAAAAAAATGATCTAGAAAGCTCGACAGGAGCTTCTTAAGTGAGGTCCTTATGGTGTGTTTCTCTTATTTATTTATTTTTCTTCTTTCCCTTTCTCAGCACATGAATGTTAATTTCGGAAGTCGAAACATTAATGGTGGTGCTAGTTTAGAACGCAAAGTTCAGGTAAAATATCTGACACGGCGTTTGCACCTGGACGTCTTGTTATTGCAAGAAACTCATGGAGATCTGACTGCCCAATCCCAATGGAGAAGGCTCATGAAGGGCAGTGGTTCTTCAGTGATATAAATTCCTTCACTGCTGGGATTACTTTCTTTGTCTCTCCATCATTAATGCTCTCGCAAGTTCATTAAAATGAAATAATTCCTGGACGCCTGGCTTGTCTTCAGTTCATTGCCAACAATCAAATCTTTATTTTTGTAAACATTTATGGCCCCAATGAGAATGCTGAAAAGTATAACTTCTTCCTTAAACTGGAGGCCTTTCTAAACACAATTGACTTGAACTGCTGCTTTATAATGAGTGGTGACTTCAACTGCACCCTTGACCCTGCTTTAGACAGAAACAGTGTTGAGCCACATCCAAAATCTGCCAAAACTTTGGAAAAAATTATAAAAACTATGGGACTCATGGATGTTTGGCGTATCCAACACCTCAGACAACGTCAGTTCACTTGGCTAAGATGTGTGTCTCAGAGACACACTCTAGCTCGGTTAGACAGAATTTATGTCAATGCTACAATGCTTGATAAGATATTAAAATCTGATATCGTGCCTTCTCTTTTCTCTGATCATCTGGTGACAACATTCTCCTTTAAGCTTGCTCTGCAGCAACATGGCAACATGGGTTCAGCACCCTCTGCAACAACATGGCAGTCCATATTGGAAGTTTAACGTCACGTTACTTGAGAATGTAACATGAGAATAGCCTTATCGAACGAAAGAATAATTTAAGTAACCCTAGATTATGGTGGGACTATGCAAAGGTACAGATTGCTGTCTTTTGCCAACAGTTTAATCACTTCTCATCTTTTAGTGCAAAAAAGGAAAGGATTGTACTCGAAAAATAAATATTGAAATTACAATCTGATGTTGCAAACAACCCCAGGATAACAAATAACCATCAACTACTGGAAAAAAGGCCCTTTTAAATGATCTTTTTGACTATCAAGTGAAAGGTGCTATGATCCGATTACCGATGGATCAGATTGATAATTTGGACTCACCAACAAATTTTTCTTTCATTTTGATAAAAAGACCACCCATCAAAAGCAAATTCAAACCCTAAAGCTCTCAACTGGGGACATTGTGACATCACAAGATAGCATGAAGAGGAAGATCTATAATTTCTTCTCAGACGTGTTTATGGCAAACAATGATGCACGTCTGATCTACCCACGTTAAGTGTTACTCAAAGGGACCAGCTTGATTCCTTACCTTCCTTGGAAGAACTTACACTCTCGCTTGCTTCTCTGCCGACAAGAAAATCTCCTGGACTAGACAGCCTCCCAGTCGAGTTTTACAAATCCTTTTGGTCCTTATCAGGTCCAGAGCTTTTGGAGGTCTTTACTAGTTCTTTACAATGTGGGGAATTGCCAATGAGCTGTCGTAGAGCAGTAATTACTTATTACTGAAAATAGGGGACCCTCAGCTTATTGGCAACTGGCACCCAATCTCTCTTTTAACTTCTGACTATAAAATATTTTCCAAAGCTTTAGCTCGACGCATCTCGCCCCCTTCTAGAATCTTTGATTCGAAGTGATCAGTCCTATTGTATCCCTAACAGACAGATACATGATAACATATTCCTAATAAGAGATATTTGGGATGTGTGTAAAGCTAAAAATGATAATCTTGGTTTGATTGTGCTTGACCAAGAGAAAGCTTTTGACCGTGTTCCTCATGCATATCTTTTCAAGGTTCTCGAGTGTTTTGGACTTGGTCCCAGGTTTACCTCCCTTATAAAACTTTTTTTATCATGGCATTTCCTCAGTACTCAGAGTAAACTCTGAACTGACTTCACTTGTAAAGGTTGGAAGAGGTATCCGTCAAGGATGTCCTTTATCTGGCATTTTGTACTCTAACTATCGAGCCTCTCCTAATCAAAGTGCGCAACTTCTTAACTGGATACACAAATCTGCAAGTAAAACCTGTGAAAGTTTCTGCCTATGCTGATGATATTTTTGCCATTGTACGCACAAGCAAGGAGATCAAGAAACTGGTGGACTGTTTGAACTATTATGGTTTAGCTTCTTCAGCTGCAATAAACTGGAACAAGTGCCAGGCACTGTGGATCGGCCCATGCCAGCTGCCCATGCCTGTTCTTCTGGAACGCATCACCTGGTCGAACAACGGAATGAAGTACCTTGGCGTTTTCATCGGTGATGCAGCAACACAAGCAAAGAATTGGGAGGGTCTCGCTGAAGCTCTCGAACAAAAACTGCTGAAATGGAAATGCTTACTGACTCTGCTCTCTTATCGAGGCTGAGTCCTGGTCATCAATAACTTAGCAGCATCTCTGTTGTGGCACAGGATCAAAGCCATACCACCTCCTGAACATTTTTTGCTGAACATACAGAAAACCTTAACAAATTTTTTCTGGAGTGGAAAACACTGGCTTCATCCATAGATCCTGAATCTTCCCTTGGAGGAAGGTGGACAGGGTCTTGTGGACATTGTGTGCAGGGCAATGGACTTCGGCGTCGCCTCAATCTGGCGGCTTCTCTACAGTCCGTCGGACTTAGTCTGGAGGTCCGCCGCCCTTCTCATCCTTCGTCAAGCTGGTATGCTTGACTTTTCATCAGGATTATTTTTAATGAATGTGAAATGTATTGATTTGTCCTTGCTTCCACCTTTTTATAACAGCATTTTAAATGCTTGGCGTGTTTTTATCGTCGACCGTGACAATCTTTCCTACACCAAAGATATGTTTTTGAACGAACCTCTGTTTTACAACTCTCTTTTTGAAAGAATAAGAATGAAGCGTTCTTTTATCGATCATTTTATTCAGAACGGTGTCCATTGCATTTCTGATCTAATGATTGACAACACGAGATGGTTGAGTGCTGCAGCACTAGCAACCAAGGTTGGCATACGGTCCTACCGCCAAGTATCTCTTTTATGATGTGAAGTACTTCAGGTGTACCAGAGAGTTAAGGTACAATGCGACAGATCTCCTCACACTGGCGATGGCTCAACTGTTCGCGAATCAAATCCTCTCTTCCCAAATCTCGAACTCACTCCCACTGTCATGATTTCCGGTTCAATTGTAAAATATTTCCCAAAAATATATTTTGGAATCACACCACAAGCAGGTCTGAGAAAACGTCACATTTACCAGGCCTGTGTGAAAGCAATTCGATCTTCTTTAGGAACTTGGCAGTCAAGGAAGTGGCACAACTACTTGCCTCCAGAATACCCCTTCCAACCTAACTGGAAAGCCTTTCCCCATGTTCTCATCCCAAAGAAAACTGCTGACCTGTCTGGAAGGCTGGCACATTGGGTATTACTGACCAATAAACTCCTACATGTGTTTTCTCCTGAAACACCTGACCAATGTCCCTTCTGTGGAACTCTCGAGACCTTGTCACATGCTTAGGTTGAATGTGCACACTTGATCCCTTTGTTTGGTTTGCTTTGTGAATTGTGCTCCAAGCTTTCTTTGAAGTTCACATTAACAGTTTTTATTTTTGGCTTTGAATCCAACACACATCCACTGGAAATGATTTTGGCCAATTTTCTCATTGCCACAGCAAATAAGTCAATTTATCGCACAAGGAAAGTGAAAATTGAAAATATTTTAGGGTGTGCTGATAACCTTCTGGCTTTGTTTAAAGGAATCGTTTTCGCCCATATTAAAATGGAATTTTCTTTTTACACTTCCATAAACAAAATGTGCATTTTTAAAAGTGTGTGGGCTCCAAATGATGCACTTTGTACTGTTCAAAATGGTCTCTTAATTACAGACTGATCACTTTTGCTATCATGATGTAACCTTGTATTCTTGAATATGTACTTTTTTGTGTCCTTTAGATATCTCTCTCTCTCTCTCTCTCTCTCTCTCTCTCTCTCTCTCTCTCTCTCTCTCTCTCTCTCTCTCTCTCTCTCTCTCTCTCTCTCTCTCTCTCTCTCTCTCTCTGTCTCTCTCTGTCTCTCTCTGTCTCTGTCTCTCTCTGTCTCTCTCTCTCTGTCTCTCTCTCTCTGTCTCTCTCTCTCTGTGTCTCTGTGTCTCTGTGTCTCTGTGTCTCTGTGTCTCTGTGTCTCTGTGTCTCTGTGTCTCTGTGTCTCTGTGTCTCTGTGTCTCTGTGTCTCTGTGTCTCTGTGTCTCTGTGTCTCTGTGTCTCTGTGTCTCTGTGTCTCTGTGTCTCTGTGTCTCTGTGTCTCTGTGTCTCTGTGTCTCTGTGTCTCTGTGTCTCTGTGTCTCTGTGTCTCTGTGTCTCTGTGTCTCTGTGTCTCTGTGTCTCTGTGTCTCTGTGTCTCTGTGTCTCTGTGTCTCTGTGTCTCTGTGTCTCTGTGTCTCTGTGTCTCTGTGTCTCTGTGTCTCTGTGTCTCTGTGTCTCTGTGTCTCTGTGTCTCTGTGTCTCTGTGTCTCTGTGTCTCTGTGTCTCTGTGTCTCTGTGTCTCTGTGTCTCTGTGTCTCTGTGTCTCTCTGTCTCTCTGTCTCTCTGTCTCTCTGTCTCTCTGTCTCTCTGTCTCTCTGTCTCTCTGTCTCTCTGTCTCTCTGTCTCTCTGTCTCTCTGTCTCTCTGTCTCTCTGTCTCTCTGTCTCTCTGTCTCTCTGTCTCTGTGTCTCTGTGTCTCTGTGTCTCTGTGTCTCTGTGTCTCTGTCTCTCTGTCTCTCTGTCTCTGTCTCTCTGTCTCTGTCTCTCTGTCTCTCTGTCTCTCTGTCTCTCTGTCTCTCTGTCTCTCTGTCTCTCTGTCTCTCTGTCTCTCTGTCTCTCTGTCTCTCTGTCTCTCTGTCTCTCTGTCTCTCTGTCTCTCTGTCTCTGTCTCTGTCTCTGTCTCCCTCTCTCTTTCCCCCTGCTGGTCGGTTGTGAGTCGTGCATGGGTGTGGCATAATGGCGGCTGTGTAAGATCGTTCTGTGTTGTGGTGAGCTTCAGTGTTTTATCCTCCCTTCTCCCCTCTCCCCCCTCCCTCTTTACTCTTTCCTTCCATTCCACTGTGTCCTGTAGTAATTCCGTTTGTGTTTTACATAATTCTTCCGAGAGAGAGAGGGAGAGAGCTGGGCCTTCCTTTGGGCACGGCTTACCTGGTTAGGTTAAGGAATGATTTTGCTTCAAGGTTTTGCTCTCCGCATTTAAATCTGTTTCATTTTAATTTATTTTGTTATCTTCTTTTAAGTTCGTTTTTGTTAACTCCCTCTTTCATAAAGTCAGAGAGGTTGGAGTGCATTGTTGACTTCCTATCCCGGGGTGGAGAGGAGGTTGGGCCCCGTGTACTTTAACATGGCGGCTGCTTGTTCACAGCAATATGCTGCATTCGAGCATTTATCATGTAAGCGCGATATAGCGTGCTCTCCACCTGAAGGTGTTACGGTGGAAGCGATTGTCATGGTAATCGGGAATATAATCGGTTTCGAAAAGGTACGTCCTGCTTCACGTATGAATAAGCATGTGATTATTTTTGTGTCTGATGAAGCGTTCGTTGCTCCAATTGTTGAACAAGGCTTGGCCCTTGACTCTGGGACAATTGTAATGGCATACCCCCTTGACTCATGTGCACAAAGGGTAGTAATTCGTAATCTCCCACCATTTTAAAGAATGACTTAATACTTTCAGCTTCACAGCGCTATGGTAATTGTGTGTCTCCATTAATAATGCTCCCTGTCGGCTTTAAAGACAAACGGGTAAGCCATGTCATGAGCTTCTGCAGACAAGTATTTATGGTACTTCAAAAAGAATATGCTTCACTCAACGTTATTATGAAGTTTACTTCAAATGGTCATAACTATCAAGTATATGTCTCTACCGATACCCTAAAATGTTTTGGTTGTGGAGCGATTGGACATATGAAACAGTTCTGTCCACTCAGTCAGAAACAACCTCCCCTCAATGCTCCTAATAATGATTTTCAGACTAATACTATCACTTTCACCTGAAATGATTATCCTCCCCCCAATGTTACTGACTCCGTCGGTAACGATCCCCTCCCCAGCATTACTGACACTGTTCGTAAGGTCTCTGCCTCCAATGTCACTGACTGTGCTCATAACGATCCTCTTCCCAACGTTACTGATTCTGTTGGTGACGATCCTTGCCCTAATATAAATATCACCAACTCAGTAAATAACGTTGAGCTTCAGTCGAATGTTGCAGCTTCCCTTTCAACAAATAAACAAGATAGGCCTTTAAGGCCCGGGCACACCTTGACGTTTTAGCCAGCGATGGCAAAATATAAAATGTATGTAAAACGCTGGCTTACGTTGAACTTTTGATGTTTTTTTTTTAAAGATTCGGACGTATTCATAGCGACTTGGTCTTATGTATAACGCATTGGTAACGGACACAGAACGTTTCGTTGTGTTATAGATAACTTATACTAACGAATGCTGAACCTGTTGTCGGCCTACACAACCGATGCCCAACGATAGTCTAACTTAGGCATAGCGCGTTGCATGCATCGCCGACGATGTCGTGACGTAGCCTATTAAAAGGCTGATGCACAACGATTTGAATCATAACTGCCGTAGAAATGGAAGTGACAACATCGCGGTCACACCTTGGCGATCTTACCAGCGTATGCCGACCTAAGAAAAATGTGTCTAAAACGTTGGGGCACGTCAAATACGGTATGAGTAAGTTTGGTATACATGAGTAGAACGCTAAAGTACGCAATCATACGTCGTAGTAAGTAGAGTACGTCAAGAAATTTTAAACATGTTCAAAATTTTACGACATACTCGGCGTATGACACACGTTCCGCATGCGATGGGGATAAGTTTTACACACGATATGTGGACGCTTACACACGTCCACAAAGGCTACTTATAAGCTACTCATAAGTCGAAACACGTCTTGGTAATGTCTTTTTTACGCGAAACTTATTTCTAACTTATGTTTGACGTGCTTTGAACCAATTCTTTACGTAGTCCCAACACACATCGACGTATGTAGATGTATTCCAATGACGTCTTCCGGTCGACAAAAAAAAAAAATGAACGTGTTTCTAGCTTACAACTGCCAGATAAAGACGTGTTCCCAGCGGTTTTGGGAATTGGTATAAAAAATGCTGCTCATAAAAGGGGAACCCAACAGTGTTTTCTAGTCCTTTTTGAGTCGATGTCCATGTCAGCAGGCACAGTATCAGTATTAGTATTAGTAGTAGTATTAGTATTAGTATTAGTATTAGTAGTAGTAGTAGTAGTATTAGTATTAGTATTAGTATTAGTATTAGTATTAGTATTAGTATTAGTAGTAGTTTGTTCATGTTGGCAGTAGTAGGTGAGTGTGAGGGGGGGGGTGTGGGTTATGATGGATCGTCCTTGCGTTTAACGATTTAACGATTTAAATGATAAACTCAACGATTTAAATGGCTGCATCTCCACGATTGAAAGTAGACGCTTGCACTCAACAATTGGATTTTTTTTACACTCAACGACTTTTAAACGGTACCACTCAGCTAGTTTCATTGTTTACAATGAACGATTTAAATTGCTGTCACTCGCCTTTGTTTTTTGACGCTGGGGTTTGGAAATTTGAAGCGTTTCTTCTGAACGTGTTAAAACGCTCAAACTCCTCATTTTAAATAGACACTGCCGATGGACAATTGGAATCATAGCCAAGCTAGACATCGAAGTGTGAACATCCTCGTCATGCCGAAGAAAAGTTTGAAGAATGCTGCAAATAAGTGTCCTGGCCGTGGCCATGGACGCTGAGGCAAGGACGATCCATTATACCGACGTCTTTCAGCCTATGAGTAACTTAAAAGTAACGTCTGTCGACGTGTGGCAACAATCGCGTAACGTGCCAACAACACTTTAATCATAGGTTAGAAATAAGTTTCGGATACGCTAAACATTACCTCGGCGTGTCTCAACTTATGATTAACTTACAAGTAGCATGTGTTGACGTCTGTCAACGATCGCAGACCGTGCATACAACTTGTGGCCAGCGTAGCGGAACGTGTGAGTCATACGCCGGCATACGTCGTGAAATTTCAAGCATGAAAAAATTTGAGGACAACCAAAAAGTACAACGTTTAAAGCCAACGTACAACGACGTATGGCAGTGTTTTTCAGCGTGCTCTCAATGTTATCAAAACTTACCCATAACGTATTCAACGTGTGCCAGCGTTTTAGAAAAAATTTTCAAAAATCGGCATACGTTGGCTAAAACGTCAAGGTGTGACCGGGCCTTCAGTAATTGAACAAGTTGACACCAGCACTTGCAATGAACAGATGGACACCACCAACGAGGGTTTCGTTACTGTTTCTAAAGTTAAAAAACGCAAGTCTGTTGTCAGAAACATATCACCCTCTGGAAAACGACCAACCAACATGAGCATAAATGGCACTGAAATCTCACTTTCCAATCAATTTGCCTTGTTAGAGGAAGAGGAAAAATCGGATGTTTTACTCAATAAAAATATAAATGATGATGGAGTAGATACCAAATCATTAATATCGAAAGACTGTATTCCTGACCCCATAGAATGGACCGCTTCACAAAAGGGGGCCTCTCCCCATGACGAAGAGCAGTGTTACGAATGTCATGATAATGCTAAAACACCAACCCGAACTGACAAAACTGGAACTCCCACCGTGCCTGACGAATCTGAGGTCCCTGGTCAAATTGATGAAACCTCCCTCCCATGTACAGTTACCCCAGTCAAAATCAACACACCGGATGTACAGATTGATTGTAATTTGGAGGCAGCCGTGCCTGTGACATCTAATCAAGTCGCTGCTGAAGAACAGCAGGGCATTGTCGCAGATAGTATGGGGGGGATATGAGTCGGGACATCTTCTTCTGTCTCTGTTTCAAGTGATGCGGGTAGCGATACTTCTTCTCTAAAGCTTGAAGACACTTCTTCAATTTCCCCAGATACTATTCACACCTTCTTGCACAAAAGTTTTCGAAAAAAGAATGTCAAAATTAAAGACAATTTTACAGTTCTATAAGACTTTATTCAAGTGACCCGAATAATGATTTCCAGACCTGATCGATACAATTTTACTGACCCTCAACATCATCGTTTGAGGAAATTTTGAAGTCGTGCTCGGAACGAACTCAAAAATAATGGTTAATGCTGTTCTACCTGATGACCTCTGTCCTTTCCCCTCTTCATACCTTCGATGAAATATCCATTGCAAGCTTAAATATCAATGGTGGTCGTAATTCTCTCCGTAAAGTGCAAGTTAAACAACTAATCGAGTTCAACAAGGTCGATATCTTATAACTACAAGAAACTCATTCCACTGACTCTTCTTCAGCTGAATGGAAATTATTTCTTAAAGGACATTGGTTCTTCAGAAGTCTTTCAAGTCCGATTGCCGGGATAGCCATCTCCTTTCAGCAAACTCTTCCTTTAACTTCAGTCTCCTTCAAAGAAATTGTAAAAGGAAATTTAGCTTCCCTGGCCTTTTCCATTCGTCAGCAGCTTTTCACCATTGTCAATCTATATGCTCCCAACACAAATCCTGAAAGATCTTCTTTTTTGATTGTCTTAAATCATTTCTTGCTAATATCCCCCCAGACCACTTTCTATGTCTCAGAGGTGATTTTAATTGTACACTAAACCCCCCTCTTGATAGGAATGGTGCTGAGTCACATGCAGCCACTACGAGAGCTCTTGCTTGCTCCATTTCAAAATTCAAGTTGACTGACATTTGTCGACTGCAACATCAGACACAACAACAATTTACTTGGTGTAGCTGTTCAAACAATCGAGTGTCTTTAGCTCGACTTGATAAATTCTACGTTTCCAATCATTTTCTTAACCTTGTCTTAAACACCTCTATTCTCCCATTTGGGTTTTCTGATCACCATGTTGTTGTTATGCGGTTTCAATTGCCACTAGTTAAGAGGGGGAGCCCTTATTGGAAGTTCCACACAGCACTTCAAAATGATTTATTTGTTACTTCCTTTAAAACCTTTTGGGCACATTACATCACGATCGATCAGAAGTTCTCTTGTCAACGTCAGTGGTGGGCCAATACTAAAGTTCAAATTGGAATTTTCTGTCAAAACTTCTCACGACACAGTACTCTGAATTCTAAACTTGCAAAATAGTGTCCTCCTCTAATGACAATAGACAGCAGCAAATGTTGCATGAAAAGAAAGCTCTTCTGAATGAGTTATTGGTCGAGAAGGCAAAAGGTGCACTCCTTCGAATGAGAATGATTCACCTACAACAACTAAACACTCCCAGTCGTTTCTTCTTCAAGTTGGAAACAACTTCCAAAAACCAGAAACAAATATTATCCTTGCTTTCTGCTGATGGAAAGATGCTGACTTATCTGAGTGATATTAAATTCACTGTTAAAAATTATTTATATATAAAATATATTTATATATATTTATATATATATATATATATATACATATATACATATACACATATATACATATATACATATATACATATATATACATATATATATATATATATATATATATATATATATATATATATATATATATATATATATATATATATATTGTTGTGGGCCGGCAGGGTCGGGTGAGAAGACCACAAGGTGGGGAAGCTATGTCGATTCTCACCAGACTCTCCAAATTGTAGGCGTCGCTCACGGATAATTCTGTGACGCGGTGGGTCGCTTAACCGACCGTGGATGCCAATAACTCAACCGCGTGACCTAGGGTCCTCCCGTCTATGGAATTGGGTTACCTAATTAACCACGTTTAAATACCGGGTAACCACGCCCTCGGTACGCCTTGTCCAAACCGGATCAATCTACCGGATCAGATCACTTTTCCTGATTGGATGCAGCCGAACAACACTGTCAAGGACGTATCGGCTTAAGTAAGAACGGATTGTTGGGAAAAAAGACCCTGCTAAACTTAGATTTGAACCATGCTGGACCAATGAGAGAAAAGACAAAGGCGAGCTGGGAACATTCCGAATGACAATTATTTATTAACAAGCAAACGAGGAAAGGTATGTGGTACGACAAAGATTTATTTGGAATGTAACGCAGGGAAAGAGGAGAGAGGTGTGTGTGTGTGTGTGTGTGTGTGTGTGTGTGTGTGTGTGTGTGTGTGTGTGTGTGTGTGTGTGTGCGTGTGTGTGTGTGTGTGTGTGTGTGTGTGTGTGTGTGTGTGTGTGTGTGTGTATGTGTATGTATATATATATATATATATATATATATATATATATATATATATATATATATATATATATATATTTATATATATATATATATATATATATATATATATATGTATGTATATATATATTTATATATATATGTATATATGTATATATATATATATATATATATATATATATATATATGTATATATATATTTATGTATATATGTATATATATATATATGTATATATATATATGTATATGTATATATATATATATATATATATATATATATATATTTATATCTATATATCTCAAAGGCATTAAAATGCCTTTGAACGGGATATGGTAGTAGGTGGCAGGCGCACCAGTTTGAGTATGTCAAGAACTGCAATGCTGCTGGGTTTTTCACGCTTAACAGTTTCCCGTGTGTATCAAGAATGGTCCGCCACCCAAAGGGCATACATCCAATGGCAGGCCAGTGGTCAAAAACAGCTCATTGATGAAAGAGGCCAAAGGAGGCTGACACAAATTGTGCAGAGCAACAGACGGGCTGCAGTTAGTCAACTGACAGTCCAGTTAAACGTTTGTGCTGAAATACTGTCAGTTAAAGTCGAGATGTTGTGTTAAATTTGGGTATTCGTGGATGCATACAAATGAACGATTGGGATTGGTGGTTGCATGTTGTAAGTTTCGTTTAGCACACATCGGTAAATTGTAAATTCGACTGCCTGATGTCATTAGCAAATTTTGACTGTCGACGGCAGTATTGTATTTTAAGCTGCCTGGTAAGATTCGGGAAGGTGCGAGAACGTTCTCAGATGAAACTTCCAGTATGGACTAGAATCGCATTTGCTGGAAGACACGGAATTATTCTGTGTTACTGTCTAAACACGCGAAAGGGAGGTGTAGAGATGGGTGATGTGCGACGAGCTGTGAATTTTCATCGTCCCCTTGCTTAATTTAACTATGAGTGAATGAAGTATCATGTCCAGAGTGGTTGTTAACCCATGGAGCCGATCATAATCAGATTGTTTAAAACTCATTAAGATTGTGCATCAGGAAAGAGTTTCCTTGAGCTCATTAAATCAACCTTGTGGATGGTGAGCGTACGAGAGGACATCATGACGGGAATCAAAGAATTGATGGACCCGAAGGACGAGATGAACATGCATGAATTGTGCTGGCAGGACTGGGACACTGGACAGTGGAAACAACAACTGGCAGGAATCAGAGTTGGACATTGCATGTAATGGTGAACTTCCTCATTTGACATTGTGTCTGTTTGTTTGAATTACAAGTTTAAAAAACGTGATGCTGTGATGTTGTCATTGTAACTCCACTCAAAAGTCACAGACACCAACTGACAAATATCCTATTTGAGTGGGAGCAGACCTGTACGTTCGTTCGGACTCGTTAAGCTCAAAGCTTGGTTGTAGTCATTCGAGGATGTGCTGAGTCCAGCACCATGAACCACATACACACACCGAAGGGAAGGAAACCCTGAAGGTGTGCGTATATCTACAACCCCTGACAAAGGTCCACAAAAGAATGCACAACTCGTCGTACCTTGACACAAATGGGATAAGCCAGACGATGACCATCCAGAGTTCCACTTCTTTCAGCATAAAACAAGAACCTGTGGTTGCAGTGGGCTGAAGGAATTATAACACCGGACATTGGAGGATTGTAAAAAAATTGCCTGGTCTGATGAATCCCGGTTCCTGCTGTTTCATGCTCATTGCAGGACGAGGGTATGGAGAAAACCACATGAGTACATGCATCCATCATGCTGTGTGTCAACATTGCAGGCTGGTGGTAGTGGTGTAATGGTGTGGGGTGTGTTTTCATGGCATGCATTGGGCCCCTTGATAAAAGTGGAGCAACGTTTGAATGCCACAGGATATCTGAACATCATTGCCAATCAGGTGCTTCCATTCAAGGCAGCAGTGTATCCATCTACGAATGGATTTCCTCAGCAGAATAATGCCCCATGCCACAAGGCTTGGATTGTCCAAGAATGGTTCCACAAACATGACTGTGAATTCAGCTTACTGCAGTGGTCTGCCAGTCACCAGATCTCAATCCAATTGAGCATCTGTGGGATGCGATGGAACGAGCTATTCGGAGTAGGTATCCACTCCCAGCCAACTTGACACAACTGTGGGAAGCATTGAAGTCAACATGGGCCAACATCCCTGTGGAACGCTTTTGACACCTTGCAGAGTCCATACCCCAACAAATTGAGGTTGTTCTGAGAGCAAAAGGGGTACAACTCAATATTATGAAGGTGTTCATCATGTTTTGTCGACTGAGTGTATATAGACCATATTTTTCTCAGGGTGATTGATATACAGTGTGTCCCAGAATAACGTGGGCACACTTCATCAAGTAATATTTTGTATGTTAATATCTATATTGTAGCTGCAATGTCTTGAAGTAGGAAGTAGTGTTCACAATGGTTAACAGAGGGCATTAGCTCACTCCGCATATGGTACTAGCTTATGTTTGAATTTTATGGAGGAAGAGAGGGACAGGTGCGTGCATGGGTAGCCGTTCCCTTAGTTAGTTCCTGCCAAGTCCATTTATGCGACGGCTCATCTGCATTCACCTAATGTCCCACACGTTCGGCTGATTTAACTCTCGACTTTTCCCTCCACCCAATTTTTACCTGTGGGTTTACCTGAAGGATGTGGTGTACAGCAGGAAATCAGCTACACTCAAAGAACCTCGGCATGGAATTGAGCAATCCTGTGCATCTATCTTTGCAGAAATTTTTGTTGAGGTTGTCGCTCAGTTGTTCGCCACTGTTATCAGTACCTAGATATCAACGGAGGTCACTTTGAACATTCGGATAATAGATCATGGAAGTAAGCCTTCATTTTGAGCAATGACATGTTTTCTTCATTAAAATACGAAATATTACCTGATGAAGTGTGCCCACGTTATTCTGGGACACCCTGTAGCTAGATAAACTGCACTTTAGGTCATATAAGTTGATACTTTTTTCCCTGAAGTATGAGCCTTGACCTATATATACTCAGAATCGACTTATCTTTGGTTTAAAACATTCATTGCAATTTTTTATTTGATTGCAAAATGTGATGATTTCTGAAATAAATTGTATAATTGTCAATTTCAAACACACGACAAAAATCATTGCCCGTAGTGTTACCGAGCAATTAAACGTTAATCCGTTCACTGACGCAAGCTTGGTTATCCAATCAATAACGAGCATGCACTCCTCAATTACGTTTGATCCATTCCTTTCAATCCTCTCCATATGTATCAACCTTATTGCATCATCTCAAAATGCCTCTTGTAAAGTCACTTAAGTCGTAAATGGCAGCTTTTAAGTTGGAAGTTGTTGCGTTCACTGAGGAAAATATGTCTGTGCACAGGAAATAGTGTTGGCGAGAAATGTGTTCGGGACTGACAAAATGTGATCTGCTGGGAGCTTGTGTTGATAATGATTCTGTCGGTTGCTTTAAATACAGTACTGTACCTCGAAATGACAATAAACATGTTGAAAAACTATTTCCATTCTAAATCTATCCGACGGTCATCCCACAAATTAGTTCAAATATTATACACAAAACAGCTCATTAACATTCATTACCCTGGAAGTATCATTGGCACTGATGTGTTGTGACAGTGTCAGGGAGGAATTAACACCTCTAGAACTACCATAGTTGACTTGGATCGGTCTTGTACTGCAAATCCAAATCGACTTATACACACACATACACACCAAAAACCATATAATGAGGAACTTGAAGAATTTCTTACTGTGTGCAAACAGGAAAGGTGGGAAAACTTCTTAGGTTTGGCTGTTGATTGAAGACTCCATAATGCAAAGGAAAAAATCCACCCAGAATAGCATCTCCAGAGGCTGATCTTCCTGCAGGAAGTGTACAGTCTCCAAAATAAACTGGCTTCAGCACTGAGACTAATAGTGATGATAAACTGTAACCAATACCACTTATAAATGCACCCAAGAAAATACGTCTCAAAAACTTCATGAAAACATAACTATGAAAAGTTTCTTTTTTCATTGTAGATATTAAGTAACTGTGAACAGGTTGATTCCCAATGAATGAACAGGGAGGGATCACAAGAGAATGTGGCTTGTACTGGCCAGAAAATTCTTCTTATTCTATTCATGTAGAATTTGCAACCATTAACACATGAGTGTAATGGTTTATAAATTGGATGCTCATCATTTCAGATCACGTATTCTATCTCATTTCAACAGAAAATGCAACAGTAACGATATTCATGATCGCACCTATTTTTAAAATATCTTTTTTTTATAGACGTTCTTGTTTATCAAAATTAATTAACCCATTGCAAATTTTGTAATTATCATCCACATGACAAATTATCAAACCATGCCGATAACCATAATTCCTAAAAATAGGGAAAATGTTTCTGATCTTGTAAAAGCAGGTGCACCTTTGAAACTTAAGACCTGTTTGTTTTTGAGAAAAATTAGAACTGCCAAAACTAACAAACAAATTATCTTTTGTTTTATATAAATCTGATCAATGTCTAATGTTTTTGTTGAATATTTCAATTTAAACCAGAATTCATGTTATGTAGAATAAAAATATGAACTATGATCTGCCTCAGTGTAATCAGTAATGTACCTTCTCATGATATCCATGCAGTACATAATTTGTTGCATGGTGGTACATTTGCTGCAGTATCATTCGCTACATACGTCCCCATCTATGGGCATTATGATTACTGTTTCAGCGTAAAATACAGAATACAATTTTTGTAAGCTTCAGACTCGAAACATACCCAATCCTGAGACCAAGCAGTTTTTTTAAAGGTCCACAGAATCAGAATTTAAAAATATATTTTTGATGTGATTGTATTGTTTTTTATGTTAAAAACAAACAACTGAGGTGGTTGATAATTCTAATTTTTTGAAGTGTTACAGTAAAAGAAAAAACATCCAGGTGGGTACCACCCCTAAAATTCCAGAAAACTGCCATAGTCATAATGTCATCTATGTGACGTAATCAAGGGAAAGAGTCTCAGCACGCAACGGAAAATGGCTGCACAACTCCCTTCAGACTCATCATAAAGTGAATTTGACGAATAATTTTCTGACCAAGAATCCTCAGATTATCACAATAGTCAAAATTATCATGAAGGAGGTGCTGTTAGACTGTACATGTATGAACCCAAGGTCATGAAATACCTGGTGTTCGCAGCAATCGGGACAACGTTGAAGAAAGACTCGGCAATAGCAACTGGTGAAGTCATCCCCCCCCCCCCACGGCCAGATCCACGATGGCCGACTGGTGGCCATTTTGTTACTTAAACGTGTCCCCAACCATTTCTCCAACGTGCATGGTCCGATTTTGTTCAAACTTGGCACAAGCACAGTAAACAATGGCATACACTTGCACCAAACTTTATTTTGTGACATGATCAAAGAAGGCCGACTGGTAAACTGGCAGCCATTTTAGTTGTAAAAAAAAAAAAAAATCCCAGTGTCAAAAACATCCTCAAACATTCCTCAGACATGCATTTACCGATCTTGTTTAAACTTGGTACACTGATAAGGAATGATGGCTTACATAAGCATGTCATATTTTTTTGAGGTCAGATCAAAGATGGCTAACTGGCGGCCATTTTAGTTGTCAAAAAAAATCCCCCGTTGTTGAACACTTCCTCAACCATTTCTCAGACATGCATTTCCCGATGTTATTCAAACTTAGCAAGAGCACAGTGTATGATGGCATACACATGTCTTCACTTTATTTTGAGACCTGATCAAAGATAGCTGACTTGTAGACTGGCAGCCATTTTAGTTGTACACGAGACGGTACCCGCCCATAGGGCGGGGAGGGAATGAGGGGAGGGAATGGAAAGGCAGTGTTACAGTTAGGGTTAGGGTTGGAGTTGGGGTTAGGGTTAGGGTTAGCTGTTACGGTTAGGGTTAGATAACCCTAACCCTAACCCTAACCCTAACCCCAACAGCTTAGTTATCTCATTGTATCCAACAGTTTGGCCATCTATAAAGGACAAACAAACGTGAAAAATTGACGTTTTAGTCAATTTAGGACGTCATAACTCGAAAACTGGAAGTCGGAAATGAATGTCTTCAATCAACTCTCATTTAATTTTTATTATCTGTCGAATGGCGTTGGTCCCGTCTTAATCGGATGAAATTGACCCGGTGACTTTGACCCCTTGACCCCGTGACCTTTGACCTTGAACTTGACCCACCCATGTCCGTTCTCATGTCCCAAGGATTACTCATGCCAAGTTTCATCTCATTCCATCCAACGGTTCGGCTGCCTATAAAGGACGAACAAATATACATACAAACATATTCTGTTTTTTTTAGTATAGTAGATAAATATGGGCGAGCCTTTAACTCTATGCAGCAAAATTACTAAAACATTGGGGGCTATGACATTTTTTGTCTTTTTTGCTTGTTTCAATTGAATGTGTTTATTTCTTGCTACCATCAATCTTCCTTGCTTTCTTCGCGAATCCCTGGAACCGAAAACCTCTTTCCATTGGCTCTTGGTTTCCACAATCACGGTTTTACTTATCCCAGCATTATCCAGGAACCTAACCCCCACAATATTGGAGGGTATACTGCATGTATAGTACAGGCATTTTAGCAGAAATATTTGGTCAACCTCCCACAAATTGCAACAAAAGCAAACTCAACAGATTTTGATTCTTGGATATGTCCTCAGTGACAGAAAAAAAAGTCCTAAAGGATCCTCCGGTGGGGAACGTCCTGAAATCATGGAAATCCAATATGGCCGCCACCCGGCTTCGGGGAAAATGAGAAAATTGTAAAGATTGATATTTTAACATGTAAATATATGTTTTTCTGCATTCTAATTGTTCCTAGTTATGGTCAGTATATTGATATACAAGAATAATTATTAAAAAGTGAAATGTATTATGGGTAAAATAAAATATAGCTTTTTTGTCCAAAAATGTCAATTTTTTGTCCCGAAAAAAAAAATATTTACCTGATACTGATTTTGGCTCCTGGACCAAAAAAAAAAAGAAACGTTGAAGACACAAGATGAAATTAAATCTATGGCAATTCAATATAATTATGTAAATCATTGAAACATAGCAAAATTCACAATTCCACTCGGGACAATCACATCTGCCTGACAAAGGTTTCGAAATGAAAATTTAAATTCGCATTAAACTCAGAAACTACAACCATTATAAACTTACTACACATGTTGAGAAAAATCAAGCGTACTAAAGTTAGAACTCGACAATGTCGTCATCATCCTCATCATTGTCACATGGAGTGTTTGTGCAACCAGAGCCCCTGCAGTTTCCACAAACTGGAGTGCACTCAATGTTGTGCTTCTTGCATGTGCATCTCATGGTGCTACATTCAGCCTGGCAGTTGCACCTAATGACACATAACATCTTTTCAGGAGCTGGAGCTATTGATGTCTGAAGTGGAACAAAGCCCTTGTCACACTTCTGCCAACCCCAGTCTGTGGAAGAAGTATGCAAGTCTGACGTCTTGAAACTAATCAAACACCTCCTTCAGAAGCATGCCGAGTCTGCAAAGATATCTTCTGGAACTTCAGCGCTCTGGTTTCAGTATATGGACATGCTCGACATTCTATGCAAATACCTCCGGGCAGAGCGCACTGGGAACTGGGCACTACATCTACAGGCCATCCAGGAAATGCTGCCTTACCTTGCAGCCTCGGGCCACAACCTGTATGCCAAATCTGCGAGGGTGTATCTGCAGCAGATGTCCAACCTCAAAACTCAACATCCCAATGTCCAACAACGTTTTGATGAGGGGTTCCATGTGGTTCGACGAAGTGATCGCCTGTGGGCAGGTCTTTCCTCTGACCTGATCATCAAACAAGTTCTGATGAGAAGTTTGAAGACCAGCGGGGGGCTCACACGAGGGCAAGGAATGACAGAGCAACAACGGCTGGTATGGCTACTATCAATGCTTGCCTGTGCAGAAATAAACCAGGCAATGCAGGAGCTTACAGGTGTGAACTACAACACTGGAGAGCAGAAGAAGGACATGACCAAGGCAAGACAATCTCGTGACTGGAAGGACACACTATCAGCTCTTCAGTATTTACAAGAACGGAATCCGTTCAGGAGTGATCCACGTCTGAAGAACATTGCCACTGGAGTTCATGCACACCCCACCATCAACGTCGATACAGCACATGCTGTAGGAGCCAAAATATTGAAATCTATGGATGGGAAAACACCTGCCGAGTACACATTTAAGAGGAAAGACCAAGTTGTCACCCTCGGCATGAAGTCATCTGTCAAGATTGATGGAGAGCAAGTCCAGGTTGACCCACAACTCCTCTTCCAGAGACTGATCACTGTTGCACATACAGCAGAAGAACTGGAGTCGGCCTTCAAATATGAACTGTGCAGCTATCCACCAGTCCTCTTTGATGCCTCTCTTCAGCTCCGAGAAGCACACAAGCCAGTCTTTGGTGATGCCATCTGGGATCTTCTGGATCCGATTTCCCAGCCAATATCCCCAATGATGGGCAACAGTATGTTTTGGATGGCGGGGCACTTGTTCAACGCACTTGGTGATGATACAGACCTCCTCGTCCTCCTATGCTACCATGCAAGCTTAGAATCCCATGACCTCTTCTTTTGTCCCGAGCCAAAGAAGAACATGAAGAAGCCTCGCATCTGGAACATCAAGGCTACAAAGAAAATGATTGGTACAGACATATGCAAGCACATACTGTTTCTACATGCAGTTCTTGGGTGCGACACGACATCTCGTCTTCATGGGATTGGAAAGGGAGCTTCCCTCAAAAAGGTCAAAGGAAACAACACATCCCGTGAGCAGGCCAAGGTTTTTGATACATATCCAGCTTCCGTATGTGATGTGGCAGATGCAGGAGAAAAAACATTGGTGATAATGTACAACGGAAAGTCAACTGACACCCTGGACACCCTCCGGTATCAGCAGTACTGGGACAAGGTGGCTTGGAGCTCCTCACGTGCAACCACAGACGTTACCACCAACATCAGAAGCAGCAAAGTATCACAGCCTGCGCGTGTATCTGCAAGTCCAAGAATGGAAGGGATGTGCAGATGAACTTCTTCCAACAGACTGGGGTTGGCAGAAGTGTGACAAGGGTTTTTTGCCACTTCAGACATCAATAGCTCCAGCTCCTGAGAAGATGTTACGTGTCATTAGGTGCAACTGCCAGGCTGAATGTAGCACCATGAGATGCACATGCAAGAAGCACAACATTGAGTGCACTCCAGCTTGTGGAAACTGCAGGGGCTCTGGCTGCACAAACACTCCATGTGACAATGATGAGGATGATGACAACGTTGTTGAGTTCTAACTTTAATATGCTTGATTTTTCTCAACATGTATAGTAAGTTTATAATGGATGTAGTTTCTGAGTTTAATGCGAGTTTTCATTTTCATTTCGAAACCTTCGTCAGGCAGATGTGATTGCCCCGAGTGGAATTGTGAATTTTGTCATGTTTCAATGATTAACATAATTATATTGTATTGCCATAGACTTGATTTCATCTTGTGTCTTCAACATTTCTTATTTTTTTTTGGTCCAGGAGCCGAAATCAGTATGAGGTTAAAAAAAAAATTTTTGGGACAAAAAATTGATATTTTTGGACAAAAAAAGCTATAATTTTTTATTTTACCCTCAATACATTTCACTTTTTTATAATTATTCTTGTATATCAAAATACTGTT
>NC_140961.1:93152233-93244733 GCF_056783735.1 Eptatretus burgeri
AGCTCCAGTGGTCAGGCCATTGCCGACTTTCTCAATGCAACTACACAATATCATATCTTGAGCTGCAAAGCTCTCGTGTTTGCTTTGTCAAGATGTAAACAGAGGGAAAGGACATTAAAAATATACAGCCAGGGGTTTGAATAGGGGAGGACAAAACAGTAGGGTAGGAAAAACAAACATATCACTGCACATACGCAACGCATATCTATTGCACAAATCGTACATCACGCTTATCTCAAGAAATGCTAAGAAATAACTATCATTGTACTAAACAGTTTTATTAACCCCTAAAGTTAATTGTGTGTGTGTGTGTGTGTGTGTGTGTGTGTGTGTGTGTGTGTGTGTGTGTGTGTGTGTGTGTGTGTGTGTGTGTGTGTGTGTGTGTGTGTTTGGTTGAAGAAACCTCAAACAGATTTGAGAAATGTCTCACTGTGTGCATGCAGTGGAGGTGGGAGAACCTCTGAAGTTTTGTTGTTCATTGAACATTCCATGATGCACAGGGAACATTCCACCCAGAATATGGTCCTCACAAGCTGATGTTCCTGCAGGAAGTGTGCATTCTCCAAGAAAAACTTGCATCAGCACTGAAAACAATGGCAAAGCCAGACAGCATTCAACACTGCTTATAAATGCACTGAAGAGAAGACATCGAGAAAACTTCATCAAAAGGAAAATATGAAAAGTTTCCTTTTTCATTGTAGATAGAAACTTTTAGGAGTTTGATTCTCAGTCAATGAACATGGTGAATCAGAGTAATGGAAAGATTACAATAGAATGTGGCTTGCATTGCCCAGAAAAGTATCTTATTGCATTCATACAGACGTTGCAACCAATAAGATATGATCTTCTGTTCATTTAACGAGTTAATATTTGATGCTCATTATTTCACATCACGTGTTTTATCTCAATGTAATGGAAAAATGCAATGATAACTAGACATTAAAGACAGCACCAATTCATAAAATTGTTTTCATAATAGATGTTGCTGTTTCTCAAATTAAGTTCATTCTCCCATTAATTATAAAAATTGTTATCTATGGCAAATTAAATGAAAATCAACATGATAAATTTCCAAACAACATCAATAGCATTAATTCCTACAAATGGGGGATAATATTTCCTTTCTTAATTAGCCCCCTTGTAAAAGCAGGTGCGCTTTTAAAACTTAAAGGCTTGGATTATTTTTATTTTTTTGTATACATAGTCGAAGCTCGTGGAAGAGCTAAAATTAGTACGCTGAACGGATCAGGACACAACAGGACAAAAGAAACAGTTGAGAGAGGGTGGGAAACACCAACAGCAGAGTTGAGGGCCAAGATAGAGGGAGACTTGGACAAACAATGGGTGTTGGGAGGAAGGAGTGGCAGGAGAGGATGCACAGGGTGGACAAGATGGATACAGAAGGAAATTCTCAGGAGGGAAATCTGGAAAATTGGAAGGATTGGGGTGGGTTGACAAGGTCAGAAAAGATAATGGTTTTGGATCGGGGACGATCTGAGATGGTGGTGAACAGCTGTCTTGAAGACCTGCAGGGGAGAATGAAATTGAAGAGAATGTGGAAATTGGTTCCACAGGCATAAGAAGAGAGGAATGAATGATTGGAGGTAAGCAGTGATCCTGGATTTAGGAAGTTTAACTAGAAGGGGGTTAATGGTGGACCAGGTGTACCCTGCAGAAATATGGGGGTTGGGAGGGGGCAGAGTATGGAAAGAGCAAAGAGTGCAAGACCAGAAAGAACGCAGAAGAAGACAGAGAGACCAGCGACCGGTCTGGGATGGCATAGTGATAGACTCTTCGACTCAGCTTAATTGCAGGAGATTCCCATAAAGTTGAAGGCCTTGATTTCCATGGAATCAAGCTGAGCAACATGTGAGGCAGGGGAACTAGCCCAGAGGAGAGAGTGCAGTAATCCAAAAAGCTGCAGGTGGGCATGAGTTCAGGAATGCCAAGGAAGGACTTGTACAACGGATGATGCCCAGTCAGTGGCTGGCTTTGGAGGCTAATTTAGATTGTGGTTTGCTCAAGAAAGATCATGGCTGACATTGAGACGCAGAAGCTTGAATGACAACTTCCTCAAGAGGATTGTTAAGAAAGTGGACGAGTGGTGGGTGGGGGGGGGGGAGGTTACCAGATGGTCCTTTCAGAGAGAGATAGTGAGAGTGTGAGATTTGTCAGGATTGAAAGACATATTCCAGGTGTTTAAACCATCTTGTGATTTTGTCAAAGTCTGAAAAAGGGAAGAAGGTGCAGTCTTCCTGTTTGAGGATGAGGGATGTCATGGCCTAGGATGGAGTCACAAGCAAAAAGATAAAGAGGATTTTCCAGAGATTCATAGAGATAATTTACAAAGATCAGGAATAGGACTGAGCCCAGAACACTGCCTTGGGGCACTCCAGCCTTGACAGGAGATGAAAGGATTCCATTGAGTGCCACACATTGGCTCTGAGAAAATGAGAAAGTCAGTAAGCCATGATGTGTGGAGTTGGTTTTGGATGCCGTAGGCAGAGAGCTTGGAGAAGAAGGCAGGATGCCAAACTGTATAAAAAACCCAAAATATATTGACAGAGGCAGCCCTAATTTCATGTCTAACATTGAAGGCCTCTATCCATTGTTTGCTGAATATAAGCAGCATGTCCAAGGTGAAGTGACATGGTCTGAAACCAAATTAGTGATCTGAGATGAGGTTGATAGAGAAAAGGTTGTGTTTCATATCAACTGCGATGATGGATTCCATCTGGTGTTGGCTTAACGGTTAAGGTGGCTGGCTTAAGATCTTAGGGTCCTGAGTTTGAGCCCCTCCCATTGAATTAACATGTGGTGGGGGTTGACTCAGCCTGTCATCCTTCCGAGGTCGGAAAAATGAGTACATGTGACCTAGTAATCGAGGGAAGTGCATCAGCTGCACGGCCGCACTCCCAGGTAGTGATGCAACCAGCAGCCATAGGTGACACACAATGGCTGTGGATTCCATGACCTTGCTGATGATTGGAAGTAAGCTGATAGGTCTGTAGTTAAGGGGATCAGTTTGCGCACCTTTTTTATGTAATGCAATGATGTTGGCAGATTTCCAAGCAGATGGAAGCTGACCGAGCACAAATGATGGGGTGAAAATGACAGAGAGAATATGGGAAATAGCAGCAGAGCTGATGCCGTCCGGTCCAGCTGCAGTCAGAGTTTAGGCTTGAAATAGCCTACTCTACCTTTTCAGGAGCAAGAAACACAGAGTTCCAGAACAGATGGAAGTGACCGGATAAGGTGGGTACAGAAAGTGATTGGTTTGGGACACAAGAATGTGAAGCAAACAAAGTTGAGGCATTTAGCCTTTTCACATGCAGTGTCAGATGTGTGGCCATTTGAGGTAAGGGAGGGGATGGAAGGGGAGCATATACCAGAAACGGACTTAACGAGACGCCACCAGGATTTAGAGGAGGGAGACAGGTTTCATAATTCAGAGTTGAGATTAGAAAGATGTCGTTTTCTGGTTCTCCTGAGGGTAGACACACTTGTTCCACGCTTTGTGGAAGGAACTGTGGTTGCCTTCAGTTGGATTTGCCTTCCATGAGGCGAAGGGAAGTTGTTTCAGGAAACTGACTCGCCACACGTTTCAGAGTACCATAGGCGGGAGGAAGGGAAGGAGAACTGAAGACGAGATGGAATAAATCTGTGCATGAGAGCGAGCAAGTTTCTTTGAAAGAATTCCCAGAATGAGTTGATGTTGGAGAAAGTAGAGATGGGAGACCAGTCTAGAAGTGTGATGGCTGCTTGAAGTCCCTGCCAGTCAGCCTGAGTGAAATGCCAGACTCGACGGCGCTGAGGTGGTTCTTTCGTAACAGCCAGAGAGATGTCTGCTTTGACAAGCATGTGGTCAGAAGAACTGATTGGAGCGAAGGAAAAACAGCAGATATTTTTCGGGAAATTTGTCAAAATCAGATGCAGAAGAGAGAGAGAGAGAGAGAGTACCAATGGTTGAGATCTGGGTTGGGAAATTGACCGATTGAGTCAGTCCCAATGAGTCGCAGAACTCTTTTGCTGAAGTTCCATGGCAGGTGAGAGAGTTACCCACACCCAGCCAACTGGCATGATGACAATTGAAGTCACCACATATGAGGACAAGAGAGTTGGGATGAGAGGATCAAAGTTGGTCGATGTTTTCGGAGAGCGAGATGTAAATGGAGTCATCACTGTTTGGTGGACGGTACAACACACATATGAACATGAGGTGGGAGTGGAGGGAAGCCGTAGCCAGAGGTATTCTTGTGGGTGTGGGGGAGGGAGGGCAGTGCATGGAGGATGAGGAATCGTGTGTTTGATGAAGAGAGCAACTCCGTGCCAGGATGAGGCTCAGGTCTGTCATACCGGAGGAGGGAGTAATCAGGGAGAGATACTAGGGAGTCAGAGACGTCTTGAGGAGGAAAGTTTCTGTAAGGCAGATTATGTCTGGTTTGTCAATAGCAACCTGCATAGAAAGATCTGTCAAGTTTGTGCGAAGGCCCTGGATATTTGAGGTCCATAGCGTTAATGAAGAGGGAGGGGAGGAGGCTTTGGGTGCAGGGGAGGGTGGAAGGACAAGGGAGGAGGGGAGGGTATGGAGAGTTGTTGAGAGTGTGGGGGATTGCAGAAGAGCAAGGGGAGAGGACAGGATTAGGAGGAGAAAAGGCTCATTGATGATGGGTTGAGGTACAGTGAGGAGTAATAAGAGAGGGGGCAGAAGGCAGTTGAGGATTTGAGGACGTAGAGTGATGAGATGGTGGAGAGAGCGCAGAGGAAGGGGGCAGCTTTGTGGATCTGAGGGGGGGGGGAAACTTTAAGAAGGGGAGTGAAGGGGGAGATTGGAGGGAGAATGGTGAGAGGTGAGGGGTGAGTTTTTGAGAAAGGTGAGAGGGAAGCTTGGAGGGGGAAGAGTGTGACGGTCACTTTGAGAGGGAGGGGAGACAATGAGAGCAGACATGGCCAAGGTGCAGGAGGGCGATGGGAGAGGTGGGGAGAGGGGATGGATGAGACTTGGTAGTGGTGTGGTGAAGGATGGAGCAGGCAGGGAGAGGTACAAGATTTGAGGGGTTGGGAAGGGAGTTGTGCTGAGAGGAAGGAAGGAGCATGGTTGTAGTGATGAGGAGTGTACTGATTGAGATTATGAGATATCTGTTTGGTTCGAATGGAGCCCACATATCTTCGAACACCACACACTTTTGGACAACAGAGCAGGAGCTGATACTGAAGCAGAAGACAGTGAAGAGGCGCAAAGAGCGGAGGTAAGATGAGGGGCAAGATGGGAGAGGTAAGGAGAGGGGATAACAGGTGAGGGTTAGGAGGTAGATGTAATGAGGTAGGGTGAATTGGCACTGAAGTTGGAAAAAAGGGACGATTGATGGAACATGAACATGCATTGAAAACTGCGATTTAGATTTTTTTTTAAGTCAGATATGCAATTAAAGGCATTATGTGAGGAATGTGTGGAAGAAAAATGATTATATTTATGTACTCTCAATTATAATTGTTGCTGTACTTTATAAATATCATTTTTGTACTGTAGTCAAATTGGCTGTCAGTAATGTTTCCCTTTTCCCAAGAGTCTTTTGACCTACATATTGATTAAAGGAATATCTTACGATGAAAAAGGTTTTGCTCGCTGCATAGAAACAGGGTGACCTGGTTGATAACACTGCAAACATTTGCCATGATTGTGTCATTCTCTCCCTCCCACACAAAGTGGACACATATTTCAGTTTTGAGTTCTTTTGCCAAATACTTCTCACCCTCCCATTCTTTGGAATGTCAAATTGTGTATAAGAAGAATTGCTTTGGGCTTTTGTTTCAGTGAAGTCCATTTGAATGTTTCAGTGAATCATTCAATGTTCTTCCTCCGTTTATACGAAATTAAATATTCTACGTTTGTATGCTAATCCAACTTGTGGAATTTGAGTTATTTTACACCACAGTACTTTCATTGGTGCTTTCATAAGCATCTGTAAAACTACTTTCATAACTATCGTGTGTACATAAACTCTCGGTATGATAACTGTCTTCTGTTCCAACAGAGATACTATCATCACTCTCATAATCTTCAAAATCTTCACTTGAATGATGACTCATATTAAATTAGTAGAAAAAAACATTACCATCAAAATCCACTGACTTTTTTTCATTAACAGATTCAAGTACTACATTTTTTTTTATATCAAAGGTAATTTTAAAATCGTCCTTATCTACTTCTGAATGAAATGTTATTTCACCTAATATAGTAACATCCTTTATTTCATCAAGATTTACATCTTTAGGGTTGATGAAAAATATACAAATTTCTCCTTGCTTATTGCTGATGGTCTTATATTTTCTTTCTAAAACTCCATCCATCAGGTTTTTCTTTTTGATGCTTTTTCTTGTTTCATTGCTTTTTGTAGTTTTGAATATATTGCCAGAAGGTGAGGAGAAACTTTTGTTGGAGAAACTTTAATTGATGTTCTTTCAGATATACTCAAAGCCATTCCACTGAAGGAAATTGAAGAACTCATATTATTAACCATAATTGTTTTTATCCAATAGTTGTTACATTTATCTTTATTCAATTTTACATCCTTGACATATTTCTCAATGTCTTTTACAAATGCAGAGATTGAGGGAAACTTGTCTTTTGTGTCTTGATACATTTTATTTATTAGCTGAAAAATTTTGGTGGGTAAAATGATTTGAAGCACAGATTCACCTATAAATTTAACAGAATTTTCATCAAGAAAATTTTAGCTTCAACGAAAAGCATCTATAAATTACCGTGAGATTGTCATCAAGAAAATTTTATTTTAAGCAAAGTTTTCTGTGTAAATATGGCGAATACAACGTTCCACGACGTTTGTAATCATGACTATAAATGTTATAAAAACATCTTCAAACCAACAAACACACATTCAATAATTTTCAGACAAATGTCTTCATTTGAACGAAAAACAAAACATTGTGATGTCTCTTCAAAGAGAGTAATAAAAAACACTTTCAATCACAAAACACGTAAACAATATTGAGAGAAACTTGAAGAGAAATAAGAAGAAAATCGGATTAGAGGGAGATGTCATTGAGACAAAACCATTTGAAATAACAACCCTTCACAGATGTTTTAAAGATTGGATAGAGGTAAAACTCAGAAGATTTAATATTATTGTAAGATCCATTTGGGAAGCGATTCATATCTCAAAGGATTCAATTATCAAGGTTGTTAGTCAAATGTTGAAAAAGCATAAATCATTTGAAATATATCTTGGAGCCTCCTTTACCTTCTCAAGATAAAATAATGTTGTTGAAGAAAAATATATGAGAATGAATCCACCACACATTATCACATCAATTGATAGCTTCCTTAAGTCTCCTATCTTTGAAGAGCTTATTAGATTTGAATGAGAAGAACAACAAGGTAGTGGGTTCAACATTGAGAAGGTTTCATATATCGATATTAACATTCTTAAATCCACTCCGCTGAAGGCTTCTTCTCATGTTGATTTACCTGAGGATATAAAGAATAAAAAGGCAATAGTTAATTTTAAAAATACTGACCATAAACGCTTTCTCTGGAGTATCTCAGCACATCTTTACCACAGGAAAGGGACTGTGAAAGAGTTTCAAAATATAATAAATATGAAAATAAATTAGAAAGTGGGGATCTCCACATCTTGAGAGGAGAACCCATAGGCTTTAAAGCTACAACAAAGTTTGGCAATATAAATAACCTATCAATAAATGTTCATGGTTTATCTGATAAAAACAAAGTCCAAATTCTAAGAGTTAGTAATGCTATATCCAATGATAATTGGTCATATGACCAGCATGTAGATCTCCTTTATTTCAACAGTAATGAAACCGCTCATTATGCTTATATCAAAAACTTTTCTTAATTGGTAAGTCGTCAAGTTTATAAATCAAAGCATAAATCATATCCTTGTTTAAGATGTCAAAATATCTTTCGATCTCAACAAGGACTTGATAAACATTTAAAGTATTGTTCTAATCATAAAGCAGTAGTTGTTGAGATGCCAGAACCAGGAGAGAAAGTTGTATTTCATGAAACAAATAAATGTATAAAACACCCATTTGAAATATATGCTGATTTTGAGAGCATCTTGGAAAAGACTGATGATTTAAAAATATATCAAAAGTATATCTCTTGTGGGTTTTGGTATTGCATGAAAATAATCTGTAGGAAGTAAATATGATAAGTTGGAGTTGTATAGAGCAGTGGTTCTCAACCTTTTGGAGCCGCGACCCCAAAAAATTTAAGTTGGGGTTAAATTTTATAATTTAAATGTTTTTTTTGGGTTAAGGTTTTGTCTCTTACAGTAGATTTGTTGTGTGTGCTTTCTAAAGGCCCGGTCACACCTTGACGTTTTAGCCAGCGATGGCAACGTGTTAAAATTTATGTAAAACGCTGGCTTACGTTGAACTTTTGATGTTTTTTTTAAAAGATTCGGACGTATTCATAGCGACTTGGTCTTATGTATAATGCATTGGTAACTACACAGAACGTTTCGTTGTGTTATAGATAACTTATACCAACGAATGCTGAACCTGTTGTCGGCCTACACAACCGATGCCCAACGATAGTCTAACTCAGGCATAGCGCGTTGCACGCATCGCCGACGATGTCGTGACGTAGCCTATTAAAAGGCTGACGCACAACGATTCAAATCATAACTGCCGTAGAAATGGAAGGGTCAAAATCGCGGTCACACCTTGGCGATCTTGCCAGCGTATGCCGACGTAACAAAAAGTGTGTCTAAAACGTTGGGGCACGTCGAATACGGTATGGGTAAGTTTGGTATGCGCGAGTAGAACGCTAAATATGCTATCATAAGTCGTAGTAAGTAGAGTACGTCAAGAAATTTTGAACATGTTCAAAATTTTACGACGTACTCGGCGTATGACACACGTTCGCATGCGATGAGGATAAGTTTTACACACGATATGTGGACGCTTACACACGTCCACAAAGGCTACTTATAAGCTACTCATAAGTCGAAACACGTCGCGGTAATGTCATTTTTACGCGAAACTTATTTCTAACTTATGTTTGACGTGCTTTGAACCAATTCTTTACGTAGTCCCAACACACATCGACGTATGTAGACGTATTCCAATGACGTCTTCCGGTCGACAAAAAAAAAAAATGAATGTGTTTCTAGCTTACAACTGCCATATAAAGACGTGTTCCCAGCGGTTTTGGGAATTGGTATATAAAAATGGTGTTCATAAAAGGGGAACCCAACAGTGTTTTTGAGTCCTTTTTGAGTCGATGTCCATGTCAGCAGTATCAGTATCAGTATCAGTATTAGTATTAGTATTAGTATTAGTATTAGTAGTAGTTTGTTCATGTTGGCAGTAGTAGGTGAGTGTGAGGGGGAGGGTGTGGGTTATGATGGATCCTCCTTGCGTCCGCGTGTCCACGGGTAGGTTCATAGGCTGCCACTCAACGATTTAAATGGCTGCATCTCCACTATTGAAAGTAGACGCTTGCGCTCAACAATTGGATTTTTTTACACTCAACGACTTTTAAACGGTACCACTCAGCTAGTTTCATTGTTTACAATGAACGATTTAATTTGCTGTCACTCGCCTTTGTTTTTTTTTTTTGTTTTGTTTTTTTTTTTTTGATGCTGGGGTTTGGAAATTTGAAGCGTTTCTTCTGAACGTGTTAAAACGCTAAACTCGACTATTTTAAATAGACGCTGCCGATGGACAATTCGAATCATAGCCAAGCTAGACATCGAAGTGTGAACATCCTCGTCATGCCGAAGAAAAGTTTGAAGAATGCTGCAAATAAGTGTCCTGGCCATGGCCGTGGACGCTGACGCAAGGACGATCCATTATACCGAGACATTACCTCGGCGTGTCTCAACTTATGATTAACTTACAACTAGCATGTGTTGACGTCTGTCAACGATCGCATACCGTGCCTACAACTTGTGGCCAGCGTCGCGGAACGTGTGAGTCATACGCCGGCATACGTCGTGAAATTTCAAGCATGAAAAAATTTGAGGACAACCGAAAAGTACAACGTTTAAAGCCAACGTACAACGACATATGGCAACGTACTACGACGTAAGTAGGGTAAGAATACTGATTCTGGCTCACTTTTCCCCATGTAAATGAATGGGGGATTTTCAGCGATTTATATTTTTTTTCCCTAAAAATAAATCCCCTTTTTATCCCAAGGTATATTTATTTGTCTCCCCTTTTAACTTAGAGGTTGAACCTCATTGAATTGAACACCTGGGGGTTGAACAGCTCACTCATTGAACCTATAAAGATTTGTTCATTCTCAAATTCCTTCAATAGTTTAATTTTCTTTGCACAATAATCCCCATCTAAAATATTGACAAACAAAACATTTGAATCTTTATATTTTTTAAGATACCCCATTTGTGCCATTACGAAATGATAAACTTCTCTTAATGCTCTCATCTGACCACCTCCTGAGCCACATATCATTTTGAGATTATAGTAAATTGTTTTTTCATTGTTCAATTGATAACCATCAAAGTTTTCAGTCCATTCAAGGATATTCATTTTTTCTTTACATCCTCTAACTTACTAGTTTTTAAATTAATTCGCTTATTTGTTTTATTTACCTTTGTTTTAGTTATTTTTTCAATAAGACTTATTTGATATTTTTCACATTCATTATGTTTTCCATTTATATACCAAGACTGAGATTTTCTCCACTCTTTAGTTTGATTAATACTTGGTTTAACCATTTATATATTGTGAAAAAACGGCGGTAGCCCTTGAAAAACCCTAACCCATCTTCCCATCGTTAAAACATAATCTATTTTATACACTCTATCATACAATATCCATATGGAACACAATCTATTCCATTATCTAAAATAAATCTCTTATCATCAAAGGCTCCTAATGCCTTTTTATTTACTTCTTCACTATATATGTTATGTTTATAACTTCTTATTGTATTCATTTTCCTATATTCTTCTTTCTTATTCATCAAACAATTATAATAATTTCTAAAAGTTATTGATTTCTTTATTACATATTTCTTTATTCCCTTTAACCTCTTATCAATCTGTTCACCATACTTATAAGCATATGCCTTTGCTCTCAATCCAATAAACTCACTCATTACTTTTCCACCCAACTCATCCTTAAACTTACCAATAACCTTTTCATTCTTTTTGGAAAATAACTCACTCTTCTTGCTGAAATTACTTGTATCATATACTCCAATATTTTTCTTCATATCTTCATAAACATCATCAGTTTTTATATCTAGGATAAAACTATCAGTATCCATATACAACAATGAAACATTTTCACCATACTCTTTCTTTAAGTCATTATACAAATAATCATACATCAATATCTTTGATAAATCAAGAACTGCTGTTCCAATATAAATTGGTTTATCCATTACAATACTTTCCTTTTTCATATGAATTGCAGAAAAGTTCTCTGAAAAAACCTCTTCTCTCTCAAAACTTGGTTTATTTATCAATCTCGAAGCTTCTTTCCAAGATGTTGCGAATCTAATGTTTTGCCTGTTTCTAACATTTTCCATAGTCTTTCCAAATACAGCATTATTCATTAATTTATAAAAGTCCCCTTCAAATTTTACTTTGGTATTTGCTCTCATATCTGTATTGAATTGAATATACTTTTTCACCCAAGGACTTTGTTTAAATTTTAAAACTCTATGAATTTTAGCTACTCTCAATCCTTCTCTCAAAAACTGTTTTAAGCTTCTCTGATGTAAAACATATCCCTCTTTATCATAGAATGTTGTTAATAACTTTTCTGTTGATTTGCCTTTAATATTAAAACTTTTATGATAATCACTTAACCATTCTTTCTTTGGAGTTTCTTTCTCACATGCAAAAGGAAGATCTTTATGCTTATTATGAAGATCACTCGGGTACCTCAAATCAACTTCAAAATAATAACCTTCTTCTTCGTCATTCAATTCCTCTTGAGAAGAAATAACAATATTCATCAAAGCCTTTTCATAATCCTTTTCTTCCACCCACTCTAATTTACCATAAGGCAGAGATTGAGACATTGCCCATCCATACAAATTATTAGCATCAAAATACATCAAATAATTACTATCTTTTTCACTATTATAATTTGGAAGATATTTATTATTTGCTTTAGCATATCTTTTTGAACATACTTGTGATATTCCACCTCTCTTGGACTTCTCAATCATCAAAAGCATATCAACATCACTGATTAAATCTATATCTTGTTTTGTCATTTTCAACATTGCACTCCAAGCTAAACCAGGAGCTGTGAAATAGTGGGCAGGGTCTAATCCATAACAATTTTTATTATGACAGAGTGTTCTAAAAGCCTCAAACACATCAGCTAACAATAAAACATCTGTTTTTAGATATAAATCATGATATTCTCCAAGGTTCTTTATCTTAAATATTTTCCATATTTCTTGTGCGTGTTTATATTCCTTATCACTTATCTCTTCTTCATAAAGGTTATTATAGAAACTTTCTTTTGAAGGAAGTTGTGTTTCTTTAAATCTCATAAATGAATCCATATAATCATAAGGATAAATTCCCTTACTTGTAAGAATTTTCTCTTTACTTTGAATTTCATTCCTTGTTTGAATTTCCTCTCTCGTAAGAATTCCTTCTTTAATCAGAATTTCATCTTTAATCTGAATTTCCTCTTTAGTTCGAATTTTCTTTATAATTAGAATTTCATCTTCAGTTAGAATTTCCTCTTTACTTTGAATTCTCTCTTTAATCTGAATTTCCTCTTTAGTGAGAATTTCCTCTTTTGGAAAGAATGAATTAAGATTTGGAAAAGAGTCCGTGGAGCTTAGATTTGATGCGAGGTAGGCTAGTGGTGTTCCCATAAACTTGTAAGAATCTAAAAACCTAATACGAGTTATAGGTTTTGTGAATATCATTTTTGAAAATGAAATATACTTTTGACTTGTGTTTGTTATAGCAGAAATATTCCCTGGTGTTTTTGAAAGTTCATTTATAAATAGATGTGTATCATAGTTGGCGCTGTTGTGAAGAAAGACTGGAATAAAAGAAGGTAATTTATAATTAAGATTACAACAGGAATGAGCGGGACCTCTATATTTACCAGTAAGATGACAATGGTCTCTAACTTTAAACTCCTTAATTTCCCCCTCACAAATATGACAGATATTGTTCATTCTAAATTCTAATTTTTCTTCTTTGGTTAATTTCATCGGTTCATTTGTTTCTTTCATTAATTTAGTGAGTCTTATACAATCCTTTTCTAATCGTTTTACAAACTCTTGTGAAGCATTTTTTCCACGATAATGTTCAAGTTTGTTATACTTTTCTCCAACAGATGATTTGATATAATAACAAAAACCACAAGGAATATGTTTTTGATATTTATTTGTATATGGTTCTTTTGGATTAGGAGAAGCAGTATTTATCTTTTTAAGGATACATTCAAAATCAGCGTATATCACAAATGGGTGCATGATAGATTTATTATAATCTTCAAAATAAATCTTTTCACCAGGTTTAGGCATTGTAATTACAGCTGATTTATGATTACTACAATATTTTGAATGTTGTTCTAATCGTTCTTTTGTATGAAATGAATTAAGACATCGCTTACAAGGATATATTTTGTTTGCTGTTCTGAATACCTGAGAAGAGATTAATCTTGATAAATTATTGATGTATGTGTAATGTGAATTCTTTCCAACACTAAAATATAAAAGGTCAATGTGTGTTTCTTCATTTTTATAGTTGTTTGAAATTTTTAATATTTGAACTTTGTTTGTATCCGTTAATCCATATACATTAATAGAAAGATTATTCTTTTTCTCAAATTTAGGAATATCTGTTAGTGGCATTGGGAATTTAAAATCTTTAATGTCCAAGGTATTCTCATATTTCATATATTGTTTTACTCTTTCTGAATTACATTTTGGTGGATGTAAGTGAGCAAGAACAGACCAGAGAAAACATTTATTATCATTGTTCTTAATATTAACAACTGCCTTCTTTAGTTTTATTTCTTTTGGTAATTCAATATAAGAAGAAGCTTTAAGAGGGTTTGATTTTAGAATGTGTATATCTAAAAAGATGATTTTTTAATATTGAATCCACTTCCTACCACTGTATTATCAACATCCTCCTCTTGTCTTGATAGTTCTTCATAAACCCCACTATTCAAAAAATCTTGAAATGATGTTATAAAATGAAGATCTGTTCTCATATAAGGAGTTTGTTCTTCATCTTGTCTTTTCATATTCATTTTCACTCCCATATAAAACTTTAAAGTTTTTATTTCTTTTAATGTCTTTTTAATAAATTTTTCAACATCGGGTTTCACTATTTCAATTGATTCAGCTATTGATGATGGACCGGGTTCTCCAAATTGAAAAATCCTTATTTTTATATGCCCTTTAAATGCCTCATCAGTGTTTTTAATATAATAGTCTCCTTTTACTTTAAACTCATTTTTCTTGTGTTTTTGTGATTGAAGATGTTGATTATAATTACTCTTCAAAACATCCTTTGAACAGATATCACAATGTTTTCTTTCCAACTCAAGAGGAGATATTTGATGAAATAGATTAAATGTGTGTTTGTTGGTTCGGAGGTGTTTTCTATAATGTTTATATTCGTGATTACAAACATCGCAGTACGTTGTATTCACCATATTTATAGAATAAAACTTTGCTTAAACTAAAATTTTCTTGATGAAAATTTCGTTTAATTTATAGGTGAATCTGTGCTTAAAAACATTTTATCCTCCAACTTTTTCACTTAATAAATACAATGTTTCAAGACACAAAAGACAAGTTTCAATCAATCTCTTCATCTGTTAAAGATACTGAGAAATATGTCAAGGATGTAAAATTGAACAAAGATAAATATAACAACTATTGGATAAAAACTATTATGGTAAATAATATGAGTTCTTCAATTTCCTTCAGTGGAAGGGCTTTTAGTATACCTGGTAGAACATCAATTAAAGTATCTCTAACAAAAGTTTCTCCTCTCCTTCTAGTAATATATTCAAAACTAGAAAAAGCAATGAAACAAGAAAAAGTATCAAAGAACAAAAACCTTATGGATGAAGCTTTAGAAAGAAAAGATAAGACCATCTGTAATATGCAAGGAGAAATTTGTATTTTTTTCAACAACCCTAAAGATGTAAATCTTGATGAAATAAAGGATGTTAATATATCAGGTGAAATGACATTTCGTTCAATAGTAGTTAACGATAATTTTAAAATTACCTTTAATATAAAAAATGTTGTCGTTGAATCTGATAATGAAAAAAGTATATCGATATCGATGGTAATATACAACTGAAAGTATAGATGAATTTCAGTTTAAGTAAAGTTTTACTTTATAAATATGCTAGACTTTCCTGATTCTCCATATGACAAATTTGAGAATTGTCCTGCGTGTGAAAGACGGGGATTAAACACAGAGTCAAAAGCCTATAAACAATGTATATTCTGTGATTATCTTCTAATTAATGATAATAAAAAATATAAAAAGGAAAATAATTCTTTTAGATTTACACCAAAAATGAATTACTTTACAAGATTGATTAGAGAAATGAATGTAAAGTATGAGGATGATAACACACCTTTCCTTACAAGGGAAGAAACTGAACGTATAAGAGAAATGTTCAAAGGATTGTTGTTGTATATTATTCATGGATGTAATTTTCAGGGAAATATCAACACAAGATATTGTATAAATAAAATAATGGATTATCTTGAAATTAAACCTGAACTTAGGATAAAATATAGAGTTTCTAAAAAAGCCAATAATAAATTAAATAACCTGTTTTTCAAATATATAAATGAATGATTTTTTACCTATTTGGGAAAATAAGATAAAATTTAACAACCATAAAAATCTCCCAAATTCATTAAGATGTCTCATAGTTGGTTCAAGTGGATGTGGAAAAACCTGCTTACTTTTAAAAATGCTCCTCACTCCCAACTTTTTAGATTATGATAATTTAATAATTTTCACAAAGTCGAGTTTTCAACCAGAGTATCAACTACTCTCACAAGGTTTTAATGCTGGTCTTCATAAGAAGATATAATAGGTTTATTTAAACGTCAAAAAAACCTAAATGATTATAACATTGAAGATATAATTCAACTATTTTGTGATACACAGAGATGTAAAAAGAAATCAAATCTTATAACTTGTATTCTTAGTGATAATACGGATGATATACCGTCTCCCCAAGATTTGGATAAATCAAAAAAGAACCTCGTTATCTTTGATGATTGTGTTAATGAGAGAAACCAAACGGTAATGGACAGCTACTACACAAGAGGGAGACATTCTTCTTGTAATTGTATTTATCTTAGTCAATCGTACTTTCAACTTCCTCGTCGTTCCATCAGAAACAATGCTAATACTTTTATTTTATTCAAGTTAAATTCAATAGATATCAATAATTTTTGGAGAGATAATTGTTCTACATTATGTAGTAAAAAGAAATTTGAGGATTATATGAAGCACACGACTGAAAAATATAAATATATTGTTGTGAAACAAGATGAGATATTAAGGGATATATTTTTTGTTTTATAAACAATTACATATATAAATGACAACTATTATTATAAATCTTGTGGGTAAATCTGCTTCTGGAAAAAACTTTCATAAATCAAGGTTCTTGTGTAGTACAAATGAGAATATTGTAAATTTACTTAAAAAACACCCCGTGATACGCATTGTATCAACAACAACTAGAGCAATAAGACCTGGAGAAGTAAAAGGTGAAGATTATCACTATATTTCAGTGGAGGAACATATGCGATTGAGGAATGAAGGACAAATATTTGAGGAGGTTTCTCTTGGTACAACAAAATATTCACATTGTAAGAGTGAGTTAAAGAAACTAAAATCTGGTGGTGTTGGGATATTAGAAACTAATCCAGAAGGAACGAGACAAATTATTAAATATCTGAGCGGAGTGAAGATTTTATCATTCGGTTTTGATGTTGATGAAGAAACTCAACACAAACGTATGAAAAGCAGAGATGCAAGGATTAGTGAAGAAGAAATTACAACTCGCATTAATGTTAATAAAGAATTTGATGAAATATTTAAAGAAAAGGATTTATTTGAACACATCTACTTGAATGATGAAGAAAAGGAAAATTTCCCTGTTGATCTTTACAATTCATTAAATGATATTTTACAATAAATAAATGGATACAAAAGAAAGAGCAAGAAGATTTAAGGAACATCAAGAGTTGGTTTCAAAAGTTGTAAAACAACAGGAAGACATAAAGAAGAAACGCAGACAGAAACTAACGGGCGAAGAAGCATTTGAAAAAAACAAGAGAAATTTTTTAAACCACTTTTAAAAACTTCCCAAGAAAAATGAAAGATGTTTCCACAGTTCCCACAGTAGAATATACTCCTAGAAAGCTTCAAATGTTAAAAGATTTCAGTCAAATGACGGAGGAAGAATTAGAGCATTTAGGAGAATTAGAATATGATGATGAAGGTTTATTTCAACAACTGGAAGAGATTAATCAACCCCCTGATTATATTGTGAATGCTGTTCAAAACAATGAATATTCAGCGGATTCAAAAACCAAAGCAGGACTCATTCCAACAGAACAACCAGCAATATTTCATCTTGTTCAAGAAAAGGTATTGATATTTAATGATGAATTAAGGTTCTTAAGTTCTGCTCAACCCCTGTTAAACTAACTCCGAGATTAATGTTTCTTCTCACAAAAGATGGAAGACAAGGTTCAACTGTGAGGGATGAATCAAAGTATATTGATAAACCATTGGATATGGAAAATAATGATGATAGAGTATATATTGATTTGCTGAACACTCTAAATTATAAGGTTATTCTTTCTGGTAAAAGTAGGAAGAATGAGAAGGAGAAACACATTATTCAGGCTTTAAGTATCCTTGGTTCAGGTATTAGTTTTCTTCCAAATGACCCATCGCAATTAGTTAATAGACTGTTATTGTTGTTCGGCAGTAAGAAGGCTGGAAATAACAATTGTTTTAATGAAGCATCAGCCATTTTAGACCAGTTGATGAACATGAAAATAATTAATAAATCTCAATATAAAGACATTTTAACTCATATTAAATAAGATGAGAAGCACAATCCTGAGTTTTAATTTCACAACAAGCGACCACACATCTTCATTCCCATACCCACTACAACTTGACACAACAAAAGAATATGAGGCATCTTTATTGTCCATGGAGACTTATAATACCTTATTTAATATAACCGAGAAAAATGACAAGTTTAGTTATAATCCGGGAAGTGGATACAAAACGATAACAGTCTCACCCGGAGCATACGAGATTTCTCAAATATCTTCCGAAATTGCTCGTCTTATGAAAGAACAGGGTGATGAACCAAAAAATATTGTTATAAACATTCAAAAACATACTTCAAAATCAACGATTAAAGTTAAAAATAACTACAAGGTTGATTTCACAATTGATAATTCATTTAGAGAGTTATTAGGTTTCTCCTCAAAAAAGATTGAAACTAATGGGACGTTTTACAGTGATAATGTCATTCAAATATCCTCAGGAATAAATTCGGTGTTAATTCACTGTGATTTGATTGATGGTGCTTATAATGATGGATTAAAAACAAATACAATATTTTCATTCAGCGCATACTCAACCCCAATTGGTTATAAATTCAATATGGAGCCTAAAAATTTGGTTTATCTACCTGTGTCAGGAAAAACCATACACAGAGTAAATTTTAGGATAACCGACCAAGATAATCGTGTGATCTCTTTTAATGGAGAAGTTATATCCATCAGAATTCACCTACGTGAAGTTTTTCAATAAATAAATACGATGGTTATTGTGAGGAAGCACGAGTTGGGAAAATATAAAATAATTACAGGGGATGGGATGTTCCTTTCCCCGTACTACAAGGGTGAAGGTATGTATCTTGGTAGAGGATACTATAAACCTAAGAGACAAAGGGGTGTCGGACATCAATTTAGAGGAGATGGGATAATTGATACTCTCATGGGTATTGGTTCAACTATTCTTAAACATAAAGACCTAATTGGTTCAACTGCTTCTGCTGTGGGAAATGTAGCAGGTGCTGTAAAGAGTATAAAAGATGCTCAGAAAGAATCTCATAAATTACAAGCAATAAAAGAAATTAAGAAAGGTAAAACTCAGTTGTCCCCCCAAGAACGACAGAAAATAATTCAAATACTTGGATCAGGGTTTCAAAAGTTTTAACATCTTTTTTCCTAAATAAATACAAGTATGGAAGCAATTGATAGTATCTATGATTTGGATGATACTATTATTATCTCAAACTCCACTAAAAAAGAAGATTACTTCAAGGTAAATGCAATAACTGGAACAGACTGGAATACAAATGGTACAAAAAGTTTTGAAATAAATAATCAACAAACCTATTTGAATCTCTCCGAAAGTTTCTTGTTGTGTAAATTTAAATTCACTAAGGCTGGGAATAACACAAACGCTACACTTGTAAATGATTTCTTCTGGAAAATGTTTGATAGTGTGCGATTGTATATTGGAACACAAGAAGTTGAAGCTGTATCTGAAATGATGAAATTTACACTCTATACATTCAGTGATAGAATGGGAAAGGGGTCTGTCGAAGGTTTTATTCCTGATATGTCAACGGGAACAAACACAGACCCTGGGTATACTCAAAGGAAAGGAATGTATAATGATGATACAAAAGCAGAAAATAGTTTTACTGTGGCAGTTCCTCTTAAAGGTATATTTGGATTTTGTGATTATGATAAAGTTCTGTATGGTCTTAAAATTAGATTTCAACTACAAAGGAATGATAATGAAAATAGATTGCTTTTTGGTGTTGGTAATGCTTTTGGTGATCAGAATAAATTTGTAATTGAGGAGATGAGTTGGTATATCAGTGAATATACTCCTAATCTTAAAACAGAAGAGATGTTGAATCGAAGACTTAACTCAAAAAAACCACTCAGTGTATCATACCTCAAAAGAAGATGTCAACACGTTAAACTCAATCAAACTACTTACACGTGGAATTTGGGTGTTCTGGAAGGAAAGCCACGATATCTGTGGATGATTTTTAAAAAGCCAGATGGTGATACTGCGACTGATAAGAATAATGCATTGAGTGATAATGCTAAGGTGAAACAACTTCGCGTTTCTCTAGATGGAACATTTTATCCACGAGATAGATTGGAAATTAATTGGGAAAAATGATTTTGCTGAAGCATACAAGTCTTACCAAAAGGTGTGTGAAAGTAATGGAAATAAAGAACCTATTTTGGATATGACAGCATTTAAAAGTTTGTATACAATCTATACGTTTGACCTGAGCGCTCAAAAAGAAACTATAAAGTCTAATCGAGTGGATACTTCCCTATACATTGAAAGAGGAGAGAGTGAAGAAGTTGATACATATTGTTTGCTTTTGGAAGAAACAGAATTGCAGATTAATACAGATAATGGTGTGATGATTAGTCTCACATAATTTTTTTGTTAAATAAATGAGTGGCAAAGTACCAACTGGGGTATATGTTAATCAAATCAATCTTCATAAACTATCATCTTGTGTTCAAAATCAAAAGCCTTGTACGATTAACGTTAATACAATTCAGAGAAAAGGAGCAGTAAGAATTGATGTTTTGCTCACAAGAGAACAGGTTAAAATCTTGAATGACACTGGCTCACTTAAAATTAAAATGACAAAACCAATGTTAAAAAATATTCAATAAGAGAGACGAGTGGAGGATTTCTCCCATTTCTAATTCCTTTATTTGCTGGTTTAAGTGCGGTTGGAGCATTGACGGGTGGTATTTCAACAGCGGTCAAAACTGCCAACGAAAGGAAGGCTCAACTCCAGGCTCAAAAAGAATTGGAAAGACATAACAAAGAGTTGGAGAAACAAATTAGTGGAAGTGGTGTAATTGTAGATTTTGCTGAAAAACTTGAAGGTCTGCCTGATAAAGCGAGATTGTTAGTTGGAGATATGCTTTCTTCTATAGCACAAGCAGGTGTAAAATTAACGAAAAGAGGTAATGGATTATATCTTTCTAATAAATAAATGAGCATTGATGAGTGGTTGAAAGAATTTGGAAAGAATACAACATCAAATTTACAACTTGCCAAATATTGTAAGAAATTAAAAATTCATAATGTGGTTATTTGTATGAGAGATGAATTAACAAATGTGTCGAAACATACAAAGAATATTATTATGAACTTAGAAGATAATGATGGGAACGGTTCTCATTGGGTTTGTATTTTTAATAGTCAAGACAAATATTATTTTGATAGTTTTGGTCTTCCACCACCTGTTGAAGTCATAAAATTCTTACAGAATGGTGTTTATCAAACATTTCAAGTCCAAGAATTAAATTCCAAGTGTTGTGGTCAATTATGTCTATATGTGTTATTTCAACTCAACAAAAATAAAAAATTTTATGATATTATTTTTAATCTAATATAAATGACTTATGTTGGTAAAGATGGTTCTATCTTTGGTGTATCTCAAGAACTGGATATTGATTTATCAAATTATTATACAAAGGCACAGGCTGAACGATATAAATATAATATAAACAAAAATATTAACATGAAAAATGCTTATAAATTAAAAAATTATCCAAGCCCGACTGACGCGAATGACTTGGTGAGATTAAGCGATTTATCACAATATATATACTTAAATAAAACGGCTGTGTATTCTAAAGATACAGAAGTGTTGATATTATCTCCAGGTCATACAGAATTCACAGTTCGAATTAAAATAAATTTTTATAAAGAAGGGCGTATCGTTTGTATGAGAATAGAACAATGGGGGTATGATATGAATGATTTAGGGTATAATTGGTCATTTAAAATTAACCTCGAAGACCTGGAACAATTAAATCAGTCTCGTAAGGAAGAATATTATCCACTTGGTATCGAGAATGAGTTTTGTGGAGCCACGATTAGTAAACAACAAATAAAAGAATTTAATAAGGGTAAATATAATAATGGTTTTGCCCTTGTTTATCTCATGAAAACAGAAAAAACAGGATTATATATAATAAGTAAGGAAATACAAAATGATTTAACTATGGGAAGATGGGGAGGTGTTTCGTGCCATAATATTATTCTAACATATATTTCTAATACATAAATGACAGCAAGAAGGCTTCAAGAAAATTATCATTTCTGTGTTCAAGCATACCTTCAAGAAAAGGGTATTCGGTATTTTAATAAATATGTTCTACAACATAAGAATGAGGTATTTTCAATAAAAGATTGGCATTATGCTGATGTTGATAAACCAACAACTTTAGATTTAATTAGAATGTTAAATAATGAAAAAATTATAAGGTTAAGAAAAGGTAAGGCTCTTTTAGAAATTCAAAAGAAATTTTATTGGTATCCTGTTGTAAAAAATTATTTTGGATACAGGAATAACAAGAAATCCTGATGAATATATGTATAATATTCTATGGGGTGTAAACGATTCAAGTATAGTAAGGGATGAGGAAGGAGTTGAAGAAGAGAGGGAAGAGGAGGAAAAGGAGGAGGAGGAGAGAGAGAAGGAGGAAAGAGAGAAGAGAGAGAGGGAGGAAAGAGAGAGAATGAATAAATATCAAAATATGGAAACCAGTGAGATTCAAAAAGAATAGAGGTATTAAAGAAATTAACTTATCTCACCAGGGAGGAATACAAAGAATTAAAAAGTCTATTTGCAATACTTTCGACAAGACTATCGACATCGAGAAGACATGTATTTTAATTCAAGTTTTTTCTTAAATAAATGGAGGAGAGAGTGAAGGCATTTCTAAGGATTCTTTATGTTTTAAAAATTAAGATTCAAATGTGCATGTTGGAAACTAAAAAGGTTTTTGCACTCTGCAGAAATTTTTCTCATAAATAAATGAGTTATTGTCTCAAATGTAAAAAGAAAACTAATACTAAAAATATTTCATATATTAAAAGTAAAAATAACAGGGTTATACAAAAAGGTATATGTTCGGTGTGTGGTTCAAAAAAAAATCAATTTATCTCCAAACACAAACTCGGAGGAGATATACAAAAGTTTTTATCAGGAAGTAAATTTACAACTACTGGAATACCAGGGGAATTACATCTTCCAGGGTATTCTTTCTGTGGTCCAGGCACAAACTTGGATAAAAGATTAGATGAGGCAGACAATCCTAAATCCTGGAGTAAACCAATCAATAGAGTTGATGAAGTGTGCATGAGACACGATATTGATTATGGGAATACCACAACGTTGGAAGAAAAGCATGAAGCCGATAGAGAAATGTTATATAATTTGTCTCTGATACAAAATCCAACCTTGAGAGAAAAAGTTGATAGGTTCATCGTGAAGAAGATGATTAGTGCTAAATTGAAACTTGGACTTGGAAATTCAAAAACTTATAGGCTCTAATGATGCCATTAAGACTGAAGAGCAATTAGCTGATGAATTACATAAACCAATATTCACAAAGTTTCAGAGAAGGAAAGTTTATTCCAAGGAAGTTGATTATATCTGGTCTGCTGATTTGATTGAACTCAATAATGATAAGGGGTACAAGTATGCTTTAACCGTTATTGATTTGAGGAGTAGATATGCGTGGGTTGTCCCTTTAAAAAACAAAACAGGTAATACTCTTGTGTTAGCTTTTCAACAGATATTTAATAAAAGTAAGAGAAAACCTAAGAAATTGTGGACTGATGAGGGTAGAGAGTTTTATAACAAGACATTTATGAATTTTTTAAAAAATAACAGTATTACATTATACAGTAATGTATTATACATTATACATTAAAGTACCTTTAATGAAGGGAAGGCAGTTGTTGTTGAACGTTTTAATCGTACCTTAAAAGAGAGACTATATAAAAAATTCACACAACTCGGTTCACAACAATGGTTATCTTTTATTCAGGATATTGTGGATAAGTATAATGACACGATTCACACGTCAACGAATATGAAGCCATCAGAAACATTTACAAAATTAAAATATGAAAAAGAGATTAATGTCAGAAAACCTAAGTTCAAAGTTGGTGATATCGTAAGAATATATAGGTGGAAATCTCATTTTGAAAAGGGTTTTACTGAACGATGGACGAAAGAACTTTTTAAAATTGTTGATGTAATAGATACAGTTCCTTGGACTTATAAAATATATGATTTGGAAGGGGAAGAGATTTTAGGTTCATTTTATTCACAGGAATTACAAAAGACAAAACTAAGCAGATAATACACCTTTGTGGACACTCGAGGGCCAAGTCCGAGGTGTATAACAGTATATAATGTGTGTCAAGGGGGACGTTCTTAGATCTGTGAACCCCAAACACAGAATCCTCAACTGAATAGTCAAGGCTTAACTTTTGTTTGTGTGTGTGTGCAATGGGAGCAATAGGTTGGCGCTTCACTCCCTCCTACTATACACCGTTGTGGACACTCGAGGGCCAAGTCCGAGGTGTATAACAGTATATAATGTGTGTCAAGGGGGACGTTCTTAGATCTGTGAACCCCAAACACAGAATCCTCAACTGAATAGTCAAGGCTTAACTTTTGTTTGTTGATGTGTATGTGTGTGTGTCCCAACCCTCACATTCAAAATCTCAACCCCAACCCTCACATTCAAAATCTCAACCCCAACTCAATCCTCGCCCAACACAATGTCTTTTTCAAAATGAGATTTCCACCTATATATATATATTTTTACGTTTTTTTTTTTTTCTTCTTCCAATTCTGTCTTTTAAGGCTTTCAGGTTTGATGACGTAGAAAGAGGGAGTAAGCCTGCACTTTCTTCCCAGAACGAACAATGTATATTTTTTTTTTTTTTTCTCTTCTTCCAATTCTGTCTTTTAAGGCTTTCAGGTTTGATGACGTAGAAAGAGGGAGTAAGCCTGCACTTTCTTCCCAGAACGAACAATGTATATTTTTTGTTTTTTTTCTCTTCTTCCAATTCTGTCTTTTAAGGCTTTCAGGTTTGATGACGTAGAAAGAGGGAGTAAGCCTGCACTTTCTTCCCAGAACTTTCTTGATCTTGCTCCCATCAAGCACCATCCGACAAAGAACTACATCGATAGGTTTAGATCCCAAAGAGTGATAGCAACTCCAAAAGTCTCCAAAATATAAATAAATAAAATAATAATAATAATAAATAAATAAATAAATAAATAAAAGCCCCCAAAAAAGTTTCAAGTGTCCAACATAAACCCAACTTTCCAAGTCTTCAAGGTATAACCACATTCCCGTTGAGTTTCCAAGATATGTATCACATTGTGAGTTATCAATCCAGAACCCACATTTCAAGTATTCAAAGTAAAACCAACTTACAAAGTCTCTTAAGGATAACTCATTTACTGATTTTTTCAAAATTTGTGAGTCTCCAAGGTAGGCCCCATATTTAGAACCATCTTGGCAGAACCCTTTTCCTGAGTCTCCAAGGTAGTTATTTAAACCATCAAGGCAGAACTCATTTACTGATTTTTTCAAAATTTGTGAGTCTCCAAGGTAGGCCCCATATTTAGAACCATCTTGGCAGAACCCTTTTCCTGAGTCTCCAAGGTAGTTATTTAAACCATCAAGGCAGAACTCATTTACTGATTTTTTCAAAATTTGTGAGTCTCCAAGGTAGGCCCCATATTTAGAACCATCTTGGCAGAACCCTTTTCCTGAGTCTCCAAGGTAGTTATTTAAACCATCAAGGCAGAACTCATTTACTGATTTTTTCAAAATTTGTGAGTCTCCAAGGTAGGCCCCATATTTAGAACCATCTTGGCAGAACCCTTTTCCTGAGTCTCCAAGGTAGTTATTTAAACCATCAAGGCAGAACTCATTTACTGATTTTTTCAAAATTTGTGAGTCTCCAAGGTAAAACTTGTATTCTGGCTCATCAAGGTATAACTTGTTCAGTGGGTATTGTCTTGATAACTCACAATGAGTACTATTGCTGTAAAACTCTTTTTCAGGATTTTGCTGGTCTCCAAGGTATAACTCTTTGGTTGGGTCATCAAGGACGAACTCGTTCTGTGGGTCTTGGTCGCTCATAAGGTCTTCAACCAAGCCAACAATTTCGCCCCAAGTTGTAGCAAAAGCAGTATTTTCATTTCGTATTTCAGACACAATTTCCTGTGAGAGAAAATAATAATGTATTAATTAAGTTATTTAATTATTAAATGAGTATGCTTCAATCAAAGTTTGAAAATAGGAAAATAAAAAATCTTACCTCAATAGATAAGAGGTTTGAATCCAGTTCATCAACTTGAAGGTTTAGTTCCATAGAAGACAGAGAGTTCCAAGGAACACCAAAGTCATCCCACTCAAGGTCTTCAACCAAGCCAACAATTTCCCCCAAGTTGTAGCAAAAGCAGTATTTTCAGATACAATTTCCTGTGAGAGAAAATAATAATGTATTAATTAAGTTATTTAATTATTAAATGAGTATGCTTCAATCAAAGTTTGAAAATAGGAAAATAAAAAATCTTACCTCAATAGATAAGAGGTTTGAATCCAGTTCATCAACTTGAAGGTTTAGTTCCATAGAAGACAGAGAGTTTGAGACAAGCACACAGAACACCATTGCCAGCAAGAACAAATGTTTAAAATGGAGCCTGGGTTTGAAGCTTTTATAGAGAAAGACTGGTGGGTGTGGTTTCCTTTGGAAATTCCCTGGGCAAGCCTAGGCAAGCCTTCATTGGGAAATTTTTCAAAACCATAACATCCTGTAATTTTCTAGTGATTTCTTTGTGAGTCAGAGATGAACTGGAAATGATGTAAGAGTGGGCGGGGCTTAGCAAAAGTAGGCGGAGCTTAGGAAAAGTGGGCGTGGCTTAGAAAAAAGACCTTATGAAAAGTGGGCGGAGCTTAGCAAAAGTGGGCGGAGCTTAGGAAAAGTGGGCGTGGCTTAGAAAAAATACCTTATGAAAAGTGGGCGGAGCTTAGCAAAAGTGGGCGGGGCTTAGCAAAAGTGGGCGGGGCTTAAAGAAAAGTGGGCGGGGCTTATTGAATACCTTGTGGAAAGTGGGCGGGGCTTAACAAAAGTGGGCGGGGCTTAAAGAAAAGTGGGCGGGGCTTAACAAAAAATAACCTGTGGCTCAGGAGGTGGTCAAACAAGAGCATTAAGAGAAGTTTATCATTTCGTAATGGCACAAATGGGGTATCTTAAAAAATATAAAGATTCAAATGTTTTGTTTGTCAATATTTTAGATGGGGATTATTGTGCAAAGAAAATTAAACTATTGAAGGAATTTGAGAATGAACAAATCTTTATAGGTTCAATGAGTGAGCTGTTCAACCCCCAGGTGTTCAATTCAATGAGGTTCAACCTCCAAGTTAAAAGGGGAGACAAATAAATATACCTTGGGATAAAAAGGGGATTTATTTTTAGGGAAAAAAAATATAAATCGCTGAAAATCCCCCATTCATTTACATGGGGAAAAGTGAGCCAGAATCAGTATTCTTACCCTACTGACGTATGCCAGCGTGCTCTCAATGTTATCAAAACTTACCCATAACGTATTCAACGTGTGCCAGCGTTTTAGAAAAAAAATTCAAAAATCGGCATACGTTGGCTAAAACGTCAAGGTGTGACCGGGCCTTAACATTTTCCACCTACCCCAGGAGTTAGGAATCAAGAGTTTTGCAAATATTTGAGTTGTGTTTAAGTGGTGGTGAATGTTAAGGAGAATAGGTAAGTCAGCAACAGCTCGCGTCCCACATCCCTCCCAATTTATTTCATAGGCGAATTAGGAGTGAGTCTGGAAGTGGTAAGGACAGAATGGTAATGCCTGCATTGAACCTTGCAGGAGCTACTGTTCTGGGGAGGGAGGCTGCATTACGGTTGTGGGGGTAGATTAAGGAATTTCACGAGAAATATAGGATTGTATCGAGTTGCTTGCTCCGTGGATGTGTAGGAGATATCTCAATGTAAATTAAGGAAGGACACTGTGAGCTTCAGTGTTACTTGTCACCACATGGGGCGGGGGGGGGCAGGTGGTCAGGTCAGGTATGGGAGCATGCGCGAGAGCAGCACGTCGCTGCGTCCACTTTCCGCCGGTACTCCAGGGGCCTCCGTCTGGCCATCCCCCAGGCATATGTCTGGCCAATCCCCATCTCCTTGAGATGCCGATCAACCTGCTGCAACCATGAGACACGTGGTCGGCCCATTGGCCTCCTCCAATCACGAGACTCCCTCGCTGAGAGAATCTGGTGAGCAGGATCAGCGTCAGGAAAACGATCCACATGTCCATACAGCCGCAGCTGACGCAAACAGTCTACACAGGTAACAAATCTCATTTGAGTCTCTCTCAGCAACCACTCATTGGACACAAAGTCCGACCAGCGATAGCCAAGGATTCTCGGAAGAGATCTGGTACAAAAGGAAGGAAGTCTCTGTCTCAGATCCTTGGTCAGATTCCAAATCGCGCATTGATAGAGCAAGACTGGAAGCACCAAGGACCTGAAGACTCGGACTTTCGTCCTCCCGCATAGGTACTGGCAGCGCCACACCCCATTATCCAGAGAATCCATGACTCCCCAGGCACAGTCCAGATGACTATTGACCTCTGATTCACAGCCGGCAGAGACATGAATATCACTGCCAAGGTAAGTGAATCTTTCCACGACCTCAACCTCCTCACCCCAAACAGGCACAGATAGGACAGCGGCATCCAATATGTCATTGAAAGCCTGGATCTTAGATTTGACCCAGGAAACCCATAATCCCAGCGACTCCAACTCCTCATTCAACAACTCGAGGGCCCCTAAAAGGATAACTGAAGTCTCCGCAAAGATGATTGCATCATCTGCGAAATCAAGGTCAGAGATATTGACATTCCCAAACGATTCAAGGCAGTTTGATCTCTCCGACATCCTCCCGAGAATCCAGTCCAAACAAGTGCTGAAAAGTGTGGGAGCCAGTACACACCCCTGACAAACTACAGAAAGAACTGGAAATAAGTCAGATATGGAACCACCACATCTCACAGCACTCTCAGCACCAGAGTAGAGTTCAGACATCAGATCAATCAGTTGTGGTGGGACCCCACGAAGACCAAGAATCCTCCAGAGGGCATCCTGGTTCACCGAATGGAACGCTTTACAGAGATCAACATAGGCTGCAAGCAGCCCATGCTAAAACTCTCGTCTGCGTTCGGTGAGGACCCAAAGAGCAAGGATACGGTCAATCGTTGACCTCTTTGGTGTAAAGCTTTACACCAAAGAGTTGAGGCATTTAGCCTTTTCACATGCAGTGTCAGATGTGTGGCCATTTTAGGTAAGGGAGGGGATGGAAGGGGAGCATATACCAGAAACGGACTTAACGAGACGCCACCAGGATTTAGAGGAGGGAGACAGGTTTCATAATTCAGAGTTGAGATTAGAAAGATGTCGTTTTCTGGTTCTCCTGAGGGTAGACACACTTGTTCCACGCTTTGTGGAAGGAACTGTGGTTGCCTTCAGTTGGATTTGCCTTCCATGAGGCAAAGGGAAGTTGTTTCAGGAAACTGACTCGCCACACGTTTCAGAGTACCATAGGCGGGAGGAAGGGAAGGAGAACTGAAGACGAGATGGAATAAATCTGTGCATGAGAGCGAGCAAGTTTCTTTGAAAGAATTCCCAGAATGAGTTGATGTTGGAGAAAGTAGAGATGGGAGACCAGTCTAGAAGTGTGATGGCTGCTTGAAGTCCCTGCCAGTCAGCCTGAGTGAAATGCCAGACTCGACGGCGCTGAGGTGGTTCTTTCGTAACAGCCAGAGAGATGTCTGCTTTGACAAGCATGTGGTCAGAAGAACTGATTGGAGCGAAGGAAAAACAGCAGATATTTTTCGGGAAATTTGTCAAAATCAGATGCAGAAGAGAGAGAGAGAGAGAGTACCAATGGTTGAGATCTGGGTTGGGAAATTGACCGATTGAGTCAGTCCCAATGAGTCGCAGAACTCTTTTGCTGAAGTTCCATGGCAGGTGAGAGAGTTACCCACACCCAGCCAACTGGCATGATGACAATTGAAGTCACCACATATGAGGACAAGTGAGTTGGGATGAGAGGATCAAAGTTGGTCGATGTTTTCGGAGAGCGAGATGTAAATGGAGTCATCACTGTTTGGTGGACGGTACAACACACATATGAACATGAGGTGGGAGTGGAGGGAAGCCGTAGCCAGAGGTATTCTTGTGGGTGTGGGGGAGGGAGGGCAGTGCATGGAGGATGAGGAATCGTGTGTTTGATGAAGAGAGCAACTCCGTGCCAGGATGAGGCTCAGGTCTGTCATACCGGAGGAGGGAGTAATCAGGGAGAGATACTAGGGAGTCAGAGACGTCTTGAGGAGGAAAGTTTCTGTAAGGCAGATTATGTCTGGTTTGTCAATAGCAACCTGCATGGAAAGATCTGTCAAGTTTGTGCGAAGGCCCTGGATATTTGAGGTCCATAGCGTTAATGAAGAGGGAGGGGAGGAGGCTTTGGGTGCAGGGGAGGGTGGAAGGACAAGGGAGGAGGGGAGGGTATGGAGAGTTGTTGAGAGAGTTCCATCTCGTATGGTATGAGGTATATCAGTATGGTATATCAGAGGTATGGAGAGTTCCATCTCGTCTTCAGTTCTCCTTCCCTTCCTCCCGCCTATGGTACTCTGAAACGTGTGGCGAGTCAGTTTCCTGAAACAACTTCCCTTCGCCTCATGGAAGGCAAATCCAACTGAAGGCAACCACAGTTCCTTCCACAAAGCGTGGAACAAGTGTGTCTACCCTCAGGAGAACCAGAAAACGACATCTTTCTAATCTCAACTCTGAATTATGAAACCTGTCTCCCTCCTCTAAATCCTGGTGGCGTCTCGTTAAGTCCGTTTCTGGTATATGCTCCCCTTCCATCCCCTCCCTTACCTCAAATGGCCACACATCTGACACTGCATGTGAAAAGGCTAAATGCCTCAACTCTTTGGTGTAAAGCTTTACACCAAAGAGGTCAACGATTGACCGTATCCTTGCTCTTTGGGTCCTCACCGAACGCAGACGAGAGTTTTAGCATGGGCTGCTTGCAGCCTATGTTGATCTCTGTAAAGCGTTCCATTCGGTGAACCAGGATGCCCTCTGGAGGATTCTTGGTCTTCGTGGGGTCCCACCACAACTGATTGATCTGATGTCTGAACTCTACTCTGGTGCTGAGAGTGCTGTGAGATGTGGTGGTTCCATATCTGACTTATTTCCAGTTCTTTCTGTAGTTTGTCAGGGGTGTGTACTGGCTCCCACACTTTTCAGCACTTGTTTGGACTGGATTCTCGGGAGGATGTCGGAGAGATCAAACTGCCTTGAATCGTTTGGGAATGTCAATATCTCTGACCTTGATTTCGCAGATGATGCAATCATCTTTGCGGAGACTTCAGTTATCCTTTTAGGGGCCCTCGAGTTGTTGAATGAGGAGTTGGAGTCGCTGGGATTATGGGTTTCCTGGGTCAAATCTAAGATCCAGGCTTTCAATGACATATTGGATGCCGCTGTCCTATCTGTGCCTGTTTGGGGTGAGGAGGTTGAGGTCGTGGAAAGATTCACTTACCTTGGCAGTGATATTCATGTCTCTGCCGGCTGTGAATCAGAGGTCAATAGTCATCTGGACTGTGCCTGGGGAGTCATGGATTCTCTGGATAATGGGGTGTGGCGCTGCCAGTACCTATGCGGGAGGACGAAAGTCCGAGTCTTCAGGTCCTTGGTGCTTCCAGTCTTGCTCTATCAATGCGCGATTTGGAATCTGACCAAGGATCTGAGACAGAGACTTCCTTCCTTTTGTACCAGATCTCTTCCGAGAATCCTTGGCTATCGCTGGTCGGACTTTGTGTCCAATGAGTGGTTGCTGAGAGAGACTCAAATGAGATTTGTTACCTGTGTAGACTGTTTGCGTCAGCTGCGGCTGTATGGACATGTGGATCGTTTTCCTGACGCTGATCCTGCTCACCAGATTCTCTCAGCGAGGGAGTCTCGTGATTGGAGGAGGCCAATGGGCCGACCACGTGTCTCATGGTTGCAGCAGGTTGATCGGCATCTCAAGGAGATGGGGATTGGCCAGACATATGCCTGGGGGATGGCCAGACGGAGGCCCCTGGAGTACCGGCGGAAAGTGGACGCAGCGACGTGCTGCTCTCGCGCATGCTCCCATACCTGACCTGACCACCTGCCCCCCGCCCCATGTGGTGACAAGTAACACTGAAGCTCACAGTGTCCTTCCTTAATTTACATTGAGATATCTCCTACACATCCACGGAGCAAGCAACTCGATACAATCCTATATTTCTCGTGAAATTCCTTAATCTACCCCCACAACCGTAATGCAGCCTCCCTCCCCAGAACAGTAGCTCCTGCAAGGTTCAATGCAGGCATTACCATTCTGTCCTTACCACTTCCAGACTCACTCCTAATTCGCCTATGAAATAAATTGGGAGGGATGTGGGACGCGAGCTGTTGCTGACTTACCTATTCTCCTTAACATTCACCACCACTTAAACACAACTCAAATATTTGCAAAACTCTTGATTCCTAACTCCTGGGGTAGGTGGAAAATGTTAAGGCCCGGTCACACCTTGACGTTTTAGCCAACGTATGCCGATTTTTGAATTTTTTTTCTAAAACGCTGGCACACGTTGAATACGTTATGGGTAAGTTTTGATAACATTGAGAGCACGCTGGCATACGTCGTAGTACGTTGCCATATGTCGTTGTACGTTGGCTTTAAACGTTGTACTTTTCGGTTGTCCTCAAATTTTTTCATGCTTGAAATTTCACGACGTATGCCGGCGTATGACTCACACGTTCCGCGACGCTGGCCACAAGTTGTAGGCACGGTATGCGATCGTTGACAGACGTCAACACATGCTAGTTGTAAGTTAATCATAAGTTGAGACACGCCGAGGTAATGTCTCGGTATAATGGATCGTCCTTGCGTCAGCGTCCACGGCCATGGCCAGGACACTTATTTGCAGCATTCTTCAAACTTTTCTTCGGCATGACGAGGATGTTCACACTTCGATGTCTAGCTTGGCTATGATTCGAATTGTCCATCGGCAGCGTCTATTTAAAATAGTCGAGTTTAGCGTTTTAACACGTTCAGAAGAAACGCTTCAAATTTCCAAACCCCAGCATCAAAAAAAAAAAACAAAACAAAAAAAAAAAACAAAGGCGAGTGACAGCAAATTAAATCGTTCATTGTAAACAATGAAACTAGCTGAGTGGTACCGTTTAAAAGTCGTTGAGTGTAAAAAAATCCAATTGTTGAGCGCAAGCGTCTACTTTCAATAGTGGAGATGCAGCCATTTAAATCGTTGAGTGGCAGCCTATGAACCTACCCGTGGACACGCGGACGCAAGGAGGATCCATCATAACCCACACCCTCCCCCTCACACTCACCTACTACTGCCAACATGAACAAACTACTACTAATACTAATACTAATACTAATACTAATACTGATACTGATACTGATACTGCTGACATGGACATCGACTCAAAAAGGACTCAAAAACACTGTTGGGTTCCCCTTTTATGAACACCATTTTTATATACCAATTCCCAAAACCGCTGGGAACACGTCTTTATATGGCAGTTGTAAGCTAGAAACACATTCATTTTTTTTTTTTTTTTTGTCGACCGGAAGACGTCATTGGAATACGTCTACATACGTCGATGTGTGTTGGGACTACGCAAAGAATTGGTTCAAAGCACGTCAAACATAAGTTAGAAATAAGTTTCGCGTAAAAAAGACATTACCGCGACGTGTTTCGACTTATGAGTAGCTTATAAGTAGCCTTTGTGGACGTGTGTAAGCGTCCACATATCGTGTGTAAAACTTATCCTCATCGCATGCGAACGTGTGTCATACGCCGAGTACGTCGTAAAATTTTGAACATGTTCAAAATTTCTTGACGTACTCTACTTACTACGACTTATGATAGCATATTTAGCGTTCTACTCGCGCATACCAAACTTACCCATACCGTATTCGACGTGCCCCAACGTTTTAGACACACTTTTTGTTACGTCGGCATACGCTGGCAAGATCGCCAAGGTGTGACCGCGATTTTGACCCTTCCATTTCTACGGCAGTTATGATTTGAATCGTTGTGCGTCAGCCTTTTAATAGGCTACGTCACGACATCGTCGGCGATGCGTGCAACGCGCTATGCCTGAGTTAGACTATCGTTGGGCATCGGTTGTGTAGGCCGACAACAGGTTCAGCATTCGTTGGTATAAGTTATCTATAACACAACGAAACGTTCTGTGTAGTTACCAATGCGTTATACATAAGACCAAGTCGCTATGAATACGTCCGAATCTTTAAAAAAAAACATCAAAAGTTCAACGTAAGCCAGCGTTTTACATAAATTTTAACACGTTGCCATCGCTGGCTAAAACGTCAAGGTGTGACCGGGCCTTTAGAAAGCACACACAACAAATCTACTGTAAGAGACAAAACCTTAACCCAAAAAAAAACATTTAAATTATAAAATTTAACCCCAACTTAAATTTTTTGGGGTCGCGGCTCCAAAAGGTTGAGAACCACTGCTCTATACAACTCCAACTTATCATATTTACTTCCTACAGATTATTTTCATGCAATACCAAAACCCACAAGAGATATACTTTTGATATATTTTTAAATCATCAGTCTTTTCCAAGATGCTCTCAAAATCAGCATATATTTCAAATGGGTGTTTTATACATTTATTTGTTTCATGAAATACAACTTTCTCTCCTGGTTCTGGCATCTCAACAACTACTGCTTTATGATTAGAACAATACTTTAAATGTTTATCAAGTCCTTGTTGAGATCGAAAGATATTTTGACATCTTAAACAAGGATATGATTTATGCTTTGATTTATAAACTTGACGACTTACCAATTAAGAAAAGTTTTTGATATAAGCATAATGAGCGGTTTCATTACTGTTGAAATAAAGGAGATCTACATGCTGGTCATATGACCAATTATCATTGGATATAGCATTACTAACTCTTAGAATTTGGACTTTGTTTTTATCAGATAAACCATGAACATTTATTGATAGGTTATTTATATTGCCAAACTTTGTTGTAGCTTTAAAGCCTATGGGTTCTCCTCTCAAGATGTGGAGATCCCCACTTTCTAATTTATTTTCATATTTATTATATTTTGAAACTCTTTCACAGTCCCTTTCCTGTGGTAAAGATGTGCTGAGATACTCCAGAGAAAGCGTTTATGGTCAGTATTTTTAAAATTAACTATTGCCTTTTTATTCTTTATATCCTCAGGTAAATCAACATGAGAAGAAGCCTTCAGCGGAGTGGATTTAAGAATGTTAATATCGATATATGAAACCTTCTCAATGTTGAACCCACTACCTTGTTGTTCTTCTCATTCAAATCTAATAAGCTCTTCAAAGATAGGAGACTTAAGGAAGCTATCAATTGATGTGATAATGTGTGGTGGATTCATTCTCATATATTTTTCTTCAACAACATTATTTTATCTTGAGAAGGTAAAGGAGGCTCCAAGATATATTTCAAATGATTTATGCTTTTTCAACATTTGACTAACAACCTTGATAATTGAATCCTTTGAGATATGAATCGCTTCCCAAATGGATCTTACAATAATATTAAATCTTCTGAGTTTTACCTCTATCCAATCTTTAAAACATCTGTGAAGGGTTGTTATTTCAAATGGTTTTGTCTCAATGACATCTCCCTCTAATCCGATTTTCTTCTTATTTCTCTTCAAGTTTCTCTCAATATTGTTTACGTGTTTTGTGATTGAAAGTGTTTTTTATTACTCTCTTTGAAGAGACATCACAATGTTTTGTTTTTCGTTCAAATGAAGACATTTGTCTGAAAATTATTGAATGTGTGTTTGTTGGTTTGAAGATGTTTTTATAACATTTATAGTCATGATTACAAACGTCGTGGAACGTTGTATTCGCCATATTTACACAGAAAACTTTGCTTAAAATAAAATTTTCTTGATGACAATCTCACGGTAATTTATAGATGCTTTTCGTTGAAGCTAAAATTTTCTTGATGAAAATTCTGTTAAATTTATAGGTGAATCTGTGCTTCAAATCATTTTACCCACCAAAATTTTTCAGCTAATAAATAAAATGTATCAAGACACAAAAGACAAGTTTCCCTCAATCTCTGCATTTGTAAAAGACATTGAGAAATATGTCAAGGATGTAAAATTGAATAAAGATAAATGTAACAACTATTGGATAAAAACAATTATGGTTAATAATATGAGTTCTTCAATTTCCTTCAGTGGAATGGCTTTGAGTATATCTGAAAGAACATCAATTAAAGTTTCTCCAACAAAAGTTTCTCCTCACCTTCTGGCAATATATTCAAAACTACAAAAAGCAATGAAACAAGAAAAAGCATCAAAAAAGAAAAACCTGATGGATGGAGTTTTAGAAAGAAAATATAAGACCATCAGCAATAAGCAAGGAGAAATTTGTATATTTTTCATCAACCCTAAAGATGTAAATCTTGATGAAATAAAGGATGTTACTATATTAGGTGAAATGACATTTCATTCAGAAGTAGATAAGGACGATTTTAAAATTACCTTTGATATAAAAAAAAATGTAGTACTTGAATCTGTTAATGAAAAAAAGTCAGTGGATTTTGATGGTAATGTTTTTTTCTACTAATTTAATATGAGTCATCATTCAAGTGAAGATTTTGAAGATTATGAGAGTGATGATAGTATCTCTGTTGGAACAGAAGACAGTTATCATACCGAGAGTTTATGTACACACGATAGTTATGAAAGTAGTTTTACAGATGCTTATGAAAGCACCAATGAAAGTACTGTGGTGTAAAATAACTCAAATTCCACAAGTTGGATTAGCATACAAACGTAGAATATTTAATTTCGTATAAACGGAGGAAGAACATTGAATGATTCACTGAAACATTCAAATGGACTTCACTGAAACAAAAGCCCAAAGCAATTCTTCTTATACACAATTTGACATTCCAAAGAATGGGAGGGTGAGAAGTATTTGGCAAAAGAACTCAAAACTGAAATATGTGTCCACTTTGTGTGGGAGGGAGAGAATGACACAATCATGGCAAATGTTTGCAGTGTTATCAACCAGGTCACCCTGTTTCTATGCAGCGAGCAAAACCTTTTTCATCGTAAGATATTCCTTTAATCAATATGTAGGTCAAAAGACTCTTGGGAAAAGGGAAACATTACTGACAGCCAATTTGACTACAGTACAAAAATGATATTTATAAAGTACAGCAACAATTATAATTGAGAGTACATAAATATAATCATTTTTCTTCCACACATTCCTCACATAATGCCTTTAATTGCATATCTGACTTAAAAAAAAAATCTAAATCGCAGTTTTCAATGCATGTTCATGTTCCATCAATCGTCCCTTTTTTCCAACTTCAGTGCCAATTCACCCTACCTCATTACATCTACCTCCTAACCCTCACCTGTTATCCCCTCTCCTTACCTCTCCCATCTTGCCCCTCATCTTACCTCCGCTCTTTGCGCCTCTTCACTGTCTTCTGCTTCAGTATCAGCTCCTGCTCTGTTGTCCAAAAGTGTGTGGTGTTCGAAGATATGTGGGCTCCATTCGAACCAAACAGATATCTCATAATCTCAATCAGTACACTCCTCATCACTACAACCATGCTCCTTCCTTCCTCTCAGCACAACTCCCTTCCCAACCCCTCAAATCTTGTACCTCTCCCTGCCTGCTCCATCCTTCACCACACCACTACCAAGTCTCATCCATCCCCTCTCCCCACCTCTCCCATCGCCCTCCTGCACCTTGGCCATGTCTGCTCTCATTGTCTCCCCTCCCTCTCAAAGTGACCGTCACACTCTTCCCCTCCAAGCTTCCCTCTCACCTTTCTCAAAAACTCACCCCTCACCTCTCACCATTCTCCCTCCAATCTCCCCCTTCACTCCCCTTCTTAAAGTTTCCCCCCCCCCTCAGATCCACAAAGCTGCCCCCTTCCTCTGCGCTCTCTCCACCATCTCATCACTCTACGTCCTCAAATCCTCAACTGCCTTCTGCCCCCTCTCTTATTACTCCCCACTGTACCTCAACCCATCATCAATGAGCCTTTTCTCCTCCTAATCCTGTCCTCTCCCCTTGCTCTTCTGCAATCCCCCACACTCTCAACAACTCTCCATACCCTCCCCTCCTCCCTTGTCCTTCCACCCTCCCCTGCACCCAAAGCCTCCTCCCCTCCCTCTTCATTAACGCTATGGACCTCAAATATCCAGGGCCTTCGCACAAACTTGACAGATCTTTCCATGCAGGTTGCTATTGACAAACCAGACATAATCTGCCTTACAGAAACTTTCCTCCTCAAGACGTCTCTGACTCCCTAGTATCTCTCCCTGATTACTCCCTCCTCCGGTATGACAGACCTGAGCCTCATCCTGGCACGGAGTTGCTCTCTTCATCAAACACACGATTCCTCATCCTCCATGCACTGCCCTCCCTCCCCCACACCCACAAGAATACCTCTGGCTACGGCTTCCCTCCACTCCCACCTCATGTTCATATGTGTGTTGTACCGTCCACCAAACAGTGATGACTCCATTTACATCTCGCTCTCCGAAAACATCGACCAACTTTGATCCTCTCATCCCAACTCTCTTGTCCTCATATGTGGTGACTTCAATTGTCATCATGCCAGTTGGCTGGGTGTGGGTAACTCTCTCACCTGCCATGGAACTTCAGCAAAAGAGTTCTGCGACTCATTGGGACTGACTCAATCGGTCAATTTCCCAACCCAGATCTCAACCATTGGTACTCTCTCTCTCTCTCTCTTCTGCATCTGATTTTGACAAATTTCCCGAAAAATATCTGCTGTTTTTCCTTCGCTCCAATCAGTTCTTCTGACCACATGCTTGTCAAAGCAGACATCTCTCTGGCTGTTACGAAAGAACCACCTCAGCGCCGTCGAGTCTGGCATTTCACTCAGGCTGACTGGCAGGGACTTCAAGCAGCCATCACACTTCTAGACTGGTCTCCCATCTCTACTTTCTCCAACATCAACTCATTCTGGGAATTCTTTCAAAGAAACTTGCTCGCTCTCATGCACAGATTTATTCCATCTCGTCTTCAGTTCTCCTTCCCTTCCTCCCGCCTATGGTACTCTGAAACGTGTGGCGAGTCAGTTTCCTGAAACAACTTCCCTTTGCCTCATGGAAGGCAAATCCAACTGAAGGCAACCACAGTTCCTTCCACAAAGCGTGGAACAAGTGTGTCTACCCTCAGGAGAACCAGAAAACGACATCTTTCTAATCTCAACTCTGAATTATGAAACCTGTCTCCCTCCTCTAAATCCTGGTGGCGTCTCGTTAAGTCCGTTTCTGGTATATGCTCCCCTTCCATCCCCTCCCTTACCTAAAATGGCCACACATCTGACACTGCATGTGAAAAGGCTAAATGCCTCAACTCTTTGGTGTAAAGCTTTACACCAAAGAGGTCAACGATTGACCGTATCCTTGCTCTTTGGGTCCTCACCGAACGCAGACGAGAGTTTTAGCATGGGCTGCTTGCAGCCTATGTTGATCTCTGTAAAGCGTTCCATTCGGTGAACCAGGATGCCCTCTGGAGGATTCTTGGTCTTCGTGGGGTCCCACCACAACTGATTGATCTGATGTCTGAACTCTACTCTGGTGCTGAGAGTGCTGTGAGATGTGGTGGTTCCATATCTGACTTATTTCCAGTTCTTTCTGTAGTTTGTCAGGGGTGTGTACTGGCTCCCACACTTTTCAGCACTTGTTTGGACTGGATTCTCGGGAGGATGTCGGAGAGATCAAACTGCCTTGAATCGTTTGGGAATGTCAATATCTCTGACCTTGATTTCGCAGATGATGCAATCATCTTTGCGGAGACTTCAGTTATCCTTTTAGGGGCCCTCGAGTTGTTGAATGAGGAGTTGGAGTCGCTGGGATTATGGGTTTCCTGGGTCAAATCTAAGATCCAGGCTTTCAATGACATATTGGATGCCGCTGTCCTATCTGTGCCTGTTTGGGGTGAGGAGGTTGAGGTCGTGGAAAGATTCACTTACCTTGGCAGTGATATTCATGTCTCTGCCGGCTGTGAATCAGAGGTCAATAGTCATCTGGACTGTGCCTGGGGAGTCATGGATTCTCTGGATAATGGGGTGTGGCGCTGCCAGTACCTATGCGGGAGGACGAAAGTCCGAGTCTTCAGGTCCTTGGTGCTTCCAGTCTTGCTCTATCAATGCGCGATTTGGAATCTGACCAAGGATCTGAGACAGAGACTTCCTTCCTTTTGTACCAGATCTCTTCCGAGAATCCTTGGCTATCGCTGGTCGGACTTTGTGTCCAATGAGTGGTTGCTGAGAGAGACTCAAATGAGATTTGTTACCTGTGTAGACTGTTTGCGTCAGCTGCGGCTGTATGGACATGTGGATCGTTTTCCTGACGCTGATCCTGCTCACCAGATTCTCTCAGCGAGGGAGTCTCGTGATTGGAGGAGGCCAATGGGCCGACCACGTGTCTCATGGTTGCAGCAGGTTGATCGGCATCTCAAGGAGATGGGGATTGGCCAGACATATGCCTGGGGGATGGCCAGACGGAGGCCCCTGGAGTACCGGCGGAAAGTGGACGCAGCGACGTGCTGCTCTCGCGCATGCTCCCATACCTGACCTGACCACCTGCCCCCCCCCCGCCCCATGTGGTGACAAGTAACACTGAAGCTCACAGTGTCCTTCCTTAATTTACATTGAGATATCTCCTACACATCCACGGAGCAAGCAACTCGATACAATCCTATATTTCTCGTGAAATTCCTTAATCTACCCCCACAACCGTAATGCAGCCTCCCTCCCCAGAACAGTAGCTCCTGCAAGGTTCAATGCAGGCATTACCATTCTGTCCTTACCACTTCCAGACTCACTCCTAATTCGCCTATGAAATAAATTGGGAGGGATGTGGGACGCGAGCTGTTGCTGACTTACCTATTCTCCTTAACATTCACCACCACTTAAACACAACTCAAATATTTGCAAAACTCTTGATTCCTAACTCCTGGGGTAGGTGGAAAATGTTAAGGCCCGGTCACACCTTGACGTTTTAGCCAACGTATGCCGATTTTTGAATTTTTTTTCTAAAACGCTGGCACACGTTGAATACGTTATGGGTAAGTTTTGATAACATTGAGAGCACGCTGGCATACGTCGTAGTACGTTGCCATATGTTGTTGTACGTTGGCTTTAAACGTTGTACTTTTCGGTTGTCCTCAAATTTTTTCATGCTTGAAATTTCACGACGTATGCCGGCGTATGACTCACACGTTCCGCGACGCTGGCCACAAGTTGTAGGCACGGTATGCGATCGTTGACAGACGTCAACACATGCTAGTTGTAAGTTAATCATAAGTTGAGACACGCCGAGGTAATGTCTCGGTATAATGGATCGTCCTTGCGTCAGCGTCCACGGCCATGGCCAGGACACTTATTTGCAGCATTCTTCAAACTTTTCTTCGGCATGACGAGGATGTTCACACTTCGATGTCTAGCTTGGCTATGATTCGAATTGTCCATCGGCAGCGTCTATTTTAAATAGTCGAGTTTAGCGTTTTAACACGTTCAGAAGAAACGCTTCAAATTTCCAAACCCCAGCATCAAAAAAACAAAACAAAACAAAAAAAAAAAACAAAGGCGAGTGACAGCAAATTAAATCGTTCATTGTAAACAATGAAACTAGCTGAGTGGTACCGTTTAAAAGTCGTTGAGTGTAAAAAAATCCAATTGTTGAGCGCAAGCGTCTACTTTCAATAGTGGAGATGCAGCCATTTAAATCGTTGAGTGGCAGCCTATGAACCTACCCGTGGACACGCGGACGCAAGGAGGATCCATCATAACCCACACCCTCCCCCTCACACTCACCTACTACTGCCAACATGAACAAACTACTACTAATACTAATACTAATACTAATACTAATACTGATACTGATACTGATACTGCTGACATGGACATCGACTCAAAAAGGACTCAAAAACACTGTTGGGTTCCCCTTTTATGAACACCATTTTTATATACCAATTCCCTATACTTAGGAAATGACACCTAAGGAGTGATGAATCCTTCATCTCATAATACGCTCATTGACCGGTGTTACCTAAATTATCATTGGAGTCAGCTTATTGGACACAGCTACAGCAACTCCTTGGGAATGGTAACCATCAGAGCGACCAGACCAATAGTAGGTGTAACCACCCACCATGATCTCGTTGCAATCCGGTCTCCGAACCTCAGAGAGTGCTGCAATACCAATGTCCAAACGCTTGAGCTCAGATGATAACAGAGACAGTTGATCATCCTCTCTTAGGGATAGGACATTCCAGGCACCCACCCGAAGGGACTGCCTCAGGTTAACCCAAGGAGACTGCCGTCTGGTGGACAACACCTCAGCACCACTCCGAAACACTCTCCCGCAATCTGACACGGGAATGGTACCCCGTGGTTTCTCTCTTATCATCAAAGATTGGGGGTCCCGTAGGCTTTTCCCCAATCCCGTCATCCGGTGAGCTGCCCTGCGAAGGGAAGCTGCACAGGAGGTACTCCCACGGAGTGGGTTTTCAGATTCTTTGTGTTTTTGTGTTTTGCGGAATGAAGGGTTTTACGGTGGCCGGAGTGCAAACGCTGCCACCCACCTCCTAATAAGAAGTAACCCAACTGCAGGAGGATGTCTGCAGACACAGTTGGGCACTAGATATGGATGGCCGTTGGCTCACAAGGAGCTCCTCCGTCCTTTGTCAGGTTTTGTTTTTAATCCTGCTGGGTGTCCATATCATACACCTTCCTCACCAAAAAAAAAAAAACCTGGTGGGGGAGACGGTTTAGTCGCCGACAACCCGACCATGGAACAGGTTAGTACAGGTTTACATGATACCTTTAGCAAGACCCAGATCTAATCTGGCCTGACCTGACACCAGACTGCATTACGGGGGGTGCGGTGTTAATTACGAAGGGTCTAAGACTAATTTGTCCCAGTATGTGATTATCCTCTGTGGCCTTTTCTTATGTTTTAGCATTTCTAAAACCGACGATAAAAAGGAACGGAAGAAGAAGAAGAAGAAGAAGAAGAAGAAGAAGAAGAAGAAGAAGAAGAAGAAGAAGAAGAAGAAGAAGAAGAAGAAGAAGAAGAAGAAGAAGAAGAAGAAGAAGAAGAAGAAGAAGAAGAAGAAGAAGAAGAAGAAGAAGAAGAAGAAGAAGAAGAAGAAGAAGAAGAAGAAGAAGAAGAAGAAGAAGAAGAAGAAGAAGAAGAAGAAGAAGAAGAAGAAGAAGAAGAAGAAGAAGAAGAAGAAGAAGAAGAAGAAGAAGAAGAAGAAGAAGAAGAAGAAGAAGAAGAAGAAGAAGAAGAAGAAGAAGAAGAAGAAGAAGAAGAAGAAGAAGAAGAAGAATAATAATAATAATAATAATAATAATAATCGAGCCACCGAGCAGGAGAAGCCCCGCCTCCAAGGGTGATGCATATTCGCTCGGGAAAAGAAGCTCCACCACAGTTCGTGAACCTTGACGTCGAGCACAGTCTCCGAGTTGTGTGCTGTGCGTTTCCTGCCGCGAGAGCCGACCCGGTTCGATCGTCAATTCCTCAATGATCACTTCTGGACCCGAAGCTTAGTACCGGGAGAAAGGAAGCATTTTTCTTTGATTTTTTTTTTCTTTTCTCCTTGTCTGTTTTTTGTCTGAGTGCGGAGGTGCCTCAAATGGGAAATTAGATTTGGTTTACCTCATGTTCTGTTTTTATTATTACTTGCATTATTACCATTGTAAATATTTGATTTTTTTTTTAACTCGTTTTTATTGAAGTTACTTGTGTCTGTGTTGTCTATTTGTCGTGGGTCGAGTGAAAACACTTGTGTTACTGTCCTGGTGAACGCATCTGGTACGTCCAAACAGTTAACCGTCCCCCACGCACGATACTATCGAAGTAGCATGTGTTCACCTCCAAGGAAAACTGCTTGGCTATTCAGGCTGGCGGGTGTTAACCGCCTGTCCACCACAACTTGGGTCAGAGTATTACCATAACCACCGGACTCGCAACACACACACACACACACGCACACACACACGCACACACACACGCACACGCACACGCACACACACACTGATGAACCAAAACATTATGACCACTGACAGGTGAAGTGAATAACATTGATCATCTTGTTACAATGGCACCTGTCAAGGGGTGGGGATATATTAACCAGCAAGGGAACAGTCAGTTCTTGAAGTTGATGTGTTGGATGCAGGAAAAACGGCCAGGAGTAAAGACCTGAGCGACTTTGACAAGGGCCAAATTGTTATGGCCAGACGACTGGGTCAGAGCATCTCTGAAACTGCAAGGCTTGTGGGGTGCTCCTGGTCAGCAGTGGTGAGTACCGACCAATAGTGGTCCGAGGAGGGACAAACCACAAACCGGCGACAGGGTGTTGGGCACCCAAGGCTCATCGATACGCGAGGGCAACGAGGGCTATCCTATCTGGTCCGAACCGACAGAAGGTCTACTGTGGCACAAGTCACAAAGTTTTAATGGTGGCCACGGGAGGAATGTGTCACAAACCACAGTGCATCGCACCCTGCTGCGTATGGGGCTGCGTAGCTGCAGACCGGTCAGCGTGCCCATGATGACCCTGTTCACCATCGAAAGCGCTTACAATGGGAACGTGAGCGTCGGAACTGCACCTTGGAGCAGTGGAAGCAGGTCATCTGGTTTGATGAGTCCCTTTTGCTTTTAGATCATGTGGATGGCCGTGTATGTGTGCGCCGTTTATCTGGGGAAGTGATGGCACCAGGGTGCACTGTGGGAAGATGACAAGCCTGTGGAGGGAGTGTGATGCTCTGGGAAATGTTCTGCTAGGAAACCCTGGGTCCGGCCATTCATGTGAACGTCAATTTGACACTTGTCACCTACCTAAACATCGTTGCAGACGAGGTACACCCCTTCATGGCAATGGTATTCCCTGATGGCAGTGGCCTCTTTCTGTAGGATAATGCACCCTGCCACACTGCACACATTGTTCTTGAATGGTTTGAGGAACATGATGAAGTGTTCACAGTGTTGCCCTGGCCTCCAAATTCTCCAGATCTCAATCCGATTCAGCATCTGTGGGTTGTGCTGGACCGACAAGTCCGATCCATCGCAGCTCCACCTCGCAACTTACCAGACTTGATGGATCTGCTGCTAATGTTTTGGTGCCAGATACCACAGGACACCTTCAGGGGACTTGCAGAGTCCATGCCTCGGCGGGTCGGCGCTGTTTTGGTGCCACACAGAGGACCAACAGCATATTATGCAGGTGGTCATAATGTTTTGGCTCATCAGTGTGTATGTATGTATGTATGTATGTATGTATATATATATATATATATATATATATATATATATATATATATATATATATATATATATATATATATATCTTCAGGACCAGTCAAAGGTTTTGGAACACCCCCTTATTCCAGTTTTTACTGAAATTTAAGCAGTTTCATGTTTCAATGCACTCTGAAATGAAAGCATAGAACAAATAAACAATTGCAGATTAAAAAAAAGAAATCATGGAATCGTTTTGTTGAGCAAAATTTATTCTAAATTATTGACCCATCAAAGTAGCCACCTTTTGCAGATATAACAGCCGAACATACTTGTGGCATTCCTTCTGCAGTGGAAATCAAATATTGTTTGGAAAGTTCTTCCCAACACTGCTGCAGAAGTTCCCACAAATGTGTTGCACTTGGAGGTTGCTTTGCTTTCACCCTTCTGTCCAGTTCATACCAAGCCAGCTCGATGGAGGTTTAAAGTCTGGAGACTGTGCTGGCCATTCCATGATTTGAAGCCTTCCGTCTTGTTCTTTTCTTCTTCGGTCGTTCTGAAATAGCCTGGAGGTATGTTTTGGGTCGTTATCTTGCAGTAGGATGAACCTGTGACCGACTATGCGTAGAAAAGATGGTATTGCATGGCGCCGCAAAATGCTGTAGGAGCACTTTTGGTTCAGGGTACCAGTCACTCTGTGCAACTCGCCGACTCTGGATCCAGCAAAAGAGCCCCAGATCATCATGCTTCCTCCTCCATGTTTGACAGTTGGTGTCACACACTGAGGAACCATCCTGAGCCTACTCGACGGCATACAAAAACCCTGCGTGATGAACTGAAGATTTAAAATTTTGATGCATCAGTCCATAAGCCCTTCTTCCAGTTTTCAGTAGTCCACTGGTGGTGCTTCATCGCCCAGGCAAGCCTCTTTTTCTTATTTTGCCATCTTAGCAATGGCTTTCTTACTGCCACTCGGCCTGTCAAACTTGCAGCTCGAAGTCTTCTCTTCACAGTTGAAACTGAGACTTCCTGACTTCGACCAGTGTTAAGCTGTGCTTAAAGCTGTTGTCCTGTGAGCCATCTATCACGCAAGCTGTTGACTCTCAGAAACTTGTCTTCTGATTGTATTGTGTCTTTGGGTCTGCCAGACCTCTTCCTTTCAGAGTTTCCTCCAGTTTCCAAGTGCCTTTTGATGGTGTAGGAAACTGTATTCTCTGACACCTTGGCTTCCTTTGCAATTTTTCGACAGGAAAGACCCACACTTTTAAAGGTTATAATGGTGTGTCTGTCTTCCTTTGTTAATTGTCTTTTTCTCGCAATTATAACAGCAATATACCACTTCCTGCAGTGCAATATTGTCCAAATAATGCTTCAGATGGTATAGCAACGCTTTCTGTTCCAACACTGCTTTTGGACAGACAGAGGGTTTGTAACTAATCAACTAAAGTTGGGACACATATAGAAATTGTTTGCATCAACTTTCAAGGCTTAATTTACTTCCATTGCTGCAAAACAGCTGCAGTCACTAACCCATTACTTGTTCCCTGAAAAGGGCCTTTTTTAACAACTCTGAAATTTACATTATTTTTCAGTTTTTGGGAACCTAAACTTTGTTTTTTTGTAACCTCTGGTAGTTTACTGCTTAGCTTTGTACCATTTCAGGATACTCACTGGATTTGAACTGCTTAAATTTCAGTAAAAACTGAAAAATGGGAGTGTTCTAAAACCTTTGACTGGGAGTGGATATATATATATATAATAGCCCCCCTCCCCCCTCCCCCCTCCCCCGTCACCCGGTGTGAAACAATTGAGACAGCTGTAGCCTGTGGAGGGAGCCTCGCCTGCCTGGCCAGGTCGGGGCCCGGCTTTGTTGACAGGTGTGTTTGATGGCGGTCAAGTCAGTGTGGTGTGGTATTCTGCATAATTTATACCTCTCTACCTTGACAATACTTGTATCTTCATAATAAAACAAATAGATAATAAAAAAATTGTATGTTTGTAGATTATCTCTAATAAAGGCCCCCTCCCCTCCTTGATCAAACTGGTATTCTAATAAATGCCCAGAGCTTGTATTAGAATAAATACTATATATATATATATATATATATATATATATATATATATATATATATATATATATATATATATATTGTTGCAGATTCGCGCCCGCCGGCGTGCTGACGGCCACGTAACTCGAATCGCGGCACGTCGCCCACTGGACAGACAATCCAGTCGTGACCCTCTCGGACTAACGCCGGGAACCAGTCACGGGTGGACCTTTCGGTCTCACCGCGATCGAGCCAATCAGCCCCCGCGTGGGATAGGGTTGCTCGCCAAATTCGACCTACCTAAGTACCCACGCGGAGGGTAGACCGGGCGATCGCACCTCGCCGCAGGTCGACTTCGGACACGGGCCACTTAAGCGACCCGTTCCGTACTATCGGGATAACCGAGCGGTGTTATTCGTCGACCTCGACGGTTCGATTAATTATCGGGCATATTCAGCCCACTACCAACCCTTTACGTGAAGCAAGATGAGGATTCAATGAAGGAAATGACGAAGCGAAGAGGGAAACAGTTCAACACAAAGCACATTTATTCGCGCTGAACGGAAAGCACACATATTCAATTACACCAAAAGCACATGTAAAAGGAGAAGAAACACAATATTACACAAAAAGCAAATATAAAAGAGAAACACAATGCAGAGCTATCCGACTACCGAGCACACGGCAACACTTATACAATTTTACTTCACAGACGGCGCCGACAACACATACCCAAAACCAAGGAAAAGAATACCCTCAAAGATGAGGCGGGCCTGAGGCCGAGACCGGGTCGGGCCTACCCGTCTGGTGATGAGACGCGGAGCGGCGATGGTGCCTCAACTATCTCAGCGCGGGGGGAAACAGGAGGGGGTTGCTGATGCTCGGGGTATAGAGGATTCCTACTCTGTCTCGAGTCCCGCGACGAGCGTCTCCACCTCGGCCAGGTCGCGCTGTCGGCCTCCCTGGGGTGCAGCTCCCTGCACGACGCGAGCACCCCCTCGTCTGCCCTCGCCGCCTCTCCACAGCTCCGTCCCCTCCGCTCCGACTCCGACGCACACGACGACGACCAGCTCCTTCTTGCCAACTCCACCGCCCGCGAAGTCTTAACTCTCTGTTTTCTCTCGACTCTACTACTCACTGGACTGACGAACACGGTCGCTTATATCAGCCCCGTGGCTTCGCCCTCTCATCTTTGACCCCCTCCCTTCGACCTTTCACCTCGCTCCCCATTGGCCCGAGAAAAAGTGGGCGTGAATGCTTTTTGATCCATAAATTTGCATATATCGATCGCCCTCCAACGCCCTGGGGGCGGGGCCAAATCGCCCCTCGCTCACCGATTGGACGGCACAAAAGTGGGCGTGTGTCGTTTTTGATCCGTTTTTGAAGCAGAAAATCCGTGGTTTTGTACACGCTGTTCGGCGCGCGCCCTGCACGAGTCCAACACCGGTACCCACAAGCGGCGCAAGAACGGTGGCGATGCGACGGTTGCGAGGTGTGACGGGAAGGTCGTGGCGGTTGTGGTGAAGCGGCGTTGTGGTTGGTGGTTGATGTTGTGACTGGTGGTGGTAACAATGGCGGTTGGTCCAAAATAAAGATAGTAAAAGAAAAACGGCTATCCTGAAGAGTCGCAGCACGCATAAATGACATGTATTCCCACTCGACAACGGGTTTGGGCCTAACTACACATATACTTACCGAGATATCTCACCTAAGGGACCTGAATGGTGGTTTGCGAATTTGGTAACCACAACAATATATATATATATATATATATATATATATATATATATATATATATATATATATATATATATATATATATATATATATATGTTGAGATCCAGGTGAGGTCCACAGCGATTAAGGTCAAGCTTTGTTCATCACCGATCTTGGGAGAGAAGGTTTTATTTCACATCAGACATATGCATATGGAGACAACAGGCTTTGAACACAATAGTCCACCCAGCCTAATCCTCTGGTGAGCGGTCTTTCGGCACTGCCTTATATTCAATTTACTGCGACCTTTGAATGACTGCGTGTCAAAGAGGATTTATTACCATTCATTAATCTATTGCATTCTTCTGTCAGTACTGCTGATAAGAGAGCGCAGAGAGTGCAGAAACAACACCCTTGATTCCTTAAGGAATTTTAAAAGGTAGCCTCCTACATGTTGTTTAGGCCTTAACAGTTCTGGGCAGTAGTCCAACAGATTCCAGGTAGCTCAGCTGCCCGATTAGCAAGGTCATTCGAACGGTCGACAAGGCCAGCTGTGTTGTAACAATGTCAAAACAAGTTTCTTGACAGTGCACAGATAAACTAATGGGAAGATTTATCCTTTCCCTCTTTCCAATTGAAACTCAAGAGTTTTAACCAAACACTAGTAGACATGTTTGGTTGCTGTTAGAGTACATACAATCCCCGACATTTCCCTCCTCTTGTTTCTTTGAAACATTTGCAAAAGAAACTACAAATGAAGAAAAGGAGCATCCGCAGGCCGGCAGGTCAGCAGACAGCAACCTCCAGTGGGTGGCCATCCTTAGGTTTAGCTCCAGATGGACCAAAACGATCGGGAGTTCCAGCTGCGCCCCCAGCCCAAAAGGGGGTTCCTACCCACTTTCCAACCGGTCCACTAACACCCCAAGTCTTCAACAAGGGAAATCGGGAAATATCGCAACATTTAAACATAGAATATAAGGAAGCCAAGCACTCCCAAAAGCTGCTCGTACAAGAATTGCTCATGGCTAAACAAGAATGAAGTTATACAGGAATATACGTTCCATTAAATATTTGATTATATATATATATATATATATATATATATATATATATTGCCGCTTAATGGACTTCATGAACAACAAGTAAGGCAGTGTTAAAGTATATAAATGTAATGTTCTTTATGAACAAAGCAAAAGAATATTTGATAAACTACAAGCCAGAGTATAATGAAGGCACAACCTGCCAGCAATTACCAACAAGGCAAATCAAATGGTATTTCTACCTAGCCCTTCAATTGGTGCAAGCAACGAAAGACATTCGTCCAATGTGAGTTGAAGCAATTGTTCATCACTCGGAGGAAGCCAAAGTAATGGATCGGCGACTACTGCAAGGTTACAATATGTTTCATTGTTCATGGGTTGGGGTGACATGGGTGGGGTACATAGTATTGGGTAAGGGGGGGTAGGTGTAAGTGCAGGGAGGTTTGAGGATGGCAGCAGTCCAGCGGTGTTCACCGGGGCCATCTCCGTCTGTACTAGCTGGGTACTGGGCTTTGTTGTCCATCCTGAAAAACACTTTCCAATGGCCTTTTGGGCAATTACCTTGAAAACCATCAGTAATATAAAGGCTGCCACGATGATTATCAGGATTGTTATAAAAAATCTCAAAACACTTCCTCCCCAACCCCCAAACAATCCCTTTAACCAGCTACTCATGTTATCACCACTGTAGTCTTTATATTTGCTCGCCTCTTTCCTTATGTGACCCGCGAGGTCATTAATGTTTTCTGAATTATCTGGGATGTACGTACAACATTCTTTGCCAATTACAGCACATGTTCCCCCTTTTTCAGCTAGGATCATGTCTAAAGCTATTCTATTTTGCATTACAGTAGTCCTTAATGCGACCAGCTCCGCGCTAATTTTCTCAAAACCATCAGCGGTATCATTTCCCATTATTTCCAATGTTGATGCCATGCTGATAAGTTCCCTACCTGCAACCCAGGCCCCATATCGGGGAAAATTATCATTGCTGCATATGCTCCATCTGATATAGCTCTCTTACGTCGTGTCCGATCTATCTCAGAGAATGGGTCAGTGATCAAACGCATGTGCGGTACGACGTACGCAAGATAACATGAACCGCCCCATTTGTTTGGCAGCCATGGGTAGGCTCTATACCCACACACAAAATATGTGCCATTAGATGCAACCTTCGGATATGTTCCATTCTCTCCCTTCCTGTTGGCTGGTAAGTCACTTATCTCTATTGATATATTACAAGTGGAGTTCCCTGCCTGAAATCTGGCATGAGGCTTTGTCCAAGTAAGGCAGATAAACCCCATACGCTTATATGTGATTCTGAAGTACGGAGGTCTTTTCTTTAAATTAAAAGGAGGGTACCACGCACCTGTAAAGTCTACACATGATGAGTTACTGTTTTTTTTGTCAAATTAAAATTGTTGTACCAAGCAGCACCACAGTAGTCTATTTCCTCAAATGGGATCACAGATAATGGCAAACCCGTTTGTGAGGAGTGCGGGAGATAAGCACACACCCAGCACTTGGTCTCATTACTTAATGTAGCATATTTGTGCGACAAAAGTAAGAATGTATTTATCCCATGTACTCCCAACTCGTGTAAATGTTCAGTGTGGTTCCCAATTGCTCTTCTCCCCCTCTGTTGGATGGGTTGGATTGTCCAGTTATCAATTTGCCCTTCCACTTCCCAGCTTCCCATCCATGAGGCAATTATGGCAACTAGGATTTGCTGTAATGGGTTCATTCTTGCACAATCTCCTCCTCTGTTGGGATGGCAAGTTTGCAGTGTGAAAAGTGTATCCAAGCAGGCTTACCTTCGCACTTTACGGCAGTTGGGGTGGTCAGCAATACCTGAAACGGTCCCTTCCACCGTGGTTCCAAGGCCGTTTTCCTTGTAAAGTGCTTTATCAGTACGTAGTCTCCTGGCTGGAAGGTGTGATACGGCCTTTCCACCGGCTCGGGTAAGGCCTCCTTCACTCTCGTGTGTATCGTCCTCGCGATCCTGGAGAGCTGTTTACAGAATGTCAGCATGTTTTCATCCATCATTGCAATACTCAATTTGTTTATGTCGGTGGGGGCAGTTACGGGAAGTCGCATCGGCCTTCCCATTAGTATTTCATGAGGGGATAACCCTGTCTTCCGGTTCACTGTGGATCGCATGCTCATTAGTGCCAAGGGTAATGCATCTGGCCACTTCAACCCTGTTTCCGTTGTTAGTTTCGCCAGCTTGTTCTTTAGGATACCGTTCTGCCTTTCCACGGCGCCTGCTGACTCTGGATGATAAACACAGTGAAATGCCTGTTTTATTCCCAGTGCTTTACACGCTGCCTGTGTTAGTTCCCCCGTAAAGTGCCCCCTTGATCATGTGATATTTTGTGAGGGATGCCGAATCGGCAGAAGAAGCTTTTTAACAAGTGCTTCACAACGGTGGCAGCATCTGCCTTTGTACATGGGTATGCCTCTACCCATTTAGTGAACATGTCTACCACTACCAAGACATTTCCATATCCGCATGATGGTGGCATATTTATAAAGTCTATTTGTAGGTGCACAAAAGGACCCCATGGGGGCGGGTGGGCTCCCGGCTGCCCTATCTTATCAATTTTGTGTTGGTTGTGTTGTTGACATATCTGGCAAGTTTTACAGACCCCTTCTGCTATTTTCCCAATTCCTGGGGCATACCATGATTCTTGTACTTGTCTCACAGTCCCCCTCTTGCACACATGTCCATTCAAATGGGCCATGCGTGCAAGCCATGGAAGGATTTCAACAGGTGCTATTACCTTCCCCTTGTTTGACCAAAGTCCATTGTCATCCGCTACTCCTCCCGCTGCTTGCCACTTATCATGGTCCTTCTGTGTTGCAGCAGCTTGAATTGCAATAATGTCTGGCAAGCTGTATTGGTGCAGCTTGATTTGCTCTTTCGCCAATCGTGCCTGCATTATCGAAGGCAAAGGCAGACTAGCCGCCTCTTTTGCAGCTTTGTCTGCTTTATTATTACCTTTGTCAATGTCAGTTGTCAGTTCCTGGTGTGCACGGCATTTAATGACTGCAATTTCCGCTGGCAGTGTAATGCTTGTCAACAGCTCGGACACCAAACTGCCATTCTTTATTGGTGTTCCTGCAGAGGTAAGAAACCCTCTCATTTTCCATATTGCACCTTTGTCATGTACAACACCAAAAGCATAGCTAGAGTCAGTATATATGTTCACCACGGAATCGGCAGACAGCTCGCAGGCCCTGATAAGGGCACACAATTCCGCCTGCTGGGCGGAGAAATGAGAAGGCAGACGGGACGCTTCCATTAATTCGTCAATCGTACACACAGCGTATCCTGCATGCCCCGAGCCATCTAGTCCTCGGTATGCCGAACCATCAACAAACAAGGTGAGGTCCGGTCGCTCTAGTGGTTGATCCTTTAGATCCGGGCGTACAGTGGATACTTCCTGGATCGCCTCCGTGCAATCGTGTGGGTCGCCGTCGTCCTCCGTTGGCAGCAAAGAGGCTGGATTAAGAACGTTGCATCTTTCAATCTGTAGGTTCGGTTGGTGTAGGAGAGTCGTCTCATACTGCATCAGACGTGTATTGGTTAAATGCTGTGTTTGTTTTTGTGTGAGCAAAGCCGCAACACAGTGGGGAACCCTTAAAACCAGCGGGTGCCCCATTACAATTTCCGCCGTGCGTTTTACTGCATAACTGGCTGCAGCCACTGCTTGTAAACAAAAAGGTAGGCCGCGTTCGACCGGGTCCAGCCTTCGACTGAAGTATGCGATTGGTCGTTGGTGGTCACCGTGCGATTGTGTTAGCACAGCCTGTGCAAATCCCTTTGTTTCATGAGAGTAAAGGAAGAACGTTTTGTCATAATCCGGTAGCCCCAGAGCGGGAGCCACCGAAAGTGCTGCTTTTAATTTTGTAAAGCATTCCCCCATCTGCTCATTCCACACGATTTTATGTGGCTGGTTTCTCCCGACCACAACATACAGTTCCTTGGTTAGGATTGCATAATCAACAACCCATTGTCTACAGTAAGTTGCCATACCTAGGAATCGCATCATCTCCTTCTTCGTGCGAGGGCGGGGGACCTCCGTGATCGAGGTTATCCTCCCTTTGTCCAACTCCCTCTTTCCGTGGGAGATGTAGTGTCCCAGATACTTGACCCTTTCTTGGACCATTTGCAGTTTGTCTTTGTTTACCTTGTGGCCTTTTGTTGCTAACGCCCGTAGCAGCTGCAGCGTATCGTTTGTACACGCTGCTTTATTTGGGGAGCAAATTAGCAGGTCATCCACATACTGTAGCAGGACTGAATTACTTTTGAAAACAACATCTTCTAGATCTTTGTGTAGAGCCCGCGAGAATAAAGTTGGACTGTCTGCGAACCCCTGGGGCAATACAGTCCATGTGTACTGACGGCCTTTGTACGTAAAGGCAAATAAAAACTGCGATTCCTTATCGATGGGTACACTAAAAACCGCAGAGCATAGATCGATGACTGAGAAATGAGTGGAGTTAGCGGGAATAGATGTTATCAGTCCCTCTGCACTAGGTACCACGGGGTGAACACCTTGGATTATCTCATTCACTTCTCGCAAATCTTGGACAAATCTCCATTTATCTTTCTGTGGTTTTTTCACTGGCAATATAGGTGTATTACACGGACTTGTAGTTTCCACAATTATACCCTGTTCCTTCAAGGATTTGATTACGGGTGCAATGCCAGCCTCTGCCTCTTTACGGAGAGGGTACTGGCGCACATTTGGCAAAGGCATTCCTGGTTTGAGTTTAACCACTAGAGGCGTTGCCCCAATGATTCGACCCACATCATTATCATGTTTTGTCCACAATTGTGGTGGGACCTCTCCCATCAGATTTTCCACCTTTTCTATCGTGTTCATCATTTCCAATGCCTTTTCCCGCTTTGGTGGTAAATTAACCTCTTCCACCAGTCCGTGTATTTCTTTTTCCATAAGGTCACAGATCCATCCTTCGTTATTCTTCAACTTATGCACTTCCCAGTGCACTATTGTTTCTGTGCAGCTCACTGCTGCCTCCTGTAGGCGGTAAACCATAAATCCCAAATCCTTTGGGTGATATCCCTTTGCTGTAGTCATTGTTGTATGTGAGGTTACTCCCGGCGGATACTTTGTCAACTGCCTTTGCTCGTCTGTGAGCTTAACCTCCATTGCGACACCTTCCTTACCAACCATTAGGCGGCAAAGCAATAAATCATTACGTGTTTCCAAGTGCGGAGCAATTTTCTCCGCAAATTCAATGTCATCCCCTCCCGCATCATAATAGATTGTACAATGTGGAGGGTTATAGTATGTGTGCATTGTCACTTGTGCATTGTCTAACCACGTTTGCATTTCCTTATTTTCGTCTGAGATAAGGTTTAGGCATGACCAAGCATTTCTAATTGGTTCCTCCGGCAGTCTCCACCAATAAACAATCGGATGCGGTGTCATCAGGATCATCATTGCCAAATGTGTCTTGTCCCTGGGAATATCAACATAAACCCCTCCCTTTGTACATGCTATCGTGCATCCTAGTTTACACAACAAATCTCTACCTAGCAGATTAACTGGCGTAGTGGTTGTGAGAAGGAAAGCATGTTTCTCTTGCAAAGGTCCGCACCGTACTGGTAATTGTGTTGTTGCTTTTAAAGTCTGTACCTTACCCTCTAATCCTACTATTTGTACTTCGGTGTTTGATTTTTCAACTCCTGGCAGTTCCTTCGCTGCGATAGTGGAATGGGTGGCTCCCGTGTCGACTAAGAAAGGAAGCTTCTTACCCGAAACATCCAGAGTGAAGGTCGGCTCCTCTGTTGGTGTTAGTGTCAGCATAGCTCCCTGCAACACGGGTCCACCAGCGGTGTGTCAATATGACTTACGACCCTGCAGCCGTCTTGATCCACCGTCTTGAAACCCCGGCTGTCCTTGAGGGCAATTCCTTCGCCAATGCCCTTCCTTCCCGCACTGGAAGCATTCCTGCGGTGGCGCTGTTGGTTGTGCTCGGTTTTGGCCTGCTGCAGTTTTTGAGCGTGTTTGTAGAGGCGATCGTGTCCAACCTTGACCTTTCCCTACCTGTTTCTTGGGTTTCCCTCTTCTCGGTGCCGCCGGCGGGGGCCTTTGTTGGATTCTCATTCGGCGATCCCACTGTCTAGCCGTTTCTTCGTCTTCTGAGTCTATGTCATCTTCCTCTAGCTCCCACTTTCTCCAATCTTTATTCTTCCTTTGCTCTGCCACTTTGTCTAATAATACCATTTGGAACACCTCCTCTTTAATTTTTGTTTTCGCGCTCTCCTTTTCTTCTGACCGGGATGAACATTGGTCGGCAGCTGTACAAATCTCAGTTGCTGGTCTTGCCTGCCAGCCGAGCATTACATACTTTAACTGCTTCTTAATCTGAGGTCTGAGTCCTTCCATTAGGAAGTTCGTCAACGCTCGTTGTGGTATTTCTTGTTCAACTTGGAAACCCCCATATTGCAAGAATGCCTGCACTAATCTATGCATGAATTCAGTCGCGCGCCCGCTGGCGTTGCTTTGTTTCATAGATCTTATCCCAATCTAACGTTGCCGGCCGCATTGCGCTCTCAATTGCATCATAGAGGAGCTGACGTGCAGTCTGCCTCTGTGCGGCAGTCCATGCCGCTGCTCCCTGTGGCTCCTCCTCTGGCCAATTACCATCCTGTTTAGCCCTTTTCCACACAAATGGGGACAGCACTGCATGGCACAATACTCCAATGTCTCTATGCGAGCAACGGTGTGCCTCAACCCACTGCATTATCAATTCCTTTGTTGCTCCCACATTCCCTCTCAGTTCTAGTACTCGCTCCTTCATCGATCTCAATTCACTCTCTCTAAACGGTCTGTACACCGATTGAGCTGGCCCTCCTGGGCCCGCTGGAATTATTTCTTGGACCGGGTAGGCAGAGGCTGTGGCCAGCAGTCCCATGGCTCCCAGGTCCGGATACAGACTTGGTGTGCTATTCACACACGCAGGTGGAACACCTGCATTGTTTCCCTGGTCTTCCCACCTCTGCACTGCAGTTACAGGGGCGGGAAGATTTCCTTTTACTTGCATCCCCTTAGTTTGTGCTCCAATTTTCTCGACTTTTTGTTCCACTAATTTTCTAGCCACCTCATTTACCTGTAAGGCTTCTTCTTCCCACATATCATACGCTCGCATGTCTGGCTCAGGTTTTATTTTATCATTCATTCGATGTTCTAGCCGGCTTGATAGATTATCTACGATTTCTGATCTTAGAGAACCCCACCTTGGGAATGGGTGTGGATCCCCTTTTGTCCACCTTTCCCACAATGCCAATTGAGTGCATGACTTAGGTCCATATTTTTCATACATTAATCCCGCAGCTGTATTCGGGGGTGGGGCATCTTTATCCCCTATTGATTTTGACGTCTTATTTCCCATATATCCTTATTTCACTGATCCTTCCTAGAGTTTTCTTGGGCCGGGTTAGTGTTCTCCGCCTGGGGTGTTTCTTCACACTCCCAATGCACACTTCCCGCTCCCTCACCCTCCCAACGGGGTTTTCACACCTTTCCCTCCTCTCAATCTCCCGTTCGGATCCTGGCCCTGGCGTATTCTTGGGTCTCCCCCACGGTCTCCCAAAGGAGTGTCCTGGGGTTCCCCTCAACCTTCCAATGGGCCCTTACCTTCCCGGGTACCCCTTTCCGATGTGCAAATAAACCTCCTTCTCCCCTGGTTCGTTTTGAAAGGGCAAGGACAGATCTCAGAGAGCAACGAGTATCCCCAGTGTGAGAAAGGAGGCAGCTTTCTTACCTTTTCCTTAAGCTGGCCGGCTCTTTCCTCCTTTGTCTCACCAGGGTTCTCGAGCTCCTCCTCGATCCGGCTTGCCCCCTCGCCGACTACGCCAATTGTTGAGATCCAGGTGAGGTCCACAGCGATTAAGGTCAAGCTTTGTTCATCACCGATCTTGGGAGAGAAGGTTTTATTTCACATCAGACATATGCATATGGAGACAACAGGCTTTGAACACAATAGTCCACCCAGCCTAATCCTCTGGTGAGCGGTCTTTCGGCACTGCCTTATATTCAATTTACTGCGACCTTTGAATGACTGCGTGTCAAAGAGGATTTATTACCATTCATTAATCTATTGCATTCTTCTGTCAGTACTGCTGATAAGAGAGCGCAGAGAGTGCAGAAACAACACCCTTGATTCCTTAAGGAATTTTAAAAGGTAGCCTCCTACATGTTGTTTAGGCCTTAACAGTTCTGGGCAGTAGTCCAACAGATTCCAGGTAGCTCAGCTGCCCGATTAGCAAGGTCATTCGAACGGTCGACAAGGCCAGCTGTGTTGTAACAATGTCAAAACAAGTTTCTTGACAGTGCACAGATAAACTAATGGGAAGATTTATCCTTTCCCTCTTTCCAATTGAAACTCAAGAGTTTTAACCAAACACTAGTAGACATGTTTGGTTGCTGTTAGAGTACATACAATCCCCGACATACACATACATATATACATATATATATATATATATATATATATATATATATATATATATATATATATATATATATATATATATATATATATATATATATATATATATATATAATATTGTTGCGGATCCGGGGTGGCGGGATTCTCACCTGGTCCTAGGCGCCACCCTGACCACCACCGTCTCCGGGGTTTATAACGCCGGCCGGCTCAGCACATGCCTCGGGTCACGCGTCTTCAATCACGATACCAACATAATCCTTGTTCCTTGCCAGTTGGGAAGAATAGAACCCCTCGTTACAGACTGGTTTTGTCAGATGCCGAGCGTTTTCTGCCAGTCTGAAAACATTTTGGTTTAAAATGCCAATCGAAAGGATCGTTCCTCAACGCGACACAAATTAATCCGTAGCGGCAACTTCATACGAATTAATCAGATTTATTGGGGTACATCGGGGATCACAACACAAGCAAAATTCACGACATTGTTTTTATTAACAATCCTCAACCCGTTCTTAACTAGGGAACCATGGACTACAGGTTTCGAGGGGGACGCTACCGAGATATGCCTTAAACAACGTGCAGACAATGACAGACAGACAGCATGCATGCAAGACAAGACAGAGTACTTGGTGATGTCTCATGGACGAGAGGACAGTGTCAAAAGCACGAATGTCGCTCGCAACAGGCGGATGTCCATGGATTCGAGCTTCAGCTCGAACGTGCCTTGTGGCGAAATGGAGGCGTCGTACTCTTGCCCCCTTCGCACCGCTCGCGGTCTCCGCGCGCTCTGACCCCGCATGATGTCGACGATGGGCCTCAGCTGATCTCTCTCAAGGTCCAGCATACAAATCCAGGCCTGGCCTGTTCTCCATACAAGGCCCAAGTCGAGTTGCTGAGCTCAGCAGGCGGATCGACAAACGTGTCGAGCCGTGAGGTGAGTAAGTACGGAGGCTCGGTGACCAGACGCAGGCCGAACCTGTCAATCACCTCCCCATACGAGTCGATCGCCGACTCGACGTGCAGGCAGCCTCTCAAAGCCCACTGCCATTTCTCTAAACTCAACTCCTTTTCTCTCACAGTTGCTCTTTTGTTCGTTCGCTTCATTTTCTCTCTTGTTCGCTCGCTTCGACACACCAGCACGCCTCGAGAGCGACTGTTCTCCAAACACTGTACTCTTTTTCTCTCCTTAGCTTCTCTCTCGTTCGCTCCTTCGACACACGAGGATGCCTTCTCTTCCTTTTCGAAGCCGACAAAACTCCTCCCCTTCGCGTCACTTCCTCTTTTGGCCACACCCTCTCAGCTGACTGGGCGGGCCTCATCCGGGATGGGGAAGAAGAAGAGGGAGTTTTCGTTCCACCACCACACAACAATAATACAGCCTCTTTCATCTCCGACACACATATAACATCCATTTTACCAAACAACCTAACTATACATGCATTTAATGGGGGATCTGAGCTAATCCTATATTTAGTAGTCCAATAAGGGCTATTTCCATAACAATATATATATATATATATATATATATATATATATATATATATATATATATATATATATATATATATATATATATATATATATATATATATATATATATATATAATGTGATCATACATATGTGTATGAAAATCACGATATTGAAAAAAAGTTATGGACAGATTCGAACGAAACTTGTTGGATGAGTTTGTGTCATGACAAGAATAAGCTGCTTTGATTTTGGTTAAGGTACGGCTGCAGATCCTGCCTATAAATGGGCTACAAAATGAAAACTGTTCAGCCTTGCGGAGGTATGCATTCTCCCGAGTGCTGTTTTTTTTTTTTTAAGTGATTCTTCACCATTGAGAGATGTAGTCAAAAACGATATTTCGTACAATATCTAAAAAAAAATTTAAGATGGATTCTAACAAAACATGGTGAACTGGTTGGGTGTGTGACTTCGACAAATTGATTCAAAATTGGTGAAGATCTGGATTTATATCCGGATCCGAGAAGTTTTTACAGTGATTCTTCATCACTGAGATGTCGGGCCAAAAATGATATGTTGCATGATATTTCAAAAATATGTGGATGGATTATGACAAAACTTGGTGGATGATTTGGGTTGGTAACATGAACAAGCCGATTCAATTTCGCTTGAGGTCCGGATGCATATCCAGCCTGGCAATGGGATCCAAAACGTAATTTGTTCAGCCTGGCAGAGGTATGTGCTCTACTGTGCGCCATTTTAGTTTTCCTTGCTCCTCACACAATCTTGTCACACCTCTTTAAGTTTCCTATTCTCTCCCTAAATGCCGTTTGCCATCATCAACCCTCCTTTCTCCTTTATGTGGGAAAGCAGCTTAATATGAAGGAAAATAACCAAGCATGTTTAGAAAATTGCATTCAGCACTAATTATTATGACAAATTGTAACAATTGATTTTGATCTCATTTATGAAACTACATAACTCAATTGCACAATAACGCATCAATGAATTGCTGCAATTACACATTCAGTTCATACCTTATAATCCATTGTTTAAAAGGTAAATGTTAAACATGTACTCGGGTTTTTCTGTGTGTAGCGTTCTAAGCTTTCAGTGTAAGTTCATTTTGAGATATTTTTGTTATTTATCGTAATGTATTTTAAATCCTCAAAATCTGATTTTACTGGATGTCAAATATGAAACGACCAAATTCTTCGCCTGTTTCTTTTTATTATCAAGGAAAAATATTTGGGCATTTTAACTGCAAAGTTATGCTTGTTTCCCTCCCTGTGGTTGATCGACTGAATGTTGTTTCGACAGTGAGGTCACACCTCAGAGAAGGAAGGTTCTGTCATAACAGCATATGCACTGCATGTCATGCTAACTGATTTTGTTTTATTAACTGAGCTCATCACAGCTGGCCAAAGCTTCACAAAGCTGTTTCTCTGGAAACCTGAGAATATACTTGCCATCATATTTTCAAAGCAACCATTTATGATGGCTTTTATGAACTTCATATCACCATTTATTTTGCACCAGTTTTGGCTGATGTTGCTACAACTTGGAATTGCATTTAAAGCAGGAAATTCATTTGCAGATCAGAAAGGTCTCCTCAGCATTACAGCAGATGGAGACGTGATCATCAGTGCTCTGTTTCCCTTGCATTTTGGAATCGATACCAAAAATATTTCTTTCATTTCTGAACCACAGCCTCACAGATGCTTAGAGTAAGCTACAACAGTATTCCTCTTCTTATGTGACAACACCATACATGTCTATCAATCTTCTTTGTTGTTCAAACTCTTGTTTTTATTGCATTGGTTTTTGGAATAGGAAGTGAATTAACTTATAAATCTGACCTTGGCTGTTTAAGATTCCTTCCAATAATCTTCATTCTTTGTTTAATGTTTCATTTCTTCAACATTCATTTTTCTTTTTTCTTTACAGGAGCAAGGCTCATAAAATAGCAAAAATAACAAACAAAACATGACAGTGGGACAAACATCAATAAAATGACCAAACTGCATAAGATGAGAGGGAGAAGGGTGGGAAACATTGCAATGAGCAAAAAAAAATAATGAATCATTGTACTCAATTTGTGATATTTCAATCTCTGATTAAAAAATAAAAACATTTTATCAATGTGTATATTCACATTACATTATATCACATGAAGAAGAAGAAAAGAGTAGTTACATCTCATTCTAAATATTATAATACCCTTTTTGAAAAAAGTCAAAAATGTTTTATTGAAAACCTGGAACTTCAGGAATTAAACTTTGATGGAATAATTTGATTTGTTACTTTCTTATGAGGACAAATCTGATAAGAATAAAAGTCATAAAACAAACTTCCTAGATCTTCAAAATTCCTGCATGAAGGCTTTTTCATGAGTTACTATGAATGAATTATATTCAATATGGGCTAAAAACTCACCAGTCATTTTATTATACTCTATGCATGCAAATGAAATAGTATTCTCATTTAGAAGCTATTTGATCTCACTTTGGGCATTTGATTTCTAAATGTAAAGATAATGGTTTTTCTGTTTTATTTCTGAGTATTTTTCTCCATTCAACCACTGTCATGTCCATGTATCCTAAAATGTCCATGAATCCTTTCCTCTCTGAATCCTAAAATAGCTGATGTAGTATTTGGCAAAACCAGCTTTACCCTGCCCTCTAGAATCCAAACCATGTTTTAATTTCGATCCAATAATTTATTTTATCCACTGAATGTCAAACTCCATCAAACTGTGTCCCCCACATTTCTGATAATTCAAAATGACTTTCCAAAACCTACTCATTGTACTAAAACTATTTTATTGCCTCAATACTACCCATACTAAGCTGGCTATTGTGTGTGTGTGTGTGTGTGTGTGTGTGTGTGTGTGTGTGTGTGTGTGTGTGTGTGTGTGTGTGTGTGTGTGTGTGTGTGTGTGTGTGTGTGTGTGAGATTATTACCTTCACATTCTGCGAAAGGTTATGCTTTGATTGCTGTGTATTTATTTATTTGTAAATATGTGTGTTTGTTTGTTATTCGCATAACTCAGAAAGTATTAAACCGAATTGCATGAAAATTGGTGGGATGATTTGTGATTATCCAAGGACGATTTGATTAGATTTTGGGAGTGATCGGGTCAAAGGTCAAGGTCATGAAAAGGTCAAAAACAAACTTTTGAGCATAACTTCCTTCATTAGACAGCTATTGACATGCAACCAACGCCATATTGTTCCATGATGAAATACCTTTCGAGCACGTGGTGTCAGATTTAACGTGACGTTATCAGAAGTGCATCAAGATGACGTAACAAGATGACGTAAATTTTGAATTTTCGACCTCATCAGTTTTGATCATACCGTTTTGTAGGACTTACCTTAAGGACGTCACACACCAAATTTGACTTCGATCGGACTGACCGTTATGACGTCATTGACGTTTGAACATAACGTTTTTCAATTGTGGCTAAAATGTCCTGATATTTTATATTCAAATATCTATGTAATTTGTAAATGAAATTGTCCCAAATCCAGGCATTATGATCAGTACCAAAATATCTGCTTATTTATGAACAGGTTTTGCAAATTAACTCTGTGGTCAAGGTCAAGGTCACACTCAAGGTCAAAATATACTTGTAGGCATAACTTCAGATCTAATAGAGCTATTGACATGAAACCAAGGTTAAAATGTTCCGTGAAATAAGAGCTTTCAGGATGGTAGTCAGCGATTGGTAGTGACGTCATTGGAAGTGCGTCAAAATGACGTCACAAGATGACGTCATTTTTAAACTTTCGATTTTTTTTCAGTGTTTATCATTCCATTTTGTTGGACTGCCCTCAATGACATCTAACACCAAATTTGACGTCCACCAGACTGATGGTTGTGACGTCATGGACGTTTTTAAATGACGTTTTTCAAATGTGCCCGGAAAAAAATTACCAGCGGCGAAGGTATGCGCTCTACCGAGTGCCCGTTCTAGTTATACTTGTTTTAGGATCATATTGAGAGAGAGCATGTTGGACTTGGCAGTGTTTCAGCTATAATCATGTGTATCCAGTTTTATAATTTCTCAATATCACTTTGACTTTGCCCTAAACCAATAATCTTTCTTGGTAATCCCATCTGAGCACTTTCCGCATGATCCTGTTTTCCCAGGTTCATATTCGAGGTACAAAATAATTTGTCCATGATAATGTTATTGTGAGTCATACCAAAGACTTTTAAAATGATAGGTGCTGCTTTCTTGCTTAACGCTCACCATTTAAAACGATATAGCATGGACAATCAATGCTGGGAAACTGATTCAGCAGCACCATTGTTCTATAAAGAGTATGGTACATCAAAATTTAAAAAAACTTATTTTAATTCCTGTAAAATTAAGCATTGTAAGTGTAATTCATCCTCATATTTTATCACACTTTTCCATGAGCAGAGATTTTGTTCACAAAAGAATATACACTGCTGTCTCCTAATGGTTTATCCTGCATGTGATATATGTACAAGTTTTTCCATGTGTCAGAGATCACTGTAAAAAAAAGAAAAGGATGAAAATAACAATCAAATTTTGACCATAAGAATCAGCCTGAAATGTTATGATATTTTACAGCTTAAATGTTTGGACACTTCAATGGGCCATGGCAGTTGTTTACGCTGTTAATGAGATTAATACCGCCTCATCTATTTCAAACACAACACTGGGATATGTGATGTATGATACTTGCTTTAGTGCATCAAAAGCTCTAGCTACAGCCCTTACCATTATAGGACCACACCATGAGACTGTGGATGTTGCAGCATCGCGTGTTGTGCTTGGAGCTTCTGCCTCTGCTCTATCTGTACCAATTGCACCCCTCTTCAGCCTCTTCCACATACCTCAGGTAATATATTGTTGTAACAGCTTCTTTGAAAAAACATTTGTGTTTTATTACACATACACACTTAGCATATAAGACCCATCACTTTGCTTATGGGTTTAATCAAAGTATAGCATGTTACACTTTACAAACATATTGCATTTCTACCTGTGAGTCAATGAGGATGCAAAATGAAGTGAAGCACAAGAAGGAAAAGGATCCTTTATAAGTTGTTAGTTTTGTTGCTGTTGCTGTCGTCATGGCTGTAGTTGCTTGTGTGCTCCTTCCTCATACTCCTTACACACACACACACACACACACACACACACACACACACACACACACACACACACACACACACACACACACACACACACACACACACACACACGCGCACCTCTATTTTATATATATATATATATATATATATATATATATATATATATATATATATATATATATATATATATATATTAAACCCAGGTATTTCAACAACAAATTATCTTCCTACCTCAAGTAGCTTTCCAGGAGTTCTGATACAGTGGCCACACAAGCTGGGTTTTGACAAATTATGGCCTCGTTTGCTAACTCCTTTATCCTGATTTTATTGAATTGTGAATGAGAATCGATTTTTGTTTCCACATTTTCAGCCCTGACATCCAATTATTTTGCAATTTCATGCATAGTAATTTGATTATTCGAAAAAACTGTTCCAACAATTAAATGTTTGCTGAGGTGACAACAGTTGGGTGTATACAAGTATGAGTGCTCCAAGATTGTGATGGGGAAAATTCCTTTCTAAACAAGTTTTCTTTTTCTTTTTCTTTTAATGTACGCACCGCTTACTCAATGTATACCAATTATAATCAATCCTTTCTGTTAAATTACTTTTCATTTCTTTGTATTGAAACGTATATTATCAAACATCTTAAACCGAGTGTATTTACCAGGAACTCTAACCTAGTGCCTCTCTCTGTCTCTCTGTCTCTCTCTCTCTCTCTCTCTCTCTCTCTCTCTCTCTCTCTCTCTCTCTCTCTCTCTCTCTCTCTCTCTCTCTCTCTCTCTCTCTCTCTCTCTCTCTCTCTCTCTCTCTCTCTCTCTCTCTCTCTCTGTCTCTGTCTCTGTCTCTGTCTCTGTCTCTGTCTCTCTCTCTCTCTCTCTCTCTCTCTCTCTCTCTCTCTCTCTCTCTCTCTCTTTCTCTTTCTCTCTCTCTCTGTGTCTCTCTCTCTCTCTCTCTCTTTCTCTCTCTCTCTCTCTCTCTCTCTCTCTCTCTCTCTCTCTCTCTCTCTCTCTCTCTCTCTCTCTCTCTCTCTCTCTCTCTCTCTCTCTCTCTCTCTCTCTCTCTCTCTCTCTCTCTCTGTAGTATCTTGTGTCAGGCCTCCTCCATGATTTACATCACAACCTTTTGACCAGTACGATAAAACATCGAAGATGCCTTTCCCATGTGAAACCAGTCTCACCAAGGCCAGCTGTAGGTCATCATGACCAAAACTCCCCTCTTTCCTTTGTTCTCTCAACCCCCCCTCTACTCCTCCCAAGGCATATATATATATATATATATATATATATATATATATATATATATATATATATATATATATATACATACATATACATATATATATATATATATATATATATATATATATATATATATCCTGGTGTTGGCGCAGTGGTTAGGGCAGCGGCTTGGGATCCAAAAGGTCCTGAGTTCAAGCCCCGTTGGGCCACTGAATTAATACACCAGGGGGTTGACTCAGCCTGTCATCCTTCCGAGGTCGGCGAAATGAGTACCAGTATACTGGGCCAGTGTATACCCCGGTTAAAATAGGTGTACCATATCCCTGTGTCGTAAGAGGCGACCAGGGTTGTGTCAGGAAGGGCATCCGGCGTAAAACATGTGCCAAATCACGATGCGGATCATATGGATGATCCGCTGTGGCGACCCCTCACGGGAGCAGCCGAATGAAGAAGAAGATATATATATATATATATATATATATATATATATATATATATATATATATATATATATATATATATATATATATATATATTATAATACCAAGCTTGCACACTAAAAACTCAGCTCGCTGTCACACGATCCCTATGAAATTGCTGTGGCACTTTACTTAGCGGACATGCCGACAATCATGGGAAGTCTTGGCGTTCCATAGTACCACTTGCATTTTGCACAATGCGTATTTTTGTCATTCCCCGTGTACGGTCTGTCGTTTGCTACCAGCTATGTTGTACTGCTATCCCGTGCATGTGCACGGGTATCGCTAGTATATATATATATATATATATATATATATATATATATATATATATATATATAATCATCACAAAAATGTAAGTTCAGCTTTAGTGCAAATCATTGTGAATGTTTCCACATTTCAGTGCTTTGGACTCTCGTGATCCCATCAAATATATGTTATTTGATCAAATGTACTTTCCTTGTGGACAGTGGATCATTTGTGTATTACAAAATTGAGTAATAGTATTTTAAACTGAGTCTGCTTATTAATTCCACAACAATTGCTCAACAATTTAATGGCCATTTAATAACCCCACTGTATCATTTAAACACATAACTAGGTGAAAGACTTGCACCACCAAATCTTTGCCGACAGTCTTCTGTGAAATCCAATTGGTTTGATGTTCCCCTTCACAAGGAACTTTTTAGTATAACTCTTTTTGGTAGAACTCTTTTTCAGGCATAGTTGACCATTTATTTTACCCAGAGTGCATTATCCTGCATTTATGTCTCTTCCTGTACAACTTTCTGAGGGGTCAACAATATAATTGCAAAAAATATCAACATGGAGCTGATACTTACACATCAACCTGGAACCAACCTCTTGTATTACAATCACAGTGCCTTCAGAAATTATTCGCACCCATCAACTTTTGTCACATTTTATTGTGTCACAGCCTGAATTTAAAATTGATTAAATTTAAATTTCTTGTCACTGATCCACATAATGACAAAGTGAAAACATGTTTTTACAATTTTTTACAAATTAATGAAAAGCTGAAATGTCTTGCATCAATAAGTATTCAACCCCTTTGCTATGACACTCCAAATTGAGCTCTTGCATCCATTTTCCTTTGATAATCCTGAAGATGTCTCCACAATTTGATTGGAGTCCCCCTGTAACCAATTCAGTTGATTGGACATGATTTAGAAAGAAACACACCTTTCTGTAAAAGGTCCCACAGTTGAGAGTGCATGTCAGAGCAGAAACTCTACCATGAAATCCTAGGAACTGTCTGTAGAACTCCAAGATAGAATTGTGAGGAGGCATAGATCTGGGGAAGGGTATAAAACAATTTCTGGAGTGTTGAAAGTTCCCATGAGCACAGTGAGCTCCATCATTCGGGAATAAAAAGAATATAGAACTATGCAGACTCTTCCTAAAGCTGGCCGTCCGACCAAACTGAGCAACTGGGCAAGAAGGACCTTGGTCAGGGAGGTGACCAAGAACCCAATGACAACTCTGACAGAACTACAGAGTTCCTTGGGTGAGATGGGAGAACCGGCCAGAAGGACAACAATGTCTGTTGTACTTCACAACTGTAGGCTTTATGGGAGAGTGGCCAGACCGAAGCCACTCCTGAGAAAAAGGCACTTGACAGCATGCCTGGAGTTTGCAAAAAGGCACGTAAAAGACTGAGAGCATGAAGCAAACAATTCTGTGGTCTGATGCAACAAAAATTGAACTCTTTGGCCTGAATGCAAATTGCTGCATCTGGCACAAAATGAGCACAGCTCATCATCCATCTAACACCATCCCTACCTTGAAGCATGTTGGTGGCATCATCATGCTTGGGGGATGGGGGATGGGAGACTTGCAAGGATAGAGGGAACAATGAATGGAGACAAATACAGTAGTCAGGATGTCAAACACAATTTTTCAAAATGACCTTGCATTAGGGTCTGCACAATGTTTTTCTGCATTTTTGTGATCACCAGACCATCTGAATGAATATTCCGATTGATGCCACTCTGGCACCCTTGAGCATTTTTGTAGAAACCCATTAATATGCAAATTAGTGGTGGCCATTGTCAAAATTACTATTTTTCTTAATATCTCCAAGAGTAAGCATCCAAATAGCCTGGTTAAGGTGTCTACACTCATGTTTTTAGGGTCACTGGTCATGATAAAACCACTTAAAATTTAATAACATTTAAATTTAGCTCATTAATATGCAAATTAGCAGTCACCATTATCAAAATAATTTTTCTTCATATCTCCAGAAATAAGCATCTAAACAGCCTGGTTGAGGTGTCCAAACCCATGTTTTTAGGGTCACTGGTCATGATAAACCCACTTAAAATTTAATAACATTTAAATTTAGCGCATTAATATGGAAATTATCAGACACAATTAACCAAATAACAATTTTTCTTTATCTGCAGAAGTAAGCATCCAAACAGCCTGGTTGAGGTGTCCAAACCCATGTTTTTGGGGGTCACTGGTCATGAGAAACCCACTTACAATTTGATATATTTGAAATTTAGCTCATTAATGTGCAAATTAGCATAACCCTACCCCCTGAATTTGTCCTTGCCGATTGGCATTTTTGCATACAGTTACACAACAACAACAAAACTATTTGGACCAGGCTATATAACCAGGCTACCTCAACCAGGCTATTGGGATGCTTACTTTTGGAGATATTAAGAAAAATAAAAATTTCTACAATGGCCACCGCTAATTTGCATATTAATGGGTTTCTGCAAAAATGCTCAAGGGTGCCAGAGTGGCATCAATCGGAATATTCATTCAGATGGTCTGATGATCACAAAAATGCAGAAAAAACATTGTGCGGACCCTAATGCATGCTTTTCTGGCCAACACTCGGACTACAGGCAAATCCTTGAGGAGAACCTGCTTCAGAGTGCAAAAGACCTTTGACTGTGGCAGAGAGTTACACTCAAACAGGACAATGACCCCATGCACACAGCCAAAGTCCCACTGCAATGGCTTCAGAACAAGAATGTGGAGGTGCTTGATTGGCCCAGCCAAAGCCCAAACTTGACTCCCATTGAGAGTCTGAGGGAAAGACTTGAAGATTGCTGTTCACCAATGCTCCCCATCCAACTTGACAGAGCTTGAGCAAATCTGCAAGGAAGAATGGGAGAAAATCCCCAAATCCAGATGTGCAAAGTTGATAGACATACCCAAGAAGACTCAAATCTGTATGTGCTGCCAAAGGTGCTTATACAAAGTATTGACCCAGGTAGTTGAATACTTATTGACACAAAAAAATTTCAGCTTTTCATTTTTTATTAATTTGTAAAAGTTTCTAAAAACATGTTATCACTTTGTCACTCTGGAGTGTTTTTTGTGTGGAATGGTGACAGAAAAATTAAATTTAATCCATTTTAAATTCAGGCTGTAACAAAACAAAATGTGACAAAAGTCAAGTGGTTTGAATACTTTCTGAAGGCACTGTACCTTCACACGAAAGTTGACATATCACAGAAATCTTGTAATTCCCCCAACTAACCCCCCACCCCCTTCTTGTATTTATGGTCACATTAAGGATTAGAAGCAGTATGAGGACTTCTGTCATTTGCAGCTGATCAGTAGCTTATTGATAAATACAATATTTTAATTCAAGGTCATCACCTCATAACACTAATCAGCCCTTCTTTTGTTTATACTCTCCAATCACCGATCCACAATCATCACAAATAACATTTATACATCTGAACTTTTCATGACCAACAATTATTTTTCATGATGACTCGTCACTAGTTTTCTTGCCATCGGCCTTCAACATAATAATGCAAAATCCATTTCAGGTGAGTTATTTCTCTTCATGCAAGTGTCTGAGCAACAAGAGACTTTTTCCTTCCTTTCTACGCACAATCCCAAGTGATGCTCATCAGGTCTCAGCTTTGGTCCAGTTGGTGGAAAAATTTAGCTGGAAGTATATTGGCACAGTGGCTGCACATGATGAGTATGGGCAAAGTGGCATTGCTCAATTTGTCACTGAGGCTGAGAGCATTGGTATATGCCTGGCATTTCGTTTAAACATTCCAAAATTGAAAGATTCCGTCATTCTTAGTCACTTGGGTAAGACATCTAAGTAATAAACTCATGTCTTCCTCAAAACCCCACCTTCTGACTACCATGTGATCTCAGCATTAATATCTCATAAATCACTTGAAAGGGATTGACTGAATTATTTTTCAAAAGCTTTATCTGTAGTTAAGGGATTGGCAAATATCTTGTATAACTCATCAAATTGTCAGGAATTAATTCACCCAATTGATATTTTCTTACAATACTGAAATTAATTTATGACCTTGTGCAAAATTCAAAATCAATACAAGGATATCATCATGATGATAAAAATTAATTAAGAGCATGGATGTATAATTTCCAAATTCCTTGTTGAAATTTCTTCAATCCACACACTATATTTATAACTACTTTTTTTAACGTTTATCTCAGGCAAATGGAGTAACTTGTATAGAATCACATGTTCTTATTGATTTATTTTATTTTATGTTGGTCCACCTATGTCTTTGTAGACAGACAATGAACAACAACATGTTGGAAATGGGATTTGAAGAAGGGTTACCAGCCATAATGATCAGCCATTGGTTAAGATTAAAATGCAAAACAGGCCAACTCAATTGTTTGTTTAATGCCATTAACGAGTGAACTTCCATTCTTGTAAGTTGTTCTCAAAATGAGTTTTCTTTAAATTTTCTCTTTGATGATTCACAGCTTTTATCAAATTTATCTGACATGTGATGTTAATTACATTCTCTAATAACATCTGATTTTTTTTTTTTATTACATGTGAGCAGGTGAAATTGTCACGACGACTAATGTCCAAGTGGTCCTGATGTTTAGCACTGAAGCAGATCTCATCCCCATTGCTAATGAACTACTGAGACAAAATGTAACAGGAAAGACATGGCTTGCAACAGAGGCTTGGATCACATCCCCTCTAATTGCTGCACAGCAATATTCTAATATTTTTCAGGGCACTATTGGTTTTGCTTTGCGGTCTGGTCACATACCAGGATTTCAAGACTTTCTTGAGAACATAAGACCTTCTTTTTCTTGTTTTTTAATGAAAGAAGTTCCAAAATACAAGAAAGAAGGACCATATGAACAATATTTTGAAACAAGTTACAGTCAGCTGCTCAATAACACCTTGATCTACGAGCAACTTAAATTGACAAAGGCCATACAAACACGATCGCTATTTCTTCTTCCAGAATTTATTTTTAAAAACAGCAACAATTCAACAGAAATCAGTTTCACAACTCTAAAATACATAGATGTAGGCAGTGTATTGAGGTTAAGGGGCAATTTTAGAACTTTGGAAACTGTTCTAAGCAATATAAAAGTGATATCCCTGACAACAGTCACTCAAACAACTGGCATATTTGTGGCTGGCAAGGTTACAACAGCTGTTGGTTTAAATGAAGCATTACTTAAAACAGAGTATTTATCTGTACCAACAAATTTGCAAATAACCCACAATGTCTCAACTATGAATACAATTATGAAAAGCTCAAGAAAAATATTCGATCTACATTCTATAAAGTTAGAAAAACACGATGTACTTAGGAATAAAAATATAAGTTCTGAATTTGATGTGAACCCATCACAAAATAGCAAACATTGTGATATAACTAAAGTACAACCACTGCTGAATGTCTCCCAACTCCGAATCACTTACACCACGTACATGACTGTTTATGCATTGGCTCAAGCTATTCATGATCTCCAGGCTTGCATTCCCGGCAGAGGACCTTTTACAAATGCATCATGCACCGACATATTGAACTTCCAGCCTTGGCAGGTGATCATCACTTTACATTATTTTATGATGCAATATTTTATATTTTTGTATTCTGAAATCACAAATCATTCAGCAATGGATTTGTTAGTGTAAAGGTTATGCTATTAAAAGCAGTTATTTCTCATTTGCTGATCTGATCTTAAACAGGAAAAATGGTCATTACATTACTGTGATGGAATGTAGAATAGAATATAAAGTTTCAATGAGACAATAAGCATAATTATATCCATGCACAGCCTCCAATTGTTTCCTCATGTTTTCTTTTAATTTTGGTGAGGTTTATTTTGGAGCTGCTGGGTTTCGGTTTGCCTGGGTCAAAACTAAGATTCAGGCTTTCAATGACATATTGTATGCTGCTGTCTTGTCTGTACCTGTTTGGGGTGAGGATGTTGAGGTCACGGAGAGATTCACTTGCCTTGGCAGTGATATTCATGTCTCTGCTGGCTGTGAGCCAGAGGTCATTAGATGTCTGGGCCAGGCCTGGCGAGTCATGGATTCACTGGATCATGGGTTGTGGCACTGCTGGTACCTGTGCAGAAGGACGAAAATCCCAGTCTTCAGGTCCTTGGTGCTTTCAGTCTTGCTCTACAGATGTGAGACTTGTACTCTGACCAGGGATCTGAGATGGTGACTTGATTCCTTTGGTACCACGTCTCTTCAGAGAATCCTTGGCTATCGCTGGTCGGACCTTGTGTCCAACGAGCGGTTGCTGAAAGAGACTCAAATGAGGTTTGTTACCTGCATAGTCTGTGAGCGTCAGCTGCGGCTGTATGGACATGTGGCTCTTTTTCTTGGTGCTGATCCTGATCTCCAAATTCTCTCAGCAAGGGAACCTCATGAGTGGAGAAGGCCAATGGGGTGACCACCTGCCTCGTGGTTGCAGCAGGTTGATCAGCATCTCAAGAAGATGGGGATGGGAGTACCGGCGGAAAGTGGTCACAGCGACGTGCTGCTCTGGCGCATGCTCGCATACCTGACCTGACCTTTTGCAAGACTCGATATTGTGTTGCCTCTTGCATGCATTCTCAGGTCAGGTATGGGAGCATGTGCCAGAACAGCGCGTCGCTGCGTCCACTTTCCGCCGGTACTCCAGGGGCCTCCGTCTGGCCATCCCCCAGGCAGATGCCAGGCCCATCCCCATCTTGAGATTATGGTCAACCTGCTGCAACCATGAGGCACGTGGTCGGCCCACTGGCCTCCTCCAATCATGAGACTCCCTCGCTGAGAGAATCTGGTGAGCAGGATCAGCGTCAGGAAAACGAGCCACATGTCCATACAGCCGCAACTGATGCTCACGGACTATGCAGGTAACAAATCTCATCCGGGTCTCTCTCAGCAACCGCTCGTTGGACACAAAATCCGACCAGCGATAGCCAAGGATTCTCCGAAGAGACCTGGTACCAAAGGAATTAAGTCTCCGTCTCAGATCCTTGGTCAGAGTCCAAGTCTCGCACCCATAGAGCAAGACTGGAAGTACCAAGGACCTGAAGACTCAGACTTTCGTCCTTCCGCACAGGTACCGGCAGCGCCACACCCCATGATCCAGTGAATCCATGACTCACCAGGCCCGACCCAGACGTCTATTGACCTCTGACTCGCAGCCAGCAGAGACATGAATATCACTGCCAAGGTAAGTGAATCTCTCCACGACCTCAAAATCCTCACCACAAACAGACACAGACCGGACAGCAGCATTCAAGATGTCACCGAAAGCCTGGATCTTCGTTTTGACCCAAGAAACCCGTAATCCCAACGGCTCCGACTCCTCATTCAGCACCCCGAGGGCCCCCAAGAGGATGTCTAAAGTCTCCGCAAAGATGACTGCATCATCTGCAAAATCAAGGTCCGAGATCTTGACATTGCCAAACGATGCACCGCAACTTGATCTCTCCGACATCCTCCCTAAAATCCAGTCCATACAAGTGCTGAAAAGTGTGGGGGCAAGTACACTTCCCTGACGAACTCCAGTAACAACTGGAAATAAGTCAGAGATGGTACCACCACACTTCACAGCACTCTCAGTACCAGAGTAGAGTTCAGACATCAGATCGATCAGTTTTGGTGGCACCCCACGAAGACCAAGAATCCTCCAGAAGACATCCCGATTCACTGAATCGAACGCTTTACAGAGATCAACATAGGCTGCAAGCAGCCCCTGCCGAAACTCTCGACTGCGTTCGGTGAGGACACGAAGTGCAAGGATACGGTCAATCATTGACCTCTTTGGTGTAAAGCCTGACTGCTCTGGACGCTGGTGCTCAAGCAGATGGTGGCGAACCCTATCAAGAATTATCCGAGCAAAGACCTTGCCCGGCACTGAGAGCAGCGTCACCCCTCGGTAGTTGTTGCAGTCTTGGCGATCACCCTTCCCTTTCCAGAGAGGGACAACAAAGCCCCTCTTCCAGTCAGTTGGGATGATGCCTGTGTTCCAGGCAGAGCACAAAACTGCATGCAACGACACGAGTGCAGCATTTCCACCAGCCTTGAGAAGTTCAGCATCGATGCCACAGATCCCTGGAGCTTTGCCCCGTTTCAACTGGTTCACCGCAGCCCGTGTTTCCACAAGCGAAGGTGGACCACAGTTGATTCGAGGGTCAGCAACAGGAATTGTAACACCCTTGATGTCCAACTCGACAGCTGGGGGATCAGCCTGGTACAACCGCTCAAAGTAACCGGCCCAGCGGGCCTTCACTTCAGACTCCTCTGTCAAGAGCCTACCACTCTCTGCTCGAACTGCAGTGCTCCGAGGGATGGGCTTGGATGAACGTAATGCGCGAACTCCCCTGTAAGCCGGACGAGAATCATCTGTCCACAGGTGATGCTCTACCCCCTCACAGATTCCTCGCACATAGGCCTCCTTGTCCACCCTCAGTGCACGTACAGTTTTACAACTCAGCTCGGCCATTCAGCCTGGCCCTGCGACTCTGGTCAATGGTATCCAGTGTCCCTTGAGAGACAAAATTCTTCTTTGCCCTGCGGTGAGCTCCAAGGCTCCAACATCAAGGACTGTGGTCTTGAAGGTGCTCCACAACTCTTCATGACCCCCCAAAGCACCCAGACCCCCCAAGTGTCCACTCAGCCTGTTCGCAAACTCCTCAGCTACTCTCTCTTCCCTGAGCTTGGCAACATCCAGCCTAGGCTGGGATGGTACCATTCTCCAGGATTTAAGGTGCAGCTTTAGAGTTGCTACAACAAGCCTGTGGTCAGTATTGAGGAACTGAGCACTCCAGTAGACCCTGCAGTTCTGGATCATCCTCCAACGACCGTCAATGAGGATATGGTCAATCTCCTTTGCCATACCGCCAGCGTTGGAATACCAAGTCCAGCGATGAGCTTGTGAGCGCTGAAACCATGAACCAGCCACCCTAAGTCCATGACTTCTTGCAAAGTCAAGGAACTTAGTGCTATTCTGGTTCATAGTTCCTGACCCATGGGGACCAACACACACCTCATAACCATCCCTATCAGTTCCAGTCGATGCATTGGAATCCCCCAAGACTAGAAGTGTATCTCGTCTGGGGCACTGATCAACCACAGACTCGAGTGTGGCGTAGAATGCATCCTTCACAGTGAGATCACTCGCCTCAGTCGGAGCATAAACAAAGAGACCAGGGAAATGACACCTAAGGAGTGACGAATCCTTAATCTCATAATACGCTCGTTGACCGGTGTTACCTCAATTATCATTGGGGTCAGCTTATTGGACACAGCTACAGCAACTCCTTGGGTATGGTAACCATCAGAGCGACCAGACCAATAGTAGGTGTAACCACCCACCATTATCTCGCTGCAATCCGGTCTCCGAACCTCAGAGAGCTGCAATCCCGATGTCCAAACGCTTGAGCTCAGATGATAACAGAGACAGGTGATCATCCTCTCTTCGGGATAGGACATTCCAGGCACCCACCCGAAGGGACCGCCTCAGGTTAACCCAAGGAGACCGCTGTCTGGTGGACGACACCTCAGCACCACTCTGACACACTCTCCCGCAATCTGACCCAGGGATGTTACCCCGTGGTTTCCCTCCTATCATCAAAGATTGGGGGTCCCGAAGGCTTTGCCCCAATCCCGTCATCCGGTGAGCTGCCCTGCGAAGGGAAGCTGCGCAGGAGGTACTCCCACGGAGTGGGTTTTCAGATTTTTTTTTTGCGTTTTTGCGTTTTGCGGAATGAAAGGTTTTACAGTGGCCGGAGTGCAAATCCTGCCACCAACCTCCTAATAAGAAGTAACCCACCTGCAGGTGGACATCCGCAGACACAGTTGTGCACGAGATATGGATGGTCGTTGGCTCACAAGGAGCTCCTCCACCCTATGCATTCTCTGATTTGATGATTATTACTTCACCAACAAAAAAAGGAAATCTGAAATGTCAAACCAGAGAACAAAAACTCAGACATTACTAAGGTAACTCAACATGTCAACATTATTCTGAACATCTAAAGAAAGGGTGGCAATTAAAGGACTGACCACTGGGGTAAGAAAAAAAAAAATATATATATATATATATATATATATATATATATATATATATATGTATATGTATATACAGTGCTCCCTCACCTATCGCGGTTAATGCGTTCCAGACCCACCCGCGATAGGTGAAAATCCGCAAAGTAGAAACCATATATTAATTTAATTATTTAAATATTTTAAAACGTATTTTAAACCATGATACAACATCCACACACCCTTATTAACCTTCCCCACACACATTTAATGAGTTATTTAAAAAAAAAATTTCGGATGAAGGCGAAGGCTTCTTTTATTGATTTTATGAGGAACATAGTTATGGGGAGTTGCTGGTTCTGCTTCTTCTTCTGGGCTAGCAGGTTTTTATAGAAAGACATTAACCCATCAAGCCCATTCCTGCATTGCAATGACCGCATCATCTGTGGGTCCCACTCTTGAATGACCTGTTCGAGCTCCTTGCCCATTCTGACTATCGTTGCAAGACGATCGAGTGTTATACCAACCTCCTCTTCTTCATCCCCCGGTTAATCTTGTTCATCTTCCTCATCCTCGCTCGCAGACTTCGTCAACTCCGTCAGATCCGTAAGATAAAAATAATTAAAGTAATACATTTTAATTTTAGATAATTAAAATAAAACCCGCAATGAGGTGAAGCCGCGAAAAGTGAACCACGATAGAGCGAGGGAGTACTGTATATGTATGTATGTATGTATGTATATATATATATATATATATATATATATATATATTGTTGTAGTTTCACCGATGCGTCGTCACGAGCACGACCCTCGATGGAGCAGTGGGGATGTCTCGGAATTGCAGATCACCGGCCCGGAGAAGTCCGACGTCGGCGGGTCCTGGTTATTTTGGACCGAAATACGCCAATGGGGAGACCACGTGAATAGGGTGAATAGCCAAATTCTCTATATACCTAAGTACCCACGTGGTCCAGCTACTGGGGTATTCCACCCTCGACGGAACTCGTACGGAAACGAGCCACTTCGCGAGCCCATTCCGTGTGCGAAGCCGAGCGGTTTTATAATCGCCGAATTCTGCCGGCCCGATTATCCTGTTACTCCGTTATAGCGGCAATGACTGCTCACTTTCCCACATGCACGACACACCCAGTCAATGGAGAAATGACACGACAAGCTGAGTACATTTAAACAATTGGGGGTATTTATTTATAATAGCAAGGGAATGAGGGAAGCACATAAGAGCAGATTTATACCGACTATCAAGCAATGCACTTATGTACAGGCAAAACACTTATACAATTCACTACTTAACAGACTGGCGCCACAAACAGACACACGCACACCCAGACAGAAGTGGTCCTCAACAGCCTTTATTGAGACTCTCCAGCGAGGAGGATAGACCAGATGTGAGCCAGGCGTGGCTGGCTACCTGGCCACGAGCGTGCAGCTGGACGTCCCCTGGTCTTGAGACTGGTGTCGCCATACCAGCCAGGCAGAAGGCGACGAGAAGAAGCTCTGGAGCCGGGACGAGGTCGTTGCAGAAGCTAAGGTGGTGAGCCGGGCAGAGAAGAAGCGGGAGAAGACAAGCAGGAAACGAACGACCCGTGAAAACTCCAGGAGAGCCGACTCCGATCGGCTCCAATTGGACAGGAGGCTCCATGTGACTCCTCGTCCGCTCCCGATTGGACAGGCGCGCGGTGGGCAGGGCACTCCATCCCTTGGATGGAGTCTCCAGCGGGGGGCTTTTGTGGCTCCGCCTACGGCTTCACCTATGGCCGCGTGTTTAATGGCGACGGTGCTGGGTCGGATGCGGAGCGCGAAAGACGCCGGCTCCAAGCCGATTGGCCACGGAGGGACGGCATGGCTGTATTAGACTCCGCCCACGCGCGCGCCTGGAGAACGCAGCAGCACCAGTTTCATGTTGAACATTCCAGTTCCAGAATGGCGCCGTTGTGGCATTGTTGAAACTCTAATACAATTGTAGCGCATTCATATTTGATTTACCCATTAGACCAGGGATGGGAGCTATCTATAAAACACGTACTTACCGAGATAACTGAGCTAAAGGACCTGAATGTTGAGTGTGATAGTTTTTGAAATCCGCAACAATATATATATATATACATATACATATATATGAGCAAATAACATCACCGAACCCCAGCTCGCCTTAAATAAGACCAACTTCATATGTGGACTCAGGGCATATCCATGGTTGCCATTTGGAAGGACAGGGTCTTGTTATGTCGCATACGAGTAGTGTCAAAAGTGAGGCTTTGCCGCAGTAATGCCTGTAATTTCTCAAAGTCGCAATATTCACTCGCTTATGCTCACTCATATTTCTCCTTTTCAAACTGGTGCACATTACTTCGTCATAGCACTCCCTTTTGACACTACTCCCCCTGCGGGGGTCTGCACTTCGCCCCCTTTCATATGATCATTTATTTTATCAAATTGACTATTCATAATAAGAGCATGTTTTATTTTCAGGAATAACTTAATTTATTCATCAATTAAAAATAATGCAGTGGTAGCCCATTGAAACCACGTTTTTTATGAATAGTTGTACTTTAAACCCATTAGGTAATGTATTTAATCCATCACTCATTATATATCTTGTTCGAGCTTTCTTACTTCAGTCTCTGAGAATATTTCATGTTTATAATTTCTAATAAGAGTAATCTCTATATAAACATCCGTTCTCTCCCAGATACATTCATTGTAATGTTGAAAATTCATGGTCTCTTTTAATACATTCTTCTTTAGACCTTTAAGTTTCTTTCACATTTGAATTCATTTAACCCCTCGTTAAGTATTTATAAGCATATGCCTTTGATCTAACACCTACAAATTCACTTTGTCTTTTTACCTTATTAATCTTTAAATTTACGAATAACCTTTTTATTGTAATTTGAAAAGAGTGGCTTATTAGGATCATAATTACTTGTATCATAAATATCTTCATCTTCTTTCATGTCCTTATAAACATAATCTGTATTTATCTCTAGTATGAAGCTATCCTTAACCACATATAGCAAAACAATATTCTCACCATATCTTTTCTTTCGATGATTATAAAAGTAATAATACATTAAATACTTTGAAAGAATCAAAACAGATGTTCCCACATAAATCGGTTTATCCATTTTTACTCTCTTCATTCAAATGAAAAGCACAAAAATTATCGATAAATATTTGTACTCTTTTAAAGCTTGGTTTATTTATCAACTTCTCCACCTGCTCACAAGTTGTAGCAAGTCTCACATTTTGTCTATTCCTTATATTTTCCATTGTTTTACCAAATACGGAATTGTTCATCAACTTGTAAAAGTCCTTCTCAAAATCATTATTCGCCTTTGTTCTCATCCTCATATTATAATCAATATATTTATCTCACCAATGACTTTGACCTAACTTTAGTGCCAGATGTACCTTTTCAACTTGTAGTCCTGCTTCTACAAATTGCTTTAGATTTCTTTGATGTAAAGCATTACTTCTCTTGATCAAACAATGTTGTTAGTAATGAAGTTGGAGGAATATATTTTAATTCATTTGAACAACTGAAGAAATGTTGTTGATTACTACTGAGTAGTAGATAAATGGGGTTTCTGGGACATCCATGCAAAGGAATGGGGAAAACTATGAATTGAACCCTGAAAACCCCTAAACATGAGACTGATTCCTCCCCCCCCCCCCATACAAATATATAGGGAGAACTCTCTGACTCGAGACCCATCAGGACAAAAAGAGGAGAATGATTTTCAGCTAAACAAGCTCATGTTAAATTGAGACTGTCTCAGGGTGCAAAAAACCTCATACAAATGAATGGGGAAACCTTTCTGACTCAAGGCCCATCAGGTCAAAAGAGGAGAATGATTTTCTCTCCCCCCCTCTGACTCTCGGTCCATGGGGTCAAAAGAAGAGATCAATCTCTGCCCCATTACTTACTGATTTCCTTTTATATTTTCACTCCACTCAGAGTGATCCAATAAATATTTGTCCATGTTCTATTCGAGGTAATAAATTAATTTTCTGATTACATTCATCACCATCGAGTATATTCACAAATATTATTTTAGAACTTAGTTCTTGGTTTATATGTCTTTGTTGAGCAGAAATAAAATGATAAACTTCTCTTAACGCTCTTGTTTGACCACCTCCTGAGCCACATATCATTTTGAGATTATAGTAAATTGTTTTTCCATTGTTTAATTGATAACCATCAAAGTTTTCAGTCCATTCAAGGATATTTTTTTTTTTTCTTTGCATCCTCCCACTTATTTGGAATTAAATTTATCCGCTTATTTGTTTTATCTACTTTTACCCCGGTTATTTCTTCAATAAGACTTATTTGATATTTCTCACATTCTTTATGTTTTCCATTTAAATACCAAGGTTGATTACATCTCTTTGGTTTGGTTATTGCTTGGTTCGATCATTTATAAATCAGTAAAAGACCGTAGTAGTCCCTCAGCACGTATACTTATAACCATAAGGGAGACTATTAATTCCATTCTCTAAAATATATCTTTTATCATAAAAGCTCCTTATGCTTTCTTATTTATTTCTTCTGTATATAATTGATGTTTATAACTTCTTATTTTATTCATTTTTCTATACTCTTCCTTCTTTAAGATTAAACAGTTGTAATAATGTTTAAAGTTTATTGTTTCATTTTTTATTTTTTTGCTTTATTCTCTTTGACTTCTTTTTGCACCTTTCAATATTATTATCAATATATGGAAAAGCATAAGACTTTGATCTCAATCCTATAAATTCACTCATAACCTTTCCACCCAATTCATCTTTAAACTTACCAATAACCTTTTCATTATTTGATGAAAACAACACATCACCAGGTTTATAATTACTTGTATCATATATATCAATATTATCAATCATATCCTCATGTACATCTCCAGTCTTTATTACCTTCGCAAACTTTGTTGCGAAGGTTATGTTTTGATCGCTGTGTATTTATTTATTTATTTATTTGTGAATATGTGTTTGTTTGTTTGTTATTCGCATAACTCCAAAAGTATTGAACTGAATTGCAGCAAATTTGATGGGATGATTGGTTATTATCCGAGGACCATTTGAGTAGATTTTGGGAGCGATCGGGTCAAAGGACAAGGTCAAGGTCATGAAAAGGTCAAAATCGTCTTTTTGCCATAGCGCGGTAAATTTGTATCCAATTTGCATGCAACTAATGCCAAAATGTTCAGAATTGAATGCCCCATCTTGTGATTCAGGACATTGCAGATAAGTACAATGATACAATTCATACCTCAATGAAAACCAAGCCATCAGAAACATTTACAAAATTAGAATATGAAAAAGAAATTCATGTCAGAAAGCCTAAGTTCAAAGTTGGTGATATCGTAAGAATATACAGGTGGAAATCTCATTTTGAAAAAGGTTATACTCAGCGATGGAAAAATAAACTATTTAAAATCGTTGATGTAGATACAGTTCCTTGGACTTATAAAGTATATGATTTAGAAGGAGAAGAAATTTTAGGTTCATTTTATTCACAGGAATTCCAAAAGACAAAGATAACAAATTGAAGAAATAAATTCAAAGATTGACCTTACCACTTTTTTTGACTCCACCCCTTTTTTATTCCACACACACAAGCCACACCCATGCAAGCCACACCCATGCAAGCCACACCCACACAAGCCACACCCACACAAGCCACACCCACACAAGCCACATCCACATCCATCATATCCACATTATTAGTGATTAGTTTATTAGTTCCCCACACACAACGTGTTTATTTAATTAAAAAATTGCTCCACCCCTTCTTTGTCTCCACCCACACAAGCCACACCAACGCAAGCCACACCAACGCAAGCCACACCAACGCAAGCCACACCAACGCAAGCCACACCCACGCAAGCCACACCCACGCAAGGCACACCCACGCAAGCCACACCCACACAAGCCACACCCATTCATCCCACCCCTTCCCTTCCCCCTTACCATTGTGTGCCCCCACCTTTGACCCACCACACCCCCTCATTCCACTCCCACCCTTCCCCACACACACACACTGGGAGGGGTGGGATGGGGGGGGTGATGGGTCGTTGGTGGAGCGCACCTACCCCCTCCCCCCCCTTCTCTTTCCACCTCCTTTATCCTTTTTTGTAATTAAGCATTAAATCATTGTAAGCAAAGCAGATATAATTAAACAACATTGAAAACATTAAAGATTTTTCTTTGTGTAAATATTCAATTGTGAAAATGAACGTTCTTTCCCAGCAGTCTGCTTCAGATGTCTTGCAATTTTGAAACTCGGATCCCATATTCTGTTTAATACAAGAAGAACCATTAGAACATATAAAGATGACTATATAATGATATTAATAAAATAATAAATACAACATTTACCTCCAGAAGATTGAGTTTTGTATCAAGTTCATCCAGACGGGCGTTTAAACTGGAACAAGTTGGAAATGAGTCAACACCCCGTGGAATTTCAACATCGTTCCAATCAAGGTTGTGAAATTCATTAGTTTCATCACCCATGTTTTTTGGTTTGTTTTTATGTTTAAAATAACACAAGCAGTCAGTTGAAGTTAATAACACTAAGTTAGCCCTGCTTATAAAATTTTATGAATAAGTATATATCTTACCTCTCATACAACTTCTCATACAAGGTGTTTAATTCGCTGTCAGTCCTTTGTTCTGTTGCCTTCCCAGCTCGGGGGAAACTTAAAGGATGAGATAAATCTTCCAAGTATTTCATCATCTCATCATGTAGTTCCCTTTGAACTGATTGAAGTTCTGTAAGAGTTTTATTCATGTTCTCCCATTGTTGGTGATATTCATTCACTGCATGTTCAACCTCAACCACCAACTCCGTTATTGAGGAGAAACTGTCAAACAATAATTGTTAATCATGCAGTTATTTGGTTCTGTATATTATTTAAATAATATTACAGGTTTAAACACAACTTACCTCTTCTCTTGTGAAAATGAGTGAAAACCATCTTGTTGTGGGAAAGACTTCGAAAAAACATTCTCTCAACTAAAGCAAGCCGAACTCTCAACTGAATTATATAGGCAGGCTCGGCTGAGGTCACGAGATCCAAGAACTGATGATTTTCTGTGAAATTTGACACGTGTTTTGTTTAACATTCTTCATCAGATTAAATGTCTTAAAATATCACTCGAGTAAGACATTGAAATGTTTTTTTGCCTCGGACAAGGGAAGACTGGTTCCCTTGCGTGATATTTTTGTGCAGGCTAAAAACTGATTGATTTTAACACAGAAAAGACAGCACTTGTGACAAATGATTTTGAGAAGAACTTTTATAAATAGAGAAAGGATGTTAAGAGAGAGATAGATGTTATTAGAAATTATAAACATGAAATATTCTCAGAGACTGTTAGTAAGAAAGCTGTAACAGCATTTGATGATAAAAGATATATAATGAGTGATGTAATAAATACATTACCTTCTGGGTTTAAAGTACAAGTATTAATCAAAAATGGGGTTTTAACGGGCTACACTGCATTATTTTTAATTGATGAATAAATTAAGTTATTCCTGAAAATAAAACATACTCTTATTATGACTACTTAATTTGATTAAAGAAATGATCATACGAAAGGGGGCGAAGCCCAGCCCCTGGCAGAGGAATAGTGTCAAAAGGGAGCGCTTTGACGAAGCAATGCCTTCCAGTTTGAAAAGGAGAAATATAAGTGAGCGTAATCGAGTGAATATTGCGACTTTGAGAAATGGTTGACATTACTGCGGCAAAGCCTCCCTTTTTTCACCACTGATATGTAATACCTCAAATCCGTATTTCTGACCAATCACCTTTCACGCCACAGAATAGACAGAAGAGTTCTATTTCAGTAGCTCAAAGATTTTTTCATGATTGCCTTCCCTTTTCATGGTGCTGGTAAGACTGTTAGTGAACTTACTGTCTTGATAGCCTCTCCAGAGAAGCTTGCTAAGACCACTGCTGAGGGTTTTAATGAGGTAAATGCCATGGTGGTTTCCATAAGAACAGTATCAATGCAGAATCGCATTGCCCTCGGGGTTTTACTGGCTGCACAGGGAGGGATCTGTGTGATCATTGGAACTGAATGTTGCATATACATCCCCGACAACTCAGAGGAGAGAGAGAGAGAGAGAGAGAGAGAGAGAGAGAGAGAGAGAGAGAGAGAGAGAGAGAGAGAGAGAGAGAGAGAGAGAGAGAGAGAGAGAGAGAGAGAGAGAGAGAGAGAGACACACAGAGACACACAGAGACACACAGAGACACACAGAGACACACAGAGACACACAGAGACACACAGAGACACACAGAGACACACAGAGACAGACACAGACACAGAGACACCTAAATACCATAACAAAGGATGGAAATTTGGGTCTTAGCTGAAGGGTCTAGCTTAAAAAAAAATCATTCATCTTTTTTCCCACCTTCGGAATAAACACACAGACTCTCTTCAATCCCATTCTTCCCTTCAGGCCTTCAAAACAGTTGTTCACCACTACCTCTTATCTTCCCCCATCCAAAACCTCAATCTTTTTCTACCCCCGTTAATCCACCCCAAACCCACCTCCTTCAAATTCCCTGCTTTCCTTCCAAAAAGTCCCTGTAGCGTCCATCTTGTAGACCCCCTGTTCCCCGCCACATCCCTCTCCATTCCACAGATCTAATGTCTCTGTTCCCCACTGTTTTGTCCTTCCCTCTCCCATCCCTCTTATCTCCTGCCCCCCTTGCTGTGCATTGTGTGTATGCTCTCAGATGAGCCTGACAATGTACACAAAATATAACAAATGAATTTTTTTTTATATTTATCAATACTTTGTTGCATCACCATTTAGTGTGACATCTGCCAGTGCCAATGAATGTTAAATATCCCACTGCATCATTCACGAAGAGTAGTAAATTATTTTGCCAATTCTTTATTTTTCTTTCGATATACGATAATATATGTATATGTATATATATATATATATATATATATATATATATATATATATATATATATATATATATATATATATTATATATATATATATTGTTGCGGGCCAGGGGTTGGTGGCGAGAATGAACACTAGGTGGGGAAAGCTACATCGTCTCCACCAGCCTCCCTGGAATTGTAGGCTGTCGCTCCGGATAATTCTGTGACGCGTCGGGTCGCTTAACCGACCGTGGACGCCAATATCTCAACAGCGGAGCGTAGGGTCTAATTGTCTATAACCAATTTACCTAATTAACTACGCGATTTTGACAACCGGGGAAACCATGCCCTCAGCACGTCTTGCTCGAACCAGGCCACTCTACCGACTGCGATAGAGTTCCAACTACCGACTTCCAACTCCGGTTCGGGTGCAGCCGAGCGGAAACTGCCAAAGCCATGCCGGCTGGAACGAACGGATTACCGGGGATAAAACCCCGCCTAAACTCAGATCCAAACCATGCTCGACCAATTCAAGAAAGGACAGAAACGAACTGGGGACATTTCTACAATTGTTTATTTACAATAAAAAGACACAGGGAAGACTTAACACGGAAATGCAAGTAATATTTACAATGATCAAAAACAAACACTTAAACAGTTTCTACTTATAAGACGGGCCCACACGCAGACACACACACACACAAATGAAAATAAACCCAGAGTTCTTTATTGGACTCTCACAGCCGAGGAGAGAGACGAGCTGGGGGTCAGAGTCCAGCTGGGTACCTGCCCATCGGAGGAAGGGGGTGATCCGTGGTGCAGCACCTGACAGTGATCGTTGGTTTGGTCCCCAGTCACACATGTGGGACTCCTGGTTCGTGGCGGAGCTCGGGTGGTGAATAGCGGGGTCCACGGAGGGGAGTCAGGGTCCCTGTTTCCTTTCCTTATAGAGGGCCAGCAGGGACACGTTCGCCACCTTCACGCCCTTCTGCTCAACCCTCCGCTTCAAAAGAACTGCATGCTCAACAACAACCCTCAGAGCCCTATCCAAAACCTTGTCAGAAACCCGTGGAGAACTTCCTCCAAGACCCTTTTTCCTCACTCGACTCTCAACCACCACAACCCTGTCAAAAACCTCAGAACAACCTTTGTAACAACAACCTGCCTCAGAGAGTGCTCAGGAATTTATGGACCTCCCTCAACGGGGCGGGGCTCGCTCGAACAGACGTCACTCCCCGCCCTGATTGGACAGGCTCCTGTGGGTTCGCCCTTTCTGGGTGGGGTTTCGGCCCCTGCTGGGAAACCCCACCCACTCTTCCACGCGGTTTCATACTTGTCGAGCAACAGTATCAATGTTGCAAAGGTCATCGTGAAAGAGTTACAACGTTTGTGGAAGCCGAGAAACTGGAACCGCGAGATCCCGCCTCAGCACTTCAGGGTGCGAGAAGGCAGCCGGTTGGCGGTGGATCGTGACGGGGGATGGGATGGTTGTTAGATGGCTTGTTAGATGTAATAACCTAACTAAAAGAAATGGCAACGCATGCCTTTGATTCTCCCACTTGACACAAGGAGGGATTCTATCTCGCATGTACTTAATGGCATGACTAACTTTTTGGACCTGAATGTTGAATGCACATGGTTTCCAGTTCTGTAAATATATATATATATATATATATATATATATATATATATATATATATATATATATATATATATATATATATATATATATATATATATATATATATATATATATATACACACACACACACACACACACACACACACACACACACACACACACACACACACACACACACACACACACACACACACACACATATATCTTTAAAAAAAACAACAACATGAGACTGGCCACAACAGATACCAAGGAGAAACTGACTTCAAAATAGGAAATGGGGACATTCAACACACAATTGCTGTGGTGCATTCATGGGTTAATATTTGCTACACCTTTAACCCTTGACCTACCAACATATTCTATGACCTAATCTTACCAACTGGGGTATTTTCGGACCCCAACTCAAAAAACATTCAATTAACTAAATCTGCCAAAGTTTCACATCAATGACTTAACATTGTGTTTTATTGATAAAGTCAACAAATTGAAGAAAAATAAATGTACATATAAAATCTAAAATTAACCTTCCAACTGGGATTTTTATGACTGCAACTCAGAAGCACTAAATTTCATTCAATCTGCAGATGTTTCACATCAATGAGGAAACGTTGTTATTTTGATGGGATGATGTTCTTGTGATGAAGTAAGCAAACGTAAACATAAAAAAATAAAAATGGAGGACTTGCTCGATACAAATACCATATAAAGTAATCATATATGCAAAAAACTGGACGAAAACAACGGGTGTTTTTTGGACCCCAGAAATGATTTTCTAGTCACTCTATGCAGCAAGGTGGGATCTTAAAACATCATATATATTTATTATCAGCAAATATGGATCGGAAAACACACGAATAAAACATTTAATACATTGTTAAACTCATATATAAATAACACATCAAAATATATGCTTGGGGTCCAGAAAGATCCCTGTGGGTAAGACTTTGGGTTAAACATCAATCTTCATGATGGGGTACGAAAGTTTAAGTAACCCGATCTTTATCGGATGAACCAACTTATTACATATATGCTTTAAAAAAAACTGCTTAAAATAGTTTTTATAAAACTCAAATTGTTGATGGCCTTTTCAGCAAATAGAGGGAAAAAAATATGCGTCTAAAGTAATCCCATTTCCATCATCTAAACTCTAAAGGATAACAGGTTCACTTAGTCCATGAGCCTGTAGGGTTGGTTGATACCATCTGGTGGGAATAATTCTCATAGTGATTTTTGGCAAGGTATACAACCCCAGAGTTAGAAAATATGTGATGGCATTGCATCGGTGGTAGCTTTTTGTGTGTTATCACCCTGTTTATATGCCCACCCTTAAATAAGCTTTTGTGCAAAATGGCCAGTACAAGACATCCTACTTCAACTTAACATTTTTTTATCAGTCAAACAACATTAAAATTTGTCTCACCTTTTGCTGGGATCATTTGCTTCTCAATAAAAAGTGCTAAACATGCCGAGGTTGAAAGGTATGTCATTGGTGACACTTGTATATCAGTGTCTATTTCCTGTGTGATAAATCATACCACCTTAACAAAAGTATTTGTCTATAATTTACTGTGGAAAGTAAATAAAAGTTCTGGAACAATATAATTACATGGGTGTTTAGCAAATTTATTAAGAAATCCAAAAATCTAGATTTCTTTTTTGTATGTTATATATTAAGATCACTAAAGCAGACAATGTTACCCCACCCCCCAAAATGAAAAAAAATACCTAATTTGGACGGATTTATGTAGTTTGGTCAATGTCATGATATTTTCCCTGTTGTTATTGAAGGATACTTTCCAATAATCAAACAAAGGTAAATGATAGCATGTTCATGAACAAGATTCATGTTTTTTCCCTGTAATTTCTCAAAAAATACAGAATTTCAGGGATTTAGATACTCAATAATGCACATTTAAAGGTATCAAACACCTGTATTACACAATATGAACCAATAAGACAGTAGCAATATGGTTAATCATGTGCAATCTGATGAATGAGTCAAAGGTGAAAATAAAACACAATCTTCTGTTGTAGGACATAAAATTACAGAAAAGAAACACAAATGTGGTGTTCCACACTAACAATGCCATTACCGAGGCCCAATGTGTTGCTGATAAACATATTGTCTTATGAACCAAAGACGGGTCCTTTATAGTTTCTAAGACATTACTGATCATATACACTGATTGTAAGTGATATATTAAATGTTCAAGATGAACTTAAAAATCATAATCATTATCCAGTTCTTCAATATCCTCATCTAAACTTTCCCCATTGTCTGACTCAAAGATGGATATGTTCTGCAATGTATCAGCACTGGACTATCAGTGCCTGTAATTGCCAACACTAAATGCTCGCCGAGTTTTAACAACTGTTTTGAAAAGCAAATAACGTGAGCTACGTGCCTAACAATTTTCAAGAAGATATAGCCCATAATAAGATAGAACCATTAGTTTTAAATAGAATTTCTTCTTCTATCTTCCGCCATTTTCAGAAAAGTTTATTTTGGGATGGGGTTACTAAACGGCTTATAACACACAAAAGGCTACCACCAATGCAATGTTATCACATATTTTCTGACTGTAGAGATGTATACCCTGCTAAAAAATACAATGAGCATTATCCCCCTTGGATGGTACCGGTGGCCAAAAATTACCGGGTCTGGCTCATGGCATAACTCTATTTTCACAAGTCAGCTAGCTTGCCTCTTTGCACCCAGTTCAAACAAAATCGATTGGGTATATCAATATTTCAATTAATTTTCCTTTTTTCCTTGTCACAATAACAGTTATTCTTTCTTTACTTTTCATGGTGCAAAAAGTTCGCAGTATCTTGGAAGTTGAACCCAAAGTGTTTGGCAGAGTTTTGTGTCTCCTGATTTGCATTTGGCACTCATGTAAGATAATGAATGTTTCAAGACTACAAGTCACACTCGATAGGTCACCATTCATCATAGGGTGTGGAAATCCCCACTGATCAGGCATGGTCATGCAATCTACATCAGTGAGGACAGGGAACAAGACTTTGTCCACTAACCCACCAAGCTACTCAGAGTGTAGTATTTGTTGATATCTTTTTATCTTTTTGTTCTGGGACACTGATCTTACTTAACACCAACTGAATTGCTTATATCATGAAGGTGGTGTAATAATTGCACATTTATTCAGCTTCATTGCACCTTGAATCTCGAAGCCATGCAAACTGCAACAAAGAATGCAAACGGTGTTGGGGTGGGGGAGAATGGGAATAACCAAAGGGAAATAAAGTTGTGACAAGAGAGGAAGGTGGGAGTTGTGTAGAAATGGGGTGAAGGTGAACATTATCACAAAACCACCATTTTTGCACACTTTATCTTTGAGCTGTTACATCACTAAATTTGGAGCATACACATGCAAATACAAGTGCATAAAAAGACATTTTATTCATATATGCTGATCATTAAGTGACAGTTTTCTATTTTATTACAGCTGCTGTTCTTCTTGAGAAAAGTAAGCTTTATGAACAACCTTGGTGAAAATATGACTTTCAATGAAAACGGTGACCCTCCAGCTATATATGAAGTGATCAATTGGCAGCAAAGGCAAACAGGTATAGTTTTTGTGATTGTTGGGGATTTTGATTCATCGGCACCTCAAACCATTCAGTTCAGCATAAAGAGAAATGAAATTTTATGGAATGACAACACAAATAAGGTAATTTCAGCAAAGAGCTGTGGTATATTCATATTAATTAATTAACAAGTCATCAATTGGGACTTCTATTTTCTACTGTTGGGATCTGGATGGTGGATTTTATAGAATTTTTTTCTGATAGCAAAACACATACGTGCTTTTTTTTTTCAGGAACTTCGGCTTGTAATGGAGTTGCCATACATATACACACACACACACACACACACACACACACACACACACACACACACACACACACACACACACACATCCATGCAGATTAATACATGAGACAGAGAACAGGACTGGGAGTGTCATCACTTCCTGGTACCCTCTAAGTATCAGCAACACCCCAACAATGGCACCACTTTCTCACTGCACTCAGCAAGGCATTTTCTAAATAGAAATTTCCTCCTCCCCATAGATGCTATTGGTGATTGTCCATACTCCTATCCTTTTAAATGCTGAATATCAAGCCAGGAAGCAGCATGTGCCATTTTTATTTAAAGTCTTTGGTGTGACTCGGACGGGATTTGAACTGCTGACCTTCCAGACTCGTAGCAGACACTCTAACCATTACACCACAAAGCTCAGACAGGATTTAAACCACTGACCTCCCAGACTCAGAGCAGACACTCTAAAGTCTGGTTTTCGTCATAACTGGTATATATTCGTCATAACTCTATATAAATATAACCCCACACATGCAAAGTGCAAAGTGGTGGTTAAGCAATTGGTTCGCTTATACCAATTGCTTATTACAGCGCGTGCGCTGTATACAATTCCACCGAGTTTGAAATGTCCCTACTGGCGTCTCCCACGTCTCCGGTGTCCCCCCCCCCCCCCCACGTGCCTCAAGACTGCCAATGACGGCCGTTCGGTAGATGCAGTGCATAACCTAGACGGAAATGGCGACAATTGACGGAAATACCCGAGTATTTCAATGGAAATTTGTGAAACTAATGTGTTATATATATGTGAAAACCATTGAATTTATTGCTTGACGGAAAGAAACG